>NC_067115.1:4780686-5105686 GCF_021347895.1 Acanthochromis polyacanthus | reverse complement strand
CCGAGCACCGTCGGTGCCGAAGGACCCTATTGAAACCCTAGGACAGGGGTGTCAAACTCAGTTCCTGGAGGGCCACTATCCTGCATGTTTTAGATGTTTCCCTCTTCCAACACATGTGATTCAAATGATCAGCTTATCATCAAGCTCAGCAGAAGCCTGATAACGAGCCTGATCATTTGAATCAGCTGTGTTGGAAGAGGGAAACATCTAAAACAGGGGTGTCAAGATCCGTTCCTGGAGGGCCACTATCCTGCATGTTTTAGATGTTTCCCTCTTCCAACACAGCTGATTCAAATGATCAGGCTCGTTATCAGGCTTCTGCTGAGCTTGATGATAAGCTGATCATTTGAATCAGGTGTGTTGGAAGAGGGAAACATCTAAAACATGCAGGATAGTGGCCCTCCAGGAACGGATCTTGACACCCCTGCCCTAGGATTTCCTTCTTCACTCTTTTCCCGTCTTTTCAAACTCCACTTTGGTGGAGCTTTGTATCATCAATCACAGAAACAGCAAGTCTTTTTCCTGAAAGGGCGGAAACAGCAGCAGTTGAGTTGCATTTAAAGCTACCAACTGTAGGAGCCAAACTGCAATTTGTGTCTATTTTCACACACTTTCTTTTTATTGGTATGTTTATGCGAATGGGAGAGAGTGTGTGAGCAGGTGTACCCTTGAGGACGCTGTAGGTGGAGCCTAAGGTGAAGGCTTCGAGACCAGCTGCCTCAGCATCTGGGTGTGGCTGAGGAAGGAAAAGTTTTTTGAACATGCGGCTGCAAGAAGGAACAAGGCCTTCTTAATAGACTCTTTAGTTTAAAGCTTTATCATTTTACTTTTCAACTTATCTGTACAGTCATTCAAGCAATAAATGGTCATTGGGAAGAACTGGATCCATTTCTACTCATCTTTATCTGAATGTGTCAAGACACAAATCCAACTCAGCCATCAGTAATAGTAAAGCAGCAAACTAAAGGGGTTGGCTGAAATTGCTATTACACCAACGCTGAAGCATCTGAGAGAACAGATAAAAGCAGGGGCTGCATGAATTTGCTGAATGAGAGAACAATATTGGACTTTTGACACATAAACGGGAGCCCAAGACACTTCAGTTTCTGAAGCCTGAATCACCCTTATCCTGAAAAAAGCAGCCCACTGTGTTTTTAGAACGGTCTTAGATTTTGAGGCAGTGAATCTGATGATCTCATATCATCAGAAATAGATTATCGGCAGAGACGCCGTACTTTTGGCAAGCACTTTATGTCCTCACAGTTCTGACATGACATCAGTCTCCTCGTCATATTGACATGTGCCACTGGTCGGACAAAGTCTGGAAGCCTTTCCATAAAATAAGCGGTTCGTCGCAAAATGTTTCCATAAAATTTGCTCATTTTCGTTTGGTCAAAAGTTGATTTTTATTTATAATTTTACAAGAAAAACAGAACACAGAAACTTTGCAGCTGAAACAGGAAAAGTCATAAAGATAAAGAACCCAACAACACATTTGTAAAATGATCGGATTTAATTATCGCAACAGTCTGATTGTTGCTACAACTTTTAAGTCAACTTCAGAAATGTTATATTATAGAACGTGACACCAGGTCGAGCGCAGGCTGTCTGAGGCTGATGGGTAACTTCATGGCACAGAGTGGTTCCAGTCTCGTTCATTTGGTAACACCTGACAGAGCCGCAGGCAGCAGCAGATGGTGGGCTCGTAATAGATGGTATCTGGCTCCTCAATCTTCATTTTTGTTTCACTTCTTGTCTGGTGTGCAGAGCGGGCAAACAGCGAGGGTTTAGGACTTTTAACCAGAGTTTTCTTTGTCACACAGCCCAAGTCTATAAGTGCCTGAAGAAGAGACAGAGAGGATGAAATATTAGAGAAAAATAAGTCACTTTTAAAAGCCTACTATGGTATATTCCAAAATATAATTATTTCAAAGGTAAATATGGACCATATAAACCATACGAACCATTACTGTGCATCAATTACGGTAAAATCTACTCTAAAAAATCCACTTCCATCTTCTCCTTTCTGACGTCGGCTGATTTTTCTGTCAAAGTTCAATCTTCTGGATAAAATGACCGTGTGGTTTGCGACAGGAGCCCACATGATTATCCCCCACTATAAATACACATGCTACATTTTACCAACTTTCAGCTCGTTGTTTTGGTTTTTCTGGGCCACATCTTCATTCTTCTGGTTCATTTTCACATCTTTCATAAAGCTGCTGTACACTACCCGTTCAGCAACAAATAACTCATGAATAAATAAGCAAATATGTGGAGAACACAAACATTTAGCCGCTCAAGAGCCACATATATGCACAGGAGTTGGTCAATGTCAAGAACAGAGAGAAGAGAAGCTGAATACTGGACTTCCATTTATCAAGTGATTAAAAAAAACACAAAAGACTTCATTGACTGCTCTGATTTGTCTCCTATATCTTTCTTGTCTGTGTTGCATGTTTTAACTGTCAAAGCACTTTATGAACACTGTTCTTAAGGGTGCTACAAAAATAAAGTTATTATTCTGCATAAGTAGTGTTGAAAATGTACGACAAAAGAACGGAAAAAACTACACATTTTCACAAGAAATGAGTTTATGAGCTGATCCTATGTCAAAGTAATTCCCGTTTACCTTCACAAGGTCCAGCACTGCCCTTGGCTGCAGCAAATCTTTGTAATGCTCCACCAGTGTCTGCTGCGTGAGTCCAGGTCGAGACATGATGTGGCAAAGAATGGCCTCCAGCATGCCCTTACACACCGGTCGGTTCAGCTTACCATCAACCATTCGCCACGGCCGGCCGATGAAACTCATGGTTGCACTGTGTGGATCAGAGGCAGGTCAGAGAAACAAGAAGAAGAGGTGAGACACAAGATAAAGGAGAAGTGTAATTAACTGTGGTAAGACTCAGTCCCTCACAGCTGATACTTACTCTTCATCAGGCGATCCTGGAGCTAGAGAGCATTCCTTGTCATCTTTTTCACCATCTACACTGTGCTCTCCGACCCTCGGATCTTCTGTGTCATCCTGTCTTTTCTCAGTTTCCACCTTCTCCTTCCTTTCATCCTCAGTCTGTGTCTGCCTTCTTCCCTCCTCTTCCAAGTGTGGCTGTTTGCCTCCACTTTCCTCATCCTCTGTCCCTTTCTGCTGTTCTTCCTCATTTATTTTCTCTTTTGTTGTGTTATTTGGTAACACATCTTCTTCCTCTACGTCAGAGCCTTTGTCTCTGTCCACAGAAAGTCTTTTTGCTGGTGGTTCCTCTGTATCCTGATGGATTTCTCGGCTGCATCTCTTGTGTGCAAACGACTGGTGGTATGGATTCTCCAGTGAGGGGAGTCCATCGGGCGTGACGTTTGACAGGGACCATTGCTTGCGGTTAACAGTCAGCAGCCATGGTTCAGCATGCTGCTTGAGCACCCAGCGGACACCCAGACTGCCAACTGCCACCGCCTGACCTTCTTCCTGGAGGTCCTGGAAAGAAAAAGGGAAAGGGTGGCATCTTTTTTAAAACTTTCTAAAACCATAAAGAGTGGTGAAGAAATGCAAATTAGCCCCCAACCTTTACTAGCAACTGAGTGCAGTGGTGGAAAAAGTTTTTGGACACCCTTAAAACTTCACACAGTCTCAAATATCATCATGAAATTTTTGTGGAAAAATCTTGTTTGCATTTCAAAAGGTGTGGCTGCATTAGACAGACACAAACAAATACAAATTAAATTATTTGTTTTCTTTATTGTGCACAAGAAAAACTAACAAAACTAAATTCCTGACGGTTTCAATCTGTCACTTCCCAACATTGTCGGTATCAAAGGCAACGAATAACAGAGAATGCTGTTGGTTCGTCTGTATTTCTGCAGAATGAATCCAACTTCTGGAGAACTGCATCTTCACTTTGTGGCTATCTGGCGGAAGCTGATAACTATCAGAATCTGTCATCTCTCTTCAGGTCTGCTTCCTGTGTTAGGTTCCTTTTACCCTTTTTTGTCTCTGAAAAACTTTCAAATGTGCTGGTGTATTTTACTAAAAAGCACAACCTTCATTAGTGATCACTGGTATTAAAAAGACCCAATACTCAACATTTCTTGTGTATTTCTATGGAGCCAAACAAGCTGTTAATGGCTTTTTTAGGATTTTAGCTGCCACTGTATTAAAAGAAATTGCACTTGAAGAACTAAGAGTGATTCTTAATGCAATATTTAACACATGCGTGAAGTGTCCAAAAACCTTTTTCCACCAGTGCAGTGCTGAAGAAGCTCTAGTAGTTGAAATTACATCTTCATTCATAGCACTTCACTATAACACTGCTGGCTTTTAGAGTAACCTTTTCAGTTAGTACTTGTCTTGCAGTCTTTTCCGTATGTTGTTGAGTACATGCTTAGGACCCTTTACCAGGGTTATCATTTTGAAATGAGTCAGATGAAGCCAGCTGGAGATCTTTTAGTCAGTTGAAGCAGTTACCAGTCATCAGCTAACCATAGCTGCTGAAACCTCTTATCTGCTGGTGCTGCTAGCGTCATCAGCCAAAAATGAGAAGCTGCTCTTGTATCCGTCTTTATAAATCAAATACCTTTAGTTTTGAATATTAAAATAAAAATTATATTGCACATCTTTCTGTCGTTGTCATGATTAGAAATGCTGTAAGGAGCCTGCAGGCAGAATGTGATGTTTGCACCACTGCGCTGTGAAACCTGCCGTTTCCAATCGAGCAAAGTTCTTGTGCAGCGTAACACATTGGTCAGCAAACTAGCACACGGATGCCAGAAAGCTGTGAAAAACACCCATACAATAAACAAAGCAGGATGCAGATATCACATTTATGTCCGTTTTGTGCATTCATCTGAGGGAGTCTGATCGTTCCACACCGATGGTTTCAGTTACGTTCTTCATGCAGATCAAGATTTTCTAATTTATTCAATAAGATTGTTTCCTTTGCAATTTCAAACAGTTTCAATATTTTCTTCTGAAATGTTTTTTTGCAGATGATTATTTTACATATGAAGAGTTCATTTGCAAAAACAGGTAACTCCGTTTTATAAATTTTCAGAAAACTCATTTATTGTTGACTTGAGATAATAATATTAATAACACTAATAATTCATTTTTCCTCTATTTTGTCACGTATTTTTCTACTGAGTCAAATCCACTCAACTTCAGTTTGATTGATATTATCTCAAGTAAACAATAATAAAAAAAAAAAGTTTTCTGAAAATGTATCAAAACAGAGTTATCTGTTTTTGCAAATGAACTCTTCATATTCTTATTATGCACATTCTGCTGGACTGATGTAGCAACAGTAAGAAGAGGAGCAGTAGAGAAAACACACAAACATTAATGCAGTCCTCTTCACTGGCTGTGCATGTGTTTACCTGCATATACTGCTGCAGGCTCCTGGTGCGCCCACACTGTGGCTCCTGCAGGTCCACATGAGCCTTGTGAAGGTCATGCACATCCAGACCATTCTCGCGAGCTTCATGCAAGCTTCTCCTGAGCTGATCGCACGCCTCAATGTCCTGAGGCGTGTATCCTCTTTGCTGAATAAAGCAGCTGTTACACTCCTCTACAGTGAGTGGAGAGGAGGAAGGTGAATGGACAAAGTAGGTGAGGATGGAGGGCAGCAGGGATGGACCGCATTTAGTCAAGTCCAACGGTGGAGAGTCTGAAAATGAGGGAAAAAATTGAATAAAGAATTGCACTTCGGCAGAGCAAATTGTGTTTGTTGAAGTCCAGAATTCATTCACACTCACCCTGTGTACTGAACACGTGGTGTGCAGGTGTGTTACGCAGCAGCAACCTCATGATACACGACTCCACCACGATGTTGTCGCTGGTGTTCAGGTTACGTATTTTCACTGAAAACGAAAAGCAAAGACGCTGAATAAAACAGTTTAATAATCTCACAAGGCTAGCAATTATTTCATTACAGATTAATCAATCTTTGAACTTTCTTAAATAATAAATTAGAGCTGTAGCCTCCAGGTTGATTAACTGATTAACAGGTCGACATGCTCTAATCTGATTAAATTCTTAAGGGCGGACAATTGGGTGATTGAAGAACAACAGCCTTCTAATAATAATCCATGGCTTTGAGCAGCAGTGAATTTGGACTCAAGAGTCAGCTCCATCATGACACCAAAGAAGTTGTCAGTGTCGATGCATTTAGTAAAACTGACGCCCAAAAAGTTGAGGGCAAAATCTGCCGATAACAGTTTGCATATCGCAGGTCAACAGCCAACAGGACAGATTCCACACAGAGAAAACACTAGTCTGTCAAAGGAAAGAGAAGTGAAGCTTCACCTATGCCAGGGGAGCAGTATCCTCGCATTATCAAGTAGTTCGTGTGTGATGCCTGGTGTGCCGTCACTTGCAGCTTTTTTCTCCCCTCACAGTCCTCACCGTCGTCGTCATCGTCATCTTCGTCTTCGAGTGTTGCCATACTGGAAAGAAAACATTCTGACATTATTCCTCATTGTATCAGAACAGGGCCGTAGTTTCAGGCGTTGGTGTTTTGCTTTTAATTAGCTTCTTTCATATTAGCTAATAAGGCCTCTGAATTTAAGGGCAACAATAACTGAAGTTTTTAAGTGCCTGTTAAAAACTTTTTTTTTTTAAATTTTGCTTTGACCTTAAATCTGCGGTGTTCATGTGCGGAGTGTGATGCATTTAGTGACTACTACACAGAGCCTGGGACTGACTCTAAAGGTTTCATCTTGCTGAAACTGCCACAATATAAAAGTTATTGTGCTGTCAGGTTGTTGAACGGCAATCCTTTCACTACAGAACACACGGCAGAGTCGGGTCCACAACACACAAACAACAGCTCACCTCTTCACCACGTCGTTGTCCACCAGGCTGCTGTCCACCACCACCATCTGCTTCGGGATGGACAGGTGCACACTCAGCAGGCCCAGACACATCAGGCTGAGAGAGACCACGCAGGCGCCACCTGGAGAGAACAGAGAGAACTGCAACATGTCCGACACGTCTGGAGGATCCTCTGAAGCTCGAGCCGCTGCTGCGCCGGACGTGGCTGGGGTTTCCGGTGGCGCCTCCACGGGCAGATGGTCGTCTGTCTGCTCTTTGCCCGATGCTGCTTCACCAGAGCCAGACGTGAGGCAGTCATCCGGGTTTGTCTGTTCATCCGATTTGTTCATCGCCTCAGTTTCCTCATCTTTTTTGTCTGCTTCCAATGTCCCTTCACCTTCCACTGTATCTTGGTTGCTGTCTGCCTCTTTTGTAGAATCACCTGTTGTCTTCTCTGATTGCATTTCTGCTTCGCTCGCTGATCTGTCACCCTCTTTTCTTTTCGGTCCAGCTGTGCTCTCCAGCATTTCATCCTCCGTCTGTGACCTGTTTTCAGTTTCGTGGTAGAATTCTATGAAAGGCCTGCCATCTCCTGTCCCGTTGTTAATTAGACTCCTTAAGTAGCAGAAGGAATCGGTGCACAGCGACTGAGGAAAACGCCATGAAAAACACCTGCCAGGAAGCAGCGGGACACACTGACGTTAGACAGCTAACACTGCGAACAACTCCTATCGGTGCTTTAATATGTCATTTTTAAATGCAACAAAAAAATCATTGTGGTTTAGCTGTGACATTTAAAAAGGTGAAGAGATTAAATGTATAGAGGGGGCATGGGAAGAAAGGCACAGAGTCCATATAAAAACTAACAAAGATCTGCTCAAGGCTTTTTTGTCGGGATTATCTTAACCCTCATGTTGTGCTGTGGGTCAAACTGACCCGTTTTAAAGTTTGAAAATGTGGGAAAAAAATATATTTTCACAGTGAAACTTCTGATGTCCACATTTTCAACATTTTGGGGAAATTTTTGAATATTTTTTGCTGGAAAAAAGAAATGTTAAAAATGTTCCTTTAAGAACATTCACAAAAAAATCAGCCAAAATCCAGCGAAATTCGCTGGATTTTGGCTGATTTTTTGTGAATGTTCTTAAAGAAAATATAATAAGTTTTACTGAAATATATGGAATCACTGTAGACATTTTTAGGATTTCATTTTTTGAAAATATTTACAAGAATTTTCTTGCCAAATTTGGGGGATTTTTTTTTTTTAAATAAAACTTTTAAGGAATTATTGGAATTTTCTTCCTGAAGGTTTTTGCAAATTTTCAGAAATTTGGGGAATTTTTTGGCTGAATGTTTGGATTTTTTTCAGGCAAGGAAACAATATTTTGTGGTGCTCAAACTTATGCAGCACTGTTTAAGATGGTGAAATCAAAATAAAATACAATTTTCTTCTCTACAAACAGTACTTATTAGTAACTGACTGCAGAATGCATAATCAGTTATGAAAAGCTTTAGGAACTCTGGTACAACATATCAAAAGTAAACGCACGCAGTGGAAATGGTCTCTTACAATAAAATCAAATAAATAATAACTATTTAAGTGTGTTTCCTCAGGTGGTTGTTTACCTGTAGTAGGACTGGGACAGCTGGTAGGACATGGGAAGGATGGGCAACGCTCGGTTCTTTTTTGGTCCAAACGGCTGATTGACACGACGGCGGTTGACCAGACCCCTCTTCCTGCACTCAACGAACACTCTGCACAGCAGCTCCTGGTGGTACTTACTGTACATGTGAAAGGCCTGAGAGAGAAGACCGACAAAGAATCAGACGTTTTGTGTGTTTTTCTCTGCAAGTGTCAATTTGAGCTAGGAGGATATGAAGTAAGTAACGTGGACACCTTTAAAAATAAAAAAACAGATCAAGACCTACCTGTTACAGTTCACATAAAGGAAAGATTTGCTTAGAAACACATCATACATGCCCGAAAATAATTACTGAAAGTGTGTTAAAAGACTCTCTTTCATCATTTTTATGGTCAGGATTTTGTGGCTTGATGATTGGAGCCACACCTAGCAGGAGTATCTGAGAGTAGCATTTGTGGTTCTCTTCAATCACGAGTTATTAAACCTACCGTCCACAGTTTGCTAGCTGGCCATACGTTCATCCCACAAACTCACTCATTTCTGTGTAGAACAGCTGCGGGTCCTGATTTGAATTTCAATTTTTGATGAGATGAAGAGGATACAGATGTATATTGTGAAGAGTCACACTGATGAAGAGCTGAGGACCACCATCAACACCTGCCTCTTCAGTGACCATTTTACATTGAGTAGTCTTACAAACAATAATCAGAGATAAACTGGCATTAACAGATAATTTTCTACTGGTGAACCAAATATCTCCTTCCCCTTTCCTACAGACATCACCAGCAGCGAGTGGAAGTCACCCTGTATGCTTCATTTATTACAGAACTTATTTCACAGCAGCAAAGTGATATTATATTTCACATCTACAGTATGAATTTTGATTGTTGTTGTTTGACATGTCTCCAGTGTTTCAGAGTCTAGAACTGCTTATTATTTTATGACTTCAAAAACTAATTTTATATAGTCTCTTCTGAAGGCTAGATTTTCACATTTTTTTCCACTGTGAAGCACTTGGGGATATTTTGCTCTTGAAAGATTCCATATAAAAAAATGTAAAGTGAGATTTTGTGAAGAGGAATGAAACTAAAGACGGCTGTACCTGAAATGATCTGGAGGATTTCATCTGGCTGTTGGTCATGGCCAGAGTGCTCTGGATCAGGTTATGCAACACGATGGCATGAATGTCTTTTCTGCTGCAGTGAAATGAAAAAAACAAATTGTTAAAAAACAACAAAAAAGCATATTCAGTGAAGAAAAATCTAATAGTCTAACTTAATCCTTACCAACTGATGGTGTCTCTAGGGGACACCTTTCTTCGATCATCTATTGCAGAAACCTTAAACCTATAAAAACACTTAAAAACATTACTTTACACTCTTTACACTCTGTTCTAAGTCAGCATATCAAAACTTGTCTTCTTCTTACCGTGAAAAGAGCTGCTGTTTCGTGTCAGGCATGATCAGATCACCAGCGCTCAGGACACAGCTGAACTTCTGTCTGAGCAGCCTGATGTACTCTGAGTACGCTTTGGTACAGTCCTACAACACCACGGACAAACATAATAAGCCCTCAAGACAACTTAAAAGTTGAACAAGGAAGAAAAGGACAACAACTACAACACACCTCTGGACTTTCAGGATCAGTCGGCTTGTTCTCCTCCAACAGTCTCATCAGAGTTTTGTCCTGGAACACCTCAGCCAGACAGATCCTGCAACAAATATTTAATTAGTGGAACTGCGTGACCCGGGTTGCACAGTGGAGTACTGGTTAGCACTTCGTCTTGCAGCAAGAAGATCCCTGGTGTAAATCCCGGCCTGGGCCTGGGATCTTTCTGCATGGAGTTTGCATGTTCTCCCTGTGCATGCGTGGGTTTTCTCCGGGCACTCCGGCTTCCTCCCACAGTCCAAAAATATGCTGAGGTTAATTGGATACTCTAAATTGCCTGTAGGTGTGAATGTGAGTGTGATTGTTTGTCTGTATATGCAGCCCTGTGACAGACTGGTGACCTGTCCAGGGTGTCCCCTGCCTTCGCCCGAGTCAGCTGGGATAGACTCCAGCACCCCCCGCGACCCGAGTGAGGATAAAGCGGTGTATAGAGGATGGATGGATGAACTGCGTGACCCTCTGTGTTTGAAAACATCTGCTATTACCTGTACCTACCTGTAGTTCAGAAGTGTCTGAGGATTTTGAGGATGTATCTTGAGCGACGTCCAACAGCAAGCGATGTTTTATCCATTGATATCTCAAACTCTGCGTGGAGCATGTCTCTCACCACACAGTGAGCGACGAACGGCCTTTTTAACTGCAACACATCGAACACTGGATTTTATGTTTCGATCTAAACAAGCATGAAAAAGTGTGAATGAAAAGAAAGAGGCAAAAGGCTGAAGTGTTCAAAAATGTGTAATAATGGAACTATACCCGTCACCATTTTTAGGTTGTTTGTTTTTTTGTTTTTTTTAACCATTATTACAGAGTAAAGAGCAGACAGTAACTGAGGTCCCTGTTTGGACTCAAACTGAGGACATTGTGGTTTTTTGGTCACCAGACTCCCTGATAATTTTCTCAGTAATTATGCAGACTCAGGTTAGATATGCACAGGCAGCCACCATCTATGTTACTTCTAGAAAAACTTTATTTACACATTATAAAGATTTTTTAGTTTGGACATTTTACATATTGTGCAACACTGATAAAAGATTAATTCTAAATATAACTGTGTTCTAACACTATATTCAAAACATTAATCAAAATGCAGCTGCCCCACAGATATTCACCCATGTCCTGCGAAAACCACATACACAGAAGTATTAATTTTTCAGTTATAGATTTAGAAAGTTTTCCTGCATCTTAAAGCTGCAGTGCCACCTGGCAGCAGCAGAATCAAGCTGTAAACACAACACTGACAAATTATCACACTTCAAGTTGATGTGCTGACATAGTAGAGAAGAGGTCCTTTAGCAACACCACCTGAATGCTGGATCGATGTTTCTTCATATATGTTTGAAATTTGCTGTTTTATTTATCACAGGGCTTGAGTCTGTGGCTGAAATGTGCTCGGGGTGAGGAAAAAGAATAGAGAGCAGTGGAAGACAGTGATTTCCAACCTTTTTGTCAGATATTTGGTGAGAGGTTTCAAAAAAAGCACTGCTTTGTATTGTGTCACTGGTGAAAACCGTTTTAGAAACACTTCTTGGTGTATTTGTGTGCACCTTGCTGTTGAACAAGTGTGAGGCCACACTGCAGAGCATCATCAGTGAGTCTTCCTGAATAGACCAGTAGACTCTCTGTTTGGTCATCCTTTTCAAAGCCTTGTGGTCCGCCTCGTCATGGGCACCACTGCGTTTCTTTGGCTCTGCAAGGCAAACAACAAACACACACAATATGTCAGCTTTCCATCAGATGCATACATTCTATTTTATGTTTACGAGCACTCGCTGTACCTTTCCTTTTCTTTCGTGGGGGCTTTGGGACATCCTTTTTGGATCTCTTTCTTTTCTGGCCCTTTCCTCCAACCACCTGTTGGTTTCTGGAAGAAGGTTCTATCACCACCTGGTTACAAAGACACAAGAAGAGGAAACATTTTATAGACAGTACGGTGTGTGTGTTTAGTTCTTCACTACTGCCACTGAGATGAAGAAACCAAGGAAATGTACTATGTTTAGAGCATGGAGCTTATTACGCTGATCAAAACAGATTAACATGAAACTGGACATAAACAAATGGAGACTTAAAATAAGGAGAGACTTGTGTCTGTTATTTAATTGTTATTGAAGCATTTCAAAACTCTGGAATAACAAGCAAAAATAATAATATCATTGGCATCTCTATGAGGTTAACATGATATTAGACCGACCAACAGAAAACATACTCGCTGGAGCCGACAGACCAAAAGTTAAGACAGTTTGTCGTTAGCAAAAATACATTTTTTAGGCAGGCATTGTGACGTATATTTTTCAGCAATAGTAAAACTGAGTCTATTGGTCAAACACAGGCTAACTAATGATATCTACCAAAGGTCCAATAGTCCAACAAAAGGTCTGTCTTTCATGAAGGCTACAGTTAGTTTTGTTGACACAGTTTAACAAGCATTGATCGAACAGTATAATCAAATTGGAGGATGTAGTTTTTAATGCTACTGGACTGTACTGCAACATACAGCTGCTGTTTTCACTCTTTTGCCCGACACATTTCTATCAATGGTAACAGGAATCTGTAAAATGCAGCAACAGCTCCTCAAATTATATCTGTTAAAATGACTGGACTGTTAGTCAGCATCTTGAAAACTGTTTCCACAAAGGCTGAACATCGTGAGCTTTGGGAAAATCAGATTTATCACAGCAACTTGAGTCTCATTGTACCTAATAAACTGGCAAATTAATCTATCTATACATAAATATGATGAAATAATAATGAAACAAATTGACATAACTCATACCTCAACATTTTCTACCGTCACCGGTCGCTTGGCAGTCACATATCGAGGTGTAGTAGTTCCTCCTGTTGTTATAGGGATCGTTAAACTGTTTTGTTAAATTAATGTCAAATTGTCACGATTGAACAGACAAAGCAGTTTAAAGAAAAAACCTGAAAGAAAAATATTCTGGTGAAGAGAACTCACCCGCTTTAAGGGCAATCCTGAGAAAGTTTTTACTCAGGAGGCTCTTCAGTCTGTTTTTGGTCTCCTGTGCCTCGGAGCCAGATGGGCTCTAAAGAAAAACAAACCACATTTAATAAGGTCTGTGTTTGTGCACAACATGCCTATCTACATGTTAAGTGTGTGCTCTGTGTGCTTACTGATTTAACAGCAAGCAGGTGATTAGTCCACAGCCAGTTGCGTTTAAGATGCCCAAAGAATTCAGAGTCCAGACCTCCGGCGCCTTTACCGTCTCCCGGTATCGAACCGTCATCACACACTTCCTGGCTGCCCCTGTACGTGTACAGAGATACATGTTCATCTGTACGACTTAAAAAACTGGTGATGAGCTGCGTCTGTACTGTTCAAATCAGATTTTTGTTCGAAATTTAAATGTCAGCTCCTCGATTATCGAAAACTGTGAGGGGAAAAAAAAGCAAGGAGACGGGTAGAGTGAGTTAAATGTACTTATAAAAATGAAAGTGTTGGCACTTGTATGGTCGATTATATCAGTGTTTTTTCACCACCTACTTTAGCAGGTAAGCCATTCCTACGAACACGTTGCGGTCGTGCACGAAGGAAGGAGCAGATTCTTCATCAGTGGCATTTCTCTTGCTACGGATCACCCCTAAAAAATGGAAACAAAGATTTACCTTCAACCTTTTCATTCAAGTCAAAATTGAATTTGGCGACTGGCCGCGCTGTGAGCGTGCACGTACCCAGTGGTGTATTGAGGCAGACACACATCAGGTCGAACCAGTAGTTTTCCACATCCTCAGCAGTGTTCAGTGTGTACATGCGTCTTTCAAATGGTTTGTCAGGTGACTCTGTGATCAGCCAATAGTGAGGCTCAGCGTTGGTGGTGTCAACAATTGTGGTGTTGCGTTTCAGATAAACAAACACCTGGACGGGTGTACGGAGAAACAATATGAAACATTTGAGAATTTGAAATTTACAGCCATGGCCATAAGTTTGGACACAAGTACCATGACGCTTGTGAATCTTAGAAAATACCACAAAATTGTCACTTACAATACAGTACACAACTCCTGAGAACTATATTAAGTTTCATATTTAAAAAAAAAAAACATCAAAAGAGTTTGGTGTCATTTTGTTATTCTTACCAAATTCGGTTGTGAAAGTACTGCATTTTTTTGTTATTTTCTTCTAATATTGTTTTGGGAACAAAGTTGTTCCAATTGTTGGAATTTATTGATAATATTATATCCCTTGTTGATTTGCTGACTAATTAAACTGGTGCTGTCAAAAAATATTAGTTATGTTCTGTAATAGACATCAAAACAGACATAGTAAGTCATGCTGTGTCCAAACTTATGGCCATGGCTGTAAACTTACCACTGATACAAATTTGTTGACAAAAACATCAATAAAATACTCCTTTTAATTCATTTGTAGCTACATTTACTGCTGTTAACGGCTCTGATTTTTGTCAAAACGTGATGAAACTCTCTTTAAGCATTCAGAGACTTGAATGCATGGTCAAATTTATTCTAATTATTAAAATAATTTTAGGAACGTTAAAAATATTAATCTTTTTTTAGTTGGAACAGGTTTCTTCCTCAGTCCTTTAGAATTGCTGACAAAACAAGTGTGGAAGTGGACTCAATCAGCACTGCTTTTTTATTTTTGACGTAAGCGCCATTTTTTATAAGATTTGTATTCTACATGAATGATCAGTTCATATTTTTTAATGTTCTTGATATATTCATGGATTTGTTTGTGTCGGTTAAAAGGAAATGTTGCATTCATATGTATTAGATTCAATTTGATGGTTATTTACAAGAGAATCTGAGTTCATGCAGTTTTGCTGTAGAGGGCGCACTCATGTTGTATCTGTCTTTATCGAAGAAGATGTTGTTTTGTTTTTGGTTGATGCCTGGTAGCATCTGTACTAGAGGTACGGACCCGTTAAGGTCACTGAAGAGCTGGCGCCGGTTAACTACTATTTGCTGCACATTACAGGCAGTTTATATGAATGACTTTGACGGCGAACATTGTATAATTTAACCAAAAATACACCGTCTCCTCTCACACTTTAGACATTTCAGTTTTTACGCTTTTAGACGCCGTGTCTAAATTGTTTGAAGTCCAGTTCCTATTAAGTAGTTTACCGCGTTCAGTGGTGGAAGCGGCTGACGAACTCCATTGCAAATGTTCCCATTTAATTTCGGACGCTAATTTACAAGATAAAGTTAAGGATGTCGAATATGAAACAAACACTCATGAATGGTGAGGAGCAGCTCTTTAATTCGGCATGAATTTAAAAAAAACACAAACTCGATTTACTGTGATATTGTGAGATTTGTTTGTGGTGATGTAACTTAGCCATTCAACAGAGTCCGCTAACATTAAAGTGACTGACGTGCAGTGTCTGTGTTGACAGACGTAGAAAATACGTCAGGGTTTTGTTTAGGTTGTTAATATGTAATAGTCTGTCGCTACTTTTGAAGGTAAAAAAATACTTGTAGTTTGCTGGCTGTTAGTTCCGCCATTTGCTTTGTTTGCTGTTTGTGCTTTATTAGAACAGGGTCACGTGAATAAAAAGTTTTGCTATTTTTAATAGTAGTGCCGATTTCAACCCCCAAATCGCTGTCCGTGAAAAAGTCAGATAATGATATTTATAAGACATTATGCATGATAGAAAAGAGAACAGCAGATGACTGACATGACAGGCTCGGCACGCAGATTCACCTCGAATCACGGAAGCGCCTTCATCACTCGGATTACGAAGCCGGCTCATTAATATTTATGTCGTCGGATTACCAGCCAATCACAAAGCGCGTTCATCAGCCGGCTCATTAATATTCATGTACGTCTCATTAATATTTATGATAAGGGAAAGTGCCGTATCCGTAGGCCACAGGCTACAGGTACGGGTCCGTATCTGTAGACACTACCTTTGTTTTTTACAGTCAGAGAATAAATGATGGCTGATGGAGCAACACGGTCTTTTTATCGTGCTGTGACGTGCTGCGACAGTTCACGCGTAAAAGATAAGTCTCTGTGTCAGTCATTTATAAGAAGAGGTTAATGAAGAAAACGAAGAAAGCAACGACCCAAAGATTAGCCTCTACAATTGATGTCTTCTGCTTGTTCTGTAACTAAGCTATAATATTATTGATTTTTGATATTTCAACCTTGTAATGCAGAACTTTATGGAAGTTCTACGTTTGTGGTTATTAACTAAAAACCTTCAGTAAATCTGAAACTGTTGAAAGTTCTGCAGTCACTTATTTTAAGTCCAGCACCATGGCAAATGAAGGGAAAAAAATTTTGTTTCGCATTTCGTCGGTAATTTTGCAGCGTAACATCTGTCTTTAATCCGTTGATTGAATTTGCTTTGACAGGTGATGATGCCGCTTTCTACCTGATCTTTGTCCTTGAACTTCGTTGCGGGACCAAACTGCAGCAGACCCATGTACACCAACTTCTGCAGGCACTCATGAAACGAGAAGATGTATTTTCTAAAAAAAAAAATTAAAAAAGGACTCATAAATACTCAAATTCAAACTACAGTGCGTTAGAGTGAGAGAAAGAAAGTCACCGTTTATAAAGCAGCTGTCGTTTCATTCCTGCAGGAAGCGTTCTAATGAGGTGGTGCTGCTTCACAGGATCATTGAGATACTCCTCCAGTCCATCCACCTGTCAGCACAAGTCAGTAAACGTGCCGTTATGTTCTGCGTGTGATCTGTCTTTGCTTACTGTGAGGAGTGCCATAAACAATTACTTATGATGCAGCAGAACAACTCTGCTCCAGAACAGGTTTAAACACAGAAAACTTTCCTTTGGTAGAAGCGAGAACATCCAACAGAGAAGAGAGGCGTTCACACCAGACACCCAAACAATGTGAAGATTAAAATTGTGTCAACAACCTAAGCACGTGTGTCTATACTTTTGACTTAAAGGAGGATCAGATTCTCTTTTTGGACCAATTAATGCAGAAAACAGGGTAATTTAAACAGGTTAAGATACTTTCTCATCAGTGTATAACTGTCGCTGTGCATATGATAACAGAATGCTGACAGAGAGAGAACCTGTGGATCATGTCACCATAAGAGAAACACAAACATGCTAAAAAAGACAGAGTGTATAACCTCCTTTTAGAGTCAAAAACATTTTTTGTGCTCACCTTATAATTAATTTGTATGACCTGAACAAAGACGGAGAGAGGCAGGCAGAGGAGGAGGTCGCCCACCATCGCCCAGCCGCTGGCGTATTCTTTGTGAAGACGGACAGGAGGGACGAATCTCTTCCACGAGTCTTCATCAGCATACACTATCAGAGCGACATAGAAAACAGAGGTGCTTATTTGGGAGTAAAGAGTTTAAAAAGACAAATGTTAAAAATGCAATGCAAATTCACAGTTCCTACATAGGACGCTCCCTCACCTTTCATGTCAGCCGGGCCAGGAACTGATTTATCTTTGGGCTCCTCCCCTTCGTCACCTGAGATCACATCTAAGTTGTGAAGCCCGGGGTCTTCGGCCTGCTGGTCCACAGAGCTGCTGCCAGCATTGTCAGATGTTGAGTTTTCCATTTCCTTTAGATGCTGTTCTGCACAGCTGTCTGTGTCTTTGGCATCGGGATCAGGGCTGCTCTGGCTAGTTTGCATTTGGTTGGTGGAGTCAGTGCAGGCGGAGCTCTGTTGCAGTGGATGCCCGTAGATCAGGTACCAGAGGAAGGTATGAACAACGCGCAGACGAGGCATCTTGGGTTGGAAGCCGAAACTCCTACCCAAACCACGAACTACAAAAGCAGGCAGAGAGAAGAAGCAAAATCAGGAACAGCATTTAAGTTATTAAGCTAAATAAAGTAATAAAGCATCTCCTCATAGATCCAGAATTAAGCGGGAAACCAAATGAACCTGGTGAGTGTTTATAGAGTTGTTCAGTATTTAACGTCTAATGTCAGAGCACCGTTAGCTGTTGGTTCTACAGTTAAAGGCTCATAATTGAGAATGTTCTCTCTCCTTCAGTATGTATGTACTTAGACTGGTATGATGGTAAAATTTGGCTCTTGAAATACATCAAATACATGCAGTTCCTCTTCAGAAAAATAGCCCACCCCCAGGTCAATATGAATAATTTTTGCTTGGATAGTGATCTACAATCAAAGCAGAACCTGTTGTAGGCTTGAACTCCGTTTCATCTTTATTGCCCCCTTTCTTTCTGTCAGCCTTGGTCTTCGGATCTCGGGCGCTCTCTTCAGCGTGCAGGCTGAGGGACAGAAAAGTACAAAAAATAAAGTGACAGAAGGCAGGAGGCAGCTGAACAGAGACCTGGTCAAGAGACAAGATATGCTCATGTTCTACACTCAGTACTTATAAGTCAGGATTTAGTGTGTTGTACATTTTAGTAACAGTGGTGAGAAAAACTTGATTTGTATAGTCACCAAGCTACTTAGGTTATGTTCACATTACATGCTGAAGTGCTTAAAATCAAGACATTCAGATACATTTTTTTGGAGGTAGACACAAAAACGTGATATTTCATATCAGATCAGAGTCCGATTCTCTGGCTATGCCAATTTAGCCAGAATGATCAAATTGGAATTTACATTTCTTTTAACATCTCACTTCTCTGTACAAAATCTTGTCATCAGTCAGTGCTAGTGTGGTCTAGTTGGTTAAAACTAAACATGGATGAGACAAATAACAGCAGCAGAGGTCAACAAATAATATTTAGGTATTCAGCTTGTGCTCACCGTACAGCTGCATAAGAGCTGGAGATTTTAAACCGGACCTGCTCAATCACTTCCTTTACTTTGTCATCACTGGGTTGAATGGACGGATGAACAACCAAGTCAACCTACATGAGCAAAAACATCAGACAGACACGTGACACAGAGAGACGAAACTTGATGTGTGATGTCTGTGACTAAGTAAGTGCATAAATGACCTAACCCTAACCTTGCGCTAATTCAAGGCAAGGAAGGCATTGAAAAAATATAAACAAATATCAAGTTTAGCACCACTTATGCATACATCCATCAATTATCTATACACCCCTTAATCCATTAGAGTTGCAGGAGGGCTGAAGCCTATCCAAGCTGACTTGTGGTGAAGGCAGAAAACAGCCTGGACAGGTCATCAGTCTGTCACAGGGCTACACATACAGACAATCACACTCACATTCACACCTACGGACAATTTAGAATCATCAATCAGCATGTTTTTGAAGAAAAGCCACGCATGCACAGGAAGAACACGCAAACTCGACACAGAAAGATCCCAGGTCAGGACACAAACCGGGGATCTTCCAGCTGCAAGGCGATGATGCTAATCACTGACCTGATAACCACTATGCAGCCCTGGTTGCATATATAGCATAAATCATTTATCAGCAAAGGCGCTACTTTCCACTACTAGGCAGTAACACTCAGCGCCCTCCATAATTATTGGTACGCCTGGTTAAGATGTGTTCTTTAGCTTCTAATAAATTCAGTTTTTTTCTAAATAATATCGGACCAGGGCTGCTCAGTGGAGTAGTGGTTAGCACTTTCGCCTTGCAGCAAGAAGATCCCTGGTTCGAATCCCGGGGTGGGCCTGGGATCTTTCTGCATGGAGTTTGCATGTTCTCCCTGAGCATGCGTGGGTTTTCTCCGGGCACTCCGGCTTCCTCCCACAGTCCAAAAATATGCTGAGGTTAATTGAGTACTCTAAATTGCCCGTAGGTGTGAATGTGAGTGTGAGTGTTCGTCTGTGTATGTAGCCCTGCGACAGACTGGCGACCTGTCCTGGGTGTCCCCTGCCTTCGCCCGAGTCAGCTGGGATAGGCTCCAGCTCCCCCCGCGACCCTAGTGAGGATAAAGCGGTGTATAGAGAATGGATGGATGGATATCGGACCACAATGAAAAAAGAGCAAAATCCAACCTTTAATTCAAGTGCACTTATTCAATGAGAAAAAAAATCACACATTAAGAAATAATTATTTTACATCAAATCATGTGTGCCACAATTATTAGCAACCCTGATGTTAATATTTTGTACAACCCCCTTTTGCCAACAAAACAGCACCTAATCTTCTCCTACAATACATTTTTCTACAATTTTCAGTGTGAAAGTACAATAAAAATTGAATTTATTTTAAGGCTTTCAATGCATCTTAACCAGGGGTGCCAATAATTATGGAGGGCGCTGTAGGTCAGGAATGATCAAAAGCTGCTGCTCTTTCATGTGTTGTCTCTGTACATTTATGAAGAGGAGCGGCAGAGTCAGGGTGTGACGTGTGCGTGTACCTTCTTGGTGATGCCATCCTGTACAACAGTAGTTGTAAACAGCTTGAGCAAGCCTTCTCTAGACAGACCTTGGATGAGACGTAAAATCGTCTTCCTGCAACACTTTGAACTAAAGCCAGTCTTCTCTTCGTCATTGATCATCTTCTGCAGCCTGTAAAAATACAGCACAGTGAGATTTATCGTTCCCTCTCTTAATACCTGACAATATGGTTTAAAATGACTATTAACAATCAAGGCACACTGACGGGAAAAGGCCCTCTATTATTTTGAAGTTACGAACAGCCTCGACAATCAGGTTCTTCCTCCTCAGCAGGCGGTACGTTACGTGAGAATTCTTCGAAGACTTTTTGGATTTCTCGTAACTGGAGTCCTGAAGGAGGTGGATTCAGAGGTTACTTTCAGCGCTCAGCCAGACAAATTAGCTTCTACCTCTTCTACCCTGAGGAAAAACAAACCCATTAGACCCACCGGTGACTGGAAAACACTTTTAACAACCACAGGGTTGTTGTCTGTGGGATTCTCCGCTTCATTTAACGCCTCACGCTGAGGCAAAGAGCTGGTAGAGGCCGAGCTGGACTGAATCTCCTCATTCACTGAAGCTTGGACTAAATAAAGAAAAAAATAAACACACAGTTTATACAATATTGTATCACAGAGAAGGACGCAACTCTGAAACTAATCACAATATCAGACAATCCTGGTAATATGAGCCACAACAAGTAAAATACAACTGAACAGAATTGCACACATGAGCTCTGTAACATTTTAATTTGTCAACTGTGAGGTGCAATAAGAGATGTCAGTAGAAGTAATGATGATTGAAAGATTAAACTACTGGCAAACAGCGTCATCTGTTTATGTAAAAATATTTAAAAAAATATTTGTAACATCTGTCTGTCTCTATGTGTGGCTCTGTGATAGACTGGCGACCTGTCCAGGGTGAAATCTGCCTTCACACTCGGTCGACTGGGATAGACTCTAACACCTCCACCATACAGAGGACTAAGCAGTCTATAGGTAATGGATGAATTGAATCTTTAAAATCACAAAAAAAAATACTGCTTGCTTTATTTTTAATAACATGTTTCAATTTAACCTGTTACGCTTAATTTAGCCACGAAACCTGTGGACCAGAATATCACTTAATTTTTTCTAAAGTTATTTGTATTGGCTTTCTTAGACAGGTTAATAGAGGCAGATATGAAAGCAGGGAGAAGAATGGGGGGGAGACCTGCAGCAAAGGCCCAACAGCTGGAATCAAACTCAGGCCGCTGCATTGGGGACTACAGCCCCTATTCATGGGTCACCTGCTCAACCAGTTGACCTATCTGGGTGCCCGTTCCATTGAAGTCAGGGGACATATGGTGATAATTGTCACCACAAGCTCATTCATTAACTCAAAACTTCCATCAACTAATTATAGCAGGTTTAAGATTAATTGCTTTCCAGCAGAACTGTTTGAACTGAGGGATGAAAGACAAAATGTAGAGCAGAAATATCATTTTTCCTTCCTTTAATATTTGCACTTTTCTGAGGTGTAGCAAAACTGTAGTTATATGGGACAATTACTGGGAATTACCTGGTGCAGGAATGGACTCTGAGTCACGTGTAACACTAGTCATGGACTCGCTGCAGGGCAGAGTTTCACCTGGATGATGACAAAAGAGAAAGACAACAAAGACCTGTAACTGACCAAGTCAATACTTTGTCACAAATTAAAGGTTATGACGTGAATTTTGCCTTAAATAACTCCTTTGTCTGAGATGTGGACAGGTCCGACGAGTACTCACATTCAGCCAGTGTAGGCTGCATGGCAGACATGCCAGGCTGTGTCTGTTGTGTTGCCACACTGCCATTTTCACCTGCTGTCCGTCTTCTTGCTGCTGACTTTCCTTTTGCTTTACCTCCCTTTCTGTCCGACTGTCCATCCCCCGCCTCCCCTTTGCTATCATCAACCGCCTGCTCTGCCTCCTCTGCATCTTCGGTGTCTCCTCCACCTGCTTTTTTATTCTTCTTGCCTGCAGGAGTTTTGCCTTTTCCTTTTGCTGCTGACTTGGAGGTTAATGATGCTGTGGGGGAGGTCAGTTCAGTGCTTGACGATTGTGGTGCAGAAGAGTAGAGCTGCTTCGTCCGTTCCCGCTCTTTGTTAAACATTTGGAGTCGATCACTGACACCCACAAATCTGTCAAGAAAGCACAATAATATTTGGAACGAGTGGATTTTACACGCTAGAGCGAGAATTTAGAAATTCATAGTCATTTATAGATACGCACTTATGACTGATGAATTTTGTCGTCCTCTGCCGGCCCTCATCCTCCAGGAATCCCTACAAAACAAAAGGCAAAATGAAAAATAGAAATTCCTTTACAATGTAATTCAACTTCAAATACCCTTTTTTGTGTTATAATAAAGGGAGGTTTTTTTTTTTTATTTGGTCCACCTCATTTACATCTAAACAGGAGAAAACACACACTTCACACTGATATACAACCGAATACGATAATGTGATAAATTACTGCCTTAGACTGAACCAGCACTTTTCAACAAAGTATAAACAAGTCAACAACAGTCTCACTTTGGATGGCCTTGCTAAATGCTAATGTAATATTGAGCAGGAATAAAGTTTAACACATTCAGAATAATATTAAGCATGCTAGTGTGCTAATACCTGCTAAATACCATTTAAGATGGCACTGATGGAAAACTATGATTAATTTTGTAGGTATTATTGTTGGATGGAACAATATCAGATAATGTTGGAAAATGAATGTCTCCCATATTTTCTGTCAATCTATTCAATACTCTTGAGGCATTTCACACAACATGACTGTGAAGCTCATAGCAACAGAAGGAAGAAAAGTCAGAGGCTTACAAGGATCATTACCAGTCATCATCTAGCAGATATTTCACAGAGCAGAGGACAGTCAGGAGCTGCTGGTGCATCTAAAGCTCATCATTACCACAGTCATGTGTATATTTTCCTGAAGACAGTGCTCATTAAAGGGACAGAACTTCTGGTTGTTCAGTGTAAGTACGTTAAAATGTGATGACTAAAATGTTACTGTTGCATGTCTGCAGCTTGTAGGTCACCACCAAAATAAGTTACAAATTCAGTCAAGCACCGTTTTACACTCAAATCCACAAGCCTCCTGTTTGACACCAAACTTTCAAAATGTTGTCAGATTGCCAACAGATGTGAAACGACTCACTGTATTTCAAAGAGGGAGGCTTTTCTTTGCGGTGGTTGACCTCTGGTGGAGGTCATGTGGGAGGGAAGCCCAAACATACAGTATCCAACAATTGAGAGTGTGTTTAATCTCTCTGCCTGTTCATGAGCCCTTTAAACAGACTTCACAGATTTTGAAAGCAATAAAAAAAGGTCACTTTCTGTTGGGAACTAATTTACTCTACCTTAACCAAACCATCACTCTCCAGCCTTCGGCAGACCATCCGAGCTTCCAGTTTACCGATGTTCATTCTAAACGTGATGTCACGCTGGGGGAGTCCCTTCGTACCAGAGGACAAAACTGCATCAGAACAGACAAGAGCCACAATTTATGCAACAGTAAACTGTCTGAATGATCACAGTGTAATCTCTAACTTTCTGGTTGATAACATGTTTTGTTATCACCCGAACTCTGTCTTCATCAACAGTGAAAAGACAAATATGTAGTGTCGCTGTTACACTGCAAAGGCTAGGAATGTGCAACTTTACTAGCCTCAACCGACAAAGTGGTGACATTTTGTCAACTACACATAAGTTTCTCTACCTGACTGGATCTTCATGGAATGAGCGACAGAACTTTTAAGATATCTGGCATCCAGTGGGCAAGTAGCAGCTTTAACGCTGCTGGGGAACCGTGGTAAATTAGAAAGTGAAAACTCGAGCATGCTCAGTTGTCTTACAGGCTTCATCTGGGATTCATTTAAAGACTTATGTTGCCAGTGAAGCCCTAAAGGTCTCATGCGTGGGAGTGTGCAGGGGGATCGTTATTGCAGAAATGAAATAAAATATTTATATTTTTGTTTTTAATTAGTGTAAAACTTGAAACAAGGGACTGTTGTGCTTTCATTAGCTTAGGATTAACTTGTTTTATCTACATCTACCTCTCTAGAGTTGCTTTCAGTTGTTAAAGGAAATAAAGTTTTTAGTGAAGGACATGTGATTTGACAAGGTTTTGTTTTATTTTTGCTTACCCCTTTTGTTCTGCAGTGTGCAAAAATATATTTTCTATAAACTGAAGTGGCATCAGGAGAATCCTTAACTTATAATTCACTTTAAAGTTGGTACATTTTTATGTGCAAGAGAAATTATCAGTACGCGACAAATTCATTACACTGCTCCTAAGAAGACAGGACACAAATGGAACCTGGTTTGAAAATATCAACAGCTACGATCTTGTAAAATTGCTGTCATGACTTTTATGTTAGAACGATTCAAACACTGATTGTTGTCTGTCGGCAAGATTACGCCAAAACTGCCAACATTTGAAGTACTTTAAAATAAATCCACAACAACTTGAAATCTTTTCCAACCAATCAGTTTCTTAATAGATGGAAGTGATCAAACATACTGAGGTGATAGGCCTGCGACATGATGTCCCTCTCCATGATTCGCCCCTCTGAACGGGAACCTCCTGTTCTTCCTCCAGCCTCATCTTCTTCGTCTTCATCGTCATCATCCTCATCATCCGGGATGCCCTTCTTTACATATGGCTTCACCAGCCTCACACAGCGCACGAGGACTTTACTACCTGGAAAACAATCAAACAATGCAGTGCAGGTGTCATGTGAAAAACATGGATAGTAAGAAAATAAAATAAAAGTTGCAATTCTTGTATAAGTAACACCGCATTAATTCTCTAAATCTAGTTAAAAAGCAGTAAAAAAAATGTTTTTCACGAGGTACAGGCAGGAGGAGAGGCTTTGACATGGATATGTCACTGATTATTATTTAATGTCTTCTTATTTATCTTCTATTTTGTTTGTAAATATTTACATAAATAACTATGGGAATGGAGTACTGAGTGACTGATGGTCGAGATGGAGAAGGGGTACGAGTAAATAAGCTTATGCTTCATCATACTCCTTTTTGGATATGTTGGGTTATAATTTTTTTCTTTGCTGTTGTTTTGAAATATTTTGATGTGTTTTTATGGCTTTTTTTCCCTCACATGTCCGAGAGTGTTTTTAGTTATCTTTATGTGCTTTACTTGGTTTTATTCATTGTACTGTTTTTAACGTGTGAAGGTGCTTTCAATGTTTGACTGTTTTTTAAACTTTGTCTTACAGCCGTGACAAAAGATGAATTTCTGTTTTTACTTGGAACAGACAATAAAGTCATCCATTCAAATACAGAAGCTCAGTTAAATAAACATCAAAGTGCATTTCCAGTGTGGGCTGTCAAATAAGACAGTTACTAGTAATCAGGAAAAACCTCTCAACTTAACAACTAATTGTACCGGTGCTGTCACGTTACCATTTTTGTTGGTGCAGGGTCCAGCGCCGGGATCCAATTCCTCCAAAGGGTACTGGCAAAACTCGACCAACCTGGCAGCTCGCATGTATTTAAACAGACGCCGGAAACTTCTTTCATTCACCTGCTGCTAGACAAGAGCACAATTACTACCACAAACACAAAGACGAACACAAAAAGACCAGCAGACACTCACAGAGAAAGATACTCACAAGATGTGCTTTAAACATCATCATGGTAGCAAACTGACCCGGTGACTGCTGGAGAAAGTTGGATACGTACTCCATCAGTGCTTCGTACTTAGTCCTCCTAAAACGAAAAAAGAGGTGGAGAGAAATTCTGAGAGAGTGAAAAAGAGAAGAGTGGGAGCCTCAGACCAATATGCCCCTAATTGTTAGTACTGGATTTGTAAAAGTAACATCAGCTTTCGTCTTCAAACTTCTGTATCTTCAGTACTACAAAAGCTAAGCAGTATGTCTTGCGTTGAACTCAAACTTCAAGAATTTTTCTTCATCTAAAATGAGCGTGTAAGGATGGAGGGTATTTTTTTTAAAACAGATTACAAATATATACGCTCCATAAATAAAACTGATTTGATAGTATATGCTCTCAGCTGAAACAATTTATCAATTCATCAATTGTGAAAGTCATTCTTAAAAATAAACAGACACGGGGTAGTTTAAGCTGCTAAATTTTAAGGAAATGCTACTTATCTCTATGAATCTCTATATCAATCTATCAAAAATCAGCAGTCAAGGCTACAAATCTGATCACTTAAAGGACAATTAGCTTTTTTTCAGCTTGGCGTGAATTCCATTAAAGTGACTTTTGTGGCTCTCCACATTCATTCTAGAGATTCAGAGACACAAGGACTCATAAAACAGCGTAACTAAAGACAAAAAGCACACGCTTCCTCCAAGCTTTTTAAAAACAAAATGATTTAACATTATTCATTTTAAACATTTACTTAAAAAGACAGAAATTAGTCAACCAGAACGGCAAATGTTGCGTTACAGACCGGCTCACAAACCGACCGATTCACCAGCATATTCACCTGCACACACCTGTCTGTTTGAAGTTGTGATGTGGAGAGGCTTTTTTGTGGCATATGCAAAGGGAAGTTGTGGAAAATTAGACATCGGCACATTAAAATGCTTTCTGCTTCTTGTAAATGCTTTCATTTATATGAGGAGTTGTTTGTTTGGTTCTTCCAGCAAATTCTGGGGAAGTGGAACGCCACCTTCAGGTATGTAGTATCAGAATAAAGCCACAAATTTATCGACTGTTGTTACACAACCAGTGCTACTATCTTCCATGGACATATTATGCATATAGTGTTTCTCATATTGTCTTGTTTTCTATTTGATATAGCTCCCCGTCTGCGTATTTTACTTTGAATAAATACTGGCAAACATAAACTAAAATGACTTGTAATAATTCTCGTATTTGCTCACGCCCTTTGCCCCGATATACGACTGGAGACGGAAAGTACAAAGCTACCACAGTCCATATAGCCAGAATATTAGGAATTACAACAGTAAGCAGAAAAACAGTGTTGACAGTGAGGAAAATAAATCCCAAGAAAGCAAACAGACCTGTTTACATGGAAGCGTTTGAGCAGCAGAAGGATGGAGTGCTGCTGCGTTCCGGACGCCAGTCGTCTGACGAAGCCCTGCATGGTGACCAGCTGATGTCTGACAAGAGACTTCCTCAAGTAGTGAAACTTTCGGGCATCCACCCTCCAAAGACACAACACTGGCTGTTACACTCTGAGAACACACACCAACAATGTCTCTGTGCTAAATGAACACGTTCACGTCGCCTACTTGAACGAGCCTCCATGCAGATCACTTTGTAGCTCTCCTTGCCACCGGGCTCGACCCACTCTTTCCAGCACACAGTAAGAGTCATCGGTGAGTTTTAAATCAGGGTCGCTCTCACTTCCAATCAGAGTTCGAAATCGCAGAGTCTGAGACGCCACCACGACAAGTTTTCGCCCATATCTGAGAGGAGCAGAAACAAGAGAGAGAGTGTGAAGTGGAAGAAATACAGTAATGTACCACAATGAGATTTAGATGTTAAAGAGCTTCAGCTAAACTCACATATTATTTTGTTAAATATTACAGACCTTGCCAAAATATATTTGTTTTTTCTCATTAAATATCTGATTGCTATTGATATAGATTTGCATAAGTATTTTCATTGTTCTCATTCTACCTACAAAATTAAATAACGCACCATATTTAAGCGTTACATGTCGAATGTTTGAATCTCTGCTCTGTGTGCCCCATGCATTTTCACATAATTGGTCAGAGTTCCCAACCATATTTATTTGTGGCAGTGTGTTGCTTGCAAATAACCACGACTCTGCTGAAAAAAATCTATTCACCAGTTAACAATCTCTACAAACCTTTCCAAGGCCTCCTCCAAGTTGACCAACAGTGTGGGGGACTTGGAGCGGACCTGCTTTGTGACGTCTTTCCTCTCCTTAAAGTGGGCACATGATCCCTGTGTCCTCTCTTTATTTTCTGGAACAACATGAATGGGGTAGATGTCTTTGGGGGTTTCCAAAGTTTTGTGTGTTATTTTATCGCCATTCTCCGCATCGTTGTCCTGAAACCTGAAAACAGACGAATATCACAAAATCTGAGTCAACTGGAGGCATGTAGAACATATAAAACATCCTACAAAGTAAGATGATTCAAAACCCTTATAAAACTGAAGTGGGATCCTAAAGAGGAAAAATGTTTCACTCAGTTCAGAGCTCCGGAAAGTCGACAGCTTCTATACTTTCTTCGAGCTACTTTTAAGCTTAAAACAATCAAAACAAAAAAGTGAAAAACATTTTAGACCTCGGCAAAGAGCATTACTTCCATTTAGGTAAAGATGCATTATTATATTATTATTTTTGACATATACTGCAATGGCAATAGTTTCAATGTTAGTGGTGATGATTATTTTTGTCTTTCCTTTTCCACCATAAAATTAAATTAAACAAAAATGACGTGATTTTTGCAGCAGTCTGTACTAAACAAGCCCATTCCCTTACATATGGAGAATAAGACGTGCAGGCAGGAACATCACAGTGCTTCATTCATAGTGGTTGGTAGTGACATTTTTTTATTAACTGTCCAGCTCTTGTTTCCAGCCTCTAAAATGCAAGATTTTGGTGCTTTTCTTTGACGTCCACGACTACAAACTGATTATGTCGAGTTTGGACTCTTTATCAGAAAAAAAAACAAGTGGATTAATGGGGTAGTAGCCCTACAGAGCACCACAAACTGGGGATGTTTCTTCCTGTTTTGCTTTGTGTTTTTATTTGGTTTGAACTGAGCCCTTTATGCCACAACAAAGATGATAAAGTCACCTATCAATCAGCACGACATCCTCTCTCTCCTTCGGCAGCTCGTAGAACTTCAGGTCGGTGTTGCTGACCAGAGACTTCCAGATAAGCTCCTTGGTGCAGTCGTCGAGCTTGAGGGGAAACTTGGGCACTCTATTTTCTAGCCGAATCCAGAGAGTGGGGATAGTTATCCCGTCCAGTCCCTCCAAAGCCACCTCGTCTGGAATTATACTCCACGGATCCATAGCATGCTACACACCGGGCTAGCAGCTAACATGCTAGCTTACTTGCAACTAGCTGGAAGCCTCCGTTCCCTTTAAAAGCTCACAAATTTACCGGATATCAAAGACGAAATGTTCCCGTCCAGACGTGCTTTCAATTCATATATCCATGTCAATGAATGAAGACATAAAGAAAAACTTGTTTGCAAAGTGATATTTGTGTTTCGTCTTCCAACTACGCTGTGTACGTCCTTACGTCACATTTCAACTTTGACCTCTTGTTGTGCGTCTATTCAGAAAATCCACCAGGTGGCGCCAAAATATAGATATAGATGATAGATAGATAGATAGATAGATAGATAGATAGATAGATAGATAGATAGATAGATAGATAGATAGATAGATAGATAGATAGATACTTTCTATACTAAATACTTACACTCAAGTGTTCAGCAGCTTACATACATCAACATAAAATAACAAAAAGGCAGGTTAGTAAGATTAACACTAAAGGTTAGCATATACTCTGAAAAAGTTTTGTTGTACAATACTATAGTAATTAAAATTCAGTATACAGTATTTACACATTTCAAGGCATGGTGATTTAAAGTGAATTTGAGTGATTTGAAGTTACTTTGACAGGTAGTAGGTAGGAAAACAGTTTCATCGAACTACCTCAGGTGCATGGACATTCTATAATATAATAATCAGATTCCCTAATGTGATTATGACTCTGACCCCTCGACCACTTAGTGAATATGGAAGTCTAAAAAAATATTATTAATAAAAGTTATATTTTCATCATGCATCACAGTTTATATATATATATATATATAATATAATATATATATATATATATATATATATATATATATATATATATATATATATATATATATATATATATATATATATATATATATATATATATATATATATATATATACATTTACAATGCAATCACTTTTTTAAAATGTATGTTACTCCTTAGTTACCAACAATTTAGTTGTATTTACCACTACCTATAATACATCCTTACACAATAAGCAAGTAGTGAATCTGTCTTACTTTGGGTTATATAATTATCCTATTTATTTGCATTATACCTTTTTTCCCCCAGAAAATACCTTGCTGAGCAGCCATACTGCTATTTGCCTGTTATACTAAATACTGTTAGATGTAATTACTGAAGAATGACTGACTAACTATGAAATTAAATTCCTTAAAACTACACAATGCTGGATTATTACTCAGTAATAAGGGGCATACAAGTCAAGCATGAAAGTTTGTCCCTTTAAGATAATCTAGTGTGTCCATAAGAAACAAGTAACAACAACAACAACAAAAATTAGTATCTTTGTCTGGTGGTGTGAACAATATTTGTACAGTTGTCACAGAAGTTTACCTGTGGGCATGATGGAAACAGCATGAGCTAACTGCAGGTGAAGCTTCAGAAAAATTAAATAGATGATGAGTTGGAATTTTTGTCTTTTACCTTCAGCTGCATCAATTACTTTTATCCTAAAGAACTACGAAAAACCACCAAAAAAACAATTTATATTGTGTGTGTGTTAGCTGTGAGGAGATTATTGGCCCCTGTAACTCTGAGGGAGGTCTTTTCTACGTATATTCACAGACAAATATAGATACAAATACACATACAAGTATTAAAATTTCTATTGGATTGATCCAATACATTTTCAGTGGTTTTATTTTCCAAAGGAAGTCACTCGATCCCCAGACTAACTCAGAACTAAGACCTGTGTTTCCATGGTAACACTCAGTCACACCTGCTGACAAAAAGGGGCAAATATGGCTCATAATTTGTGGTTCGCTGAAAATACCGAGAAGCAAGCAATGAGAAGAGGAGAAATGTTTTAAAGCTGCAGTAATCTGTTGAAAAGTGACAGTAATTACATTGGTTTACCGATTATTTTTGTATTATTCCATTCTCCCTTGGATTTGATCAGTAATATATCCTTTAAACTGTTCAAATCTTGTCTGCTGCAAAGAAGGTAGATATATTTTAAGCTGTAAAAGGTCAATAGTCAGACCTAAGCCGTAGTCAAAGTCTGCCTTTTAACCTGTTCCTGTATTTAAATGACATTCAGGTTCACATCTACAACCCTGACCAGTGATGGAACAAGTACTGATATTTTAAATGCATGTGTTTTTAATATAATTACACCTCATTAAAAGTAAAGGTCCTACTGTAGAACTACATACTGTGCAGAATTCCTCCTTTCACAAAGTGAGAGAATACTGGATTATTATTGTTGACGCATTGACACGTGAGCTGCATAGCACCGCTGTAGTTTGTCAGTTTGAAGACGATTTTTATTATGGAGCACATTTTTGAATTGTTTTCGTTATACATTCTATTTGAAGGTCTGATTTTAAGATTTTAATCTGCAAAGTAACCATTAACTAAAGCTGTATCACAAATGTAGTGAAGTAAAAATTCAACATTTAATCTAAATTGTGGAGTAGTGGTAGAAGAGTAACAGAAAATATAAATGCATTGGTTCAAGTACTTAGAACATGTACTCCGCTACTGATCCTGATAGTGTAAAAGAGCATTTTCAGATGAAAAAAGCCCATTTGACCAGTGGTGTAGTCTCGTTTTTTCTAGTGGGTATACTCCGGCCTCATAAACCAAAGCCAGGTCAGGTTCTCATATATGTGCACGCGCACGCACGCACGCACACACACACACACACACACACACACACACACACACACACACACACACACACACACACACACACACACACACACACACACACACACACAGCAACAGCAGCTCCTTTATTTCAAACTACCAGTTAGATACTTATAGACATTATAGCATCAGCAGCTCCTCCTCCTGCCATCAGGTAGAGCTGATGTTTCCTCTTCATCATGTGCAGAGTTTTGTTCATTTATTTTTGTGCAAAAAAGTTTTATTGAAATGTTAAAAGTAAGAATATCTGTTTTTGTAACCAAACAAAAATGCACAAAATGAGTCAATTATAAAGCTTCTCATAAAACAACTGAATGAAAAAGAGCTTGTCAAAACACAAATGATTCATATTTGCCTGGTTGGGCTAAAATGAGGCTACAAACAATAATAAATTAGGAGCCATTTGGGAGCCGAAAGAACCGGCTTTTCTTTGGAAGCCGTGCCAAAAGCTCTCTGAAAAGAGCCGAACTTCCATCACTACTGTCCTCCTCTCTGTCCCTCACCTCTCAACTGGTTTTTGAAGGCAGAGCTGCGATGCAATGTATCGACGTCATTGGCTGAGTAGCGTCACGTGGGATGCCTGAACTCGTACATAATTGGTCTGTGCGTTTCTGAGCTGATAGACCAATAATAAACACTGGAAAGCTGCACCTGTAAAATAGAAGCGACCTGTCAAATTTACACCCGTAGAGACGGCGTCTGGGTCCGGATCCGGATCCGGACTGCGGTCCGCCTGAGCCCTGTTCTCAGCCAGACACGTTCCGACGTCCCATACAGCTTCACCGCTTCCTGACACAGAGAAGACGAATTTATGAACGGGAAAGCGAACGTTATGTCAAAAAAACATACTGATACATATGTTTGCACATTTTTAAGTGGTTATATGAAAATTCGGGACCTTTTCTAGTGAGTGTAAGGCGTATACCTGCGTGATTACACCTCTGGGTATACGTATCTTTGCGCATTTTTAAGTGGGTATACGGAAATTCGGGACCCTTTCAAGTGAGTATACGGCGTATACCTGCGTATCACGTAGACTACACTACTGCTTTTGACATGCCACTGGAAGAACAGTACATGTACAAATACATGGTGACTCATTTTCAGAGCTTAAATATGAAAGTGGTCAAAGTCAGAACATCTGCTGTGCAAAAGAACTGCGTTGTTTGTTCAGCTTTATGTGATTAGCCTGAACAATAAAGGAGAAAAAAAAGGTTTATTCAACATCTTTATTATGAAGTACCTTTTGAAAAGAAATGTACAAGTGGAACCAGCACAGTGACATCTTGGCGTTGAAAAACAGAAACACCATGGACATGTGGTGCAGGTCTGAAGACAAGTATGAAATGATAATGTACATATTTACAGCAGAAGGTTGATCAGAACAGAAGTGAGGAAAAAAAAAACATCGACTGCAGCTAAAAATACAACGGGACTGACTGAAAATAAAAACGTACATTAAAAGCATGGATTGGGTCAATAAACATATTTTTCAAAGATAACATGATAAAGGCACTGTGTTTCACACAAATCAACAACGCAACAGATGCAGTTGTTTGTTTTGTCCATCAAATCATAATCACAAGAAACAACTCTTAATAAATGTTGTCATTCAACTGTCCCTGGGTGTTCTTTCTAACAAAACAGACACAATATATCAGAGGGCCATCGCAGTTTGCACATAAACATTAAAACAAAATAGATAAATCAACTCATCCGGAAAACATTCCTTATAAAGAACATGCTCGGTGATTATTAAAATTACTTTTTTTTATAAACAAATACATATCTAAATTTTTTAAAATTTCATATTGAAGGCATAATGGGTTGGAGTAAGGACAAATATGTTTTGTGATCCCATCTTCCCTTGCTGGGCTGAACCCAGGACAAATTGACATTCCTGCAAGACCTTTGTCCACATTCATTTAACTACCAGCATAGAGGACACAAAACACTCAACCAGGCCGACAGGTACAGATCAATACTGGAGACAGACTCAGACATGGTACGACATGATCACTGATGCGATTCCTTTGAGGATATAGTGGGCAAATCTAAGAATGCATACAATTACATTCAGCTTACATAGCTGGTGAATCATCAGTGCACCGTCTGCACTGTGCTTTATCATATTCTGACCTCAAGGCTTCACTGCAGCGTGGTACTGATGCAAGCAGTTTAAAGGACTAGTCTGACATTTAGGAAATCGTTTTCGTGAAAAATCTGCACAACAAATATGAAGATACAGCCAGCAGCTGGTTAGCTTAGCTTAGAATAAAGACTGGAAACGGTGAGCGCGGCTCCGTACAAAACCTGCCTTCCAGCACCTCTAAAGTTTCCTGATCAACGTGTTGTATCCAGAGATGGAGCTGAACGTCTCACAATCACTTCTTAAGCACACTTACGGAACATTCTCTAGTTTCAGCTTCTAGACTGCGAGCACTTGTCGCTTATTTTATCTCCTGACAGTATGATAGACACCGAGTGAAAGGTGTGATGAAGCCGTGCTTCGTTCTCAACGACAGCTCATCCCCCCAGCACAGCTTCTGCCTGCAGTCTTAACGCCCACTTACTTGCTTTGGCAGTGCAGGGGAATATGAAGAAACAAAACACACAACTATCCTTTATTCCTTGTGCACTCAGACTATTATATAAATAAAGCACATATTTTAGAATGTCAGGGTTCACTAAGAGCTGTGTTTTCATGGAGCTTTACCGTGCCTTCTTTCACTTTTATGGCCAAAAACTTGAACCTTAAACCAAATATCTTTAAGTTCTAGACAAAATAAGCAATTTTTTAAATGCCACCTCAGAAAATTGTGATGTGCTAACAATTTTTTTTCAGTTAATATATAATAAACCAATATGAATAATAAAAACAAACCAAAAAAATATATATCTGATCTACAATAACATTTAGTTGCAACTCTAGCTTGTTCAACCCATACAAAAGGCAGGCTAGCTTTTTCCCTTTTTCCATTTTCACTGTGAACTAACAGCTGATGCCTTTAGCTTCATATTTAACAGATACAAGAGACTTTTTTTTTTCCTCGATTTTCTTATCTAACTCTTGGCAAGAAATTTACCAAAAATGTCACACTATTCATTTAAGACAGACCGCGGATCTAAACTCAATGTTACGCTATAATGTTTGAGGTTTGGAAATCTGCAGGAGGAACAAGAGATTCCCTTCAGCTCATGATGAAAAAAAACAAAAAAACGTTTGATACTTGTGGACAGACGCATGTAGGCGTACAGGACACACAATATGCTCTTTGGTTGAGTTCAGGCATACACGACGGACACAGGCTTACACACTCGACAACACGCTTCAGAAAAAGAAATCTAGATAGTAATGGCACTGGCCAGGCAGGCAGGCACCTAGACTGAGCTCAGGGTTACATACACAGGCTTCTGATAGAGCAGAAAAGCTCAAAGTTACACGGGGTGGGACAGTGTGATCTGCTGATAAACGTATCGTATGTTGTGGTCTTTTCATGAGAATTTTTGAGGGCGGAAATAAAAGTCATCCTCTATTTAAAATCCATCTTGTAGGAGAACTGAGGCGGACACTTGAAAGGTAAACAGCACAGAATTGAGGTGCAGTGATGTGGTATAGTGGAAAGAAACAAACCAAATGGCTGCCCTGAAATGACTAATGAACTAGCTTCAAAACATACACAATAATACAACATTAAGATGAGATATGACGAAATTAGGCTGCAATAATAAGTAATAGTACCTGCCTTGTACATACACAATTCAAAAAAAAATAATTAAAACAAGTAGCTAGGATACTTGTCTTATCAAAAATATGTAGCTTTGGTAAACAAGTTATGCAGAGAACTGTTGTCTGAACATATTGATGTGAGAGATCACTACATGACATCTAGGAATCAAGGGTGAGCAAGTTTCTCTGTTTTGAGGTTATGAAGTCAACGAGAGGAGAAGCAGGCAAAAGTTCCACTCCACAAAATCCTCTGTCCTCTCCTCTTGTTGCCAGCTGATGAGGAACAGAGACAGCAAAAGGCAGCTGGACTCCTGAAAGGAACAATACTGCTTTCTTTACTGCCCCGAGCACCGATTAAAGAGTTTCTATGGTAATGTAGCAGCATCGTAATGGTCTGCGGAGGACAGACTCCCCCAGAGCAGAAGTGGAAGACTACTTTCTCCTCTCTCCTTCAAGCAGTCTCCTCACCCTTTTCCATCCATCGCAGTAGAAGTGGAAGACTGGTCAGACATCGTATTTTAACAGCTCTCCTTGAATATCCACAGCGGAGACAGGACAGGTGAAATAATTTATGTTCTTCTCCTCCACTCCTGTATCATGTGGCAAAAGCTTCTTCGCTTTATGGGGGTTTGATCCAGGTGTTGAGACAGATATCCAGATATCCCATTAAAAATAACCACCTCCTTAATACTCGAGCTTCTACTATGCAGCGCAACCTCTTTTCTGTCACACATTGCTCCTTCCATCTTTCTACTTCCGGTCGTTCGTTTCCTCGCAGGTGAATTTCCACCCAGCCTGAATGTTTTCTTCCCATCTCCTGTTCTCAGTTGATCTTTTCTGTTTCGTTTTCCTGTTCCCAAAATTCAGTCGACCTTTTCCACCTTCCCGACGATCTTCTCCTCGAAGATGGGCAGGATGGCGTCATCGTCGCGAACCTCCTCGAACACCACACCACAGTCAAACTCGTCGCTCACTTTCTTAAAGTAGAACCTGCACACAAACAAAAACACGTCTCAAGTGCATATCAAACACTCCCGCACGCTGGGAATTTTTACAATATATGCGCCGCATGTTCTCACCTGTAGTGGCCCTTTTTGGTAAGCAGCTCCTTGAACTGGCCCAAAGTCACAACACGGCCTTTGACTGATGTTCTGTATGGGATCGGCTCTCCACAAAAGTAGTAAGCAACTGTCATGTTCTCACACACCTGCCGCTTCCCAGACTTATGCCTTAGAAGAAGGAGAAAGATTCATATAAAGATTCATGTAAATTCAAACACTGAGGCAAATATGGGATTTGAAGCTGCAAACATGGGATTTCAGCAGACACGTACCTCTGCTTGGCCTGCTGTAGTGCGTTCCTCCTCCGCTCCTCCTCGAGCCTCCTTCTAGCCTCCTCCAGCTGTGTGAGGGGGTTGGGAGCTGGGTTGGGGGGCATAGCTGGGTCCTGGATGAACGGGTGTGAAGGCTGGACCTGGGTGGACGATGAGCCGGGGATAGCGGTGGACCCCGCTGACGGGTTGTTGCGCAGCTGAGCAGAGACCCAGGGGTGCACAGCTCCAGGCCGCTCCACTGAAGTTGGACGTGGCGACTCGCTGCTGGTTCCCGTCCTCCTGGAGCTGCTGGTGCTGCCGCTGGAAAAACACAGGTATGCCAGAGAGCTGAATTATCATTTCTAAAGATGTTCGCTCCACTTGCATTTCCCAACATAAGAAGTCAAACGGTGCCTAAAGCATGATTTTGGAGTCACTTATTGTTCCTCACAGTGTTAGTCTATGCATTTTGTCCTCTCAAAGTTTAACCAATCAGCATGAAGTCTCGCACAGCAGTTTTTTGAGGGCCGTTCAAAAATGTGTATTTTTTTGTCTCCTGAGGAGAGCCTTGAAAGAAGTTCTACAAAAATGTTTTTTTACAGTCGGAACAAGCACAAAGAGTTCTGCCGCTCGAAAATGGCTTGCAAGTTCCTGCACTACTGGCTTTTATATGTTTTTTATTTAAACATAATTTTAATGTATTTGTTAAATATCCAAAAATTCTTATCACAAATGAGCACATTTTTATATTATACATATAATAAGACTAACCCGTGAGAGCCCTTCCTTTGTCTGTCTCCTTCCATCATCCATTGCAGGATCTTCTGGTTTCTCTCCAGATCCTCCAGCTGTACCTGGGTCTCCAAGCCACGCCCACTCTCATCACCTTTGCCTGATGTCTCTGATGTCTTCTTACAACCCCGCCGTGACAGCGTGCTGCCTTTACTACTGCAGGATGAAACGGTAACGCATACACAAACCAGTTGAGGCAATCCGAATGCGTAACAACACATGCAGTTTGCTGTAGACCAAGAATACGTGTTTACCTGTAGCCCATCCCCTCGAGTGTGCTGGCTCCGGCTCCATCAGCGTAGTTTCGACTTCTTCCCGTGTACTGGTTGGCTGGATCTCCGTTCCACAGGAAGTTGGCCTGAGACCTAGAGCCTGTTTCCTCCTGCCCTTCTCTTCCTCTGTGGTGGTACAGCTGCTTGTGATGATGCATACCTGAGAGAGAAAACAGGGATAATCTCTTTAGTGGCATGTCAGCCTTTCTTCAACACACCCTATGCTTCAGTTAAAAAAAAAAAAACAATGCTGCTGCAGTTTCATTTGACACCTATAGCACTGAGAACACACGATGACCATCTTTTCAGCTACTGCTCTACAATTAATGTTATTAATATTATTATATTTAGGCCAACAAAAACAACAATAATACAGACCTCAATCTATGCATTGGCTGCCATTCAAGTCCAAGACAAGTGCCCTTCTCTAATTTAGCCAAAAACACCAAAACTACAAACTAATCCTACCAGCATGTGTTGCTCATGTAGTCAACGCACAATAAAGCTTATTCTACAGAAAATCACACATTCATTTATGACACTGAGCATTTTTTGAGTCAATCCCGTGAATCCAGTTCATGTCTTTGTCACCACAAATACTCACTAGAGCACTAAATTATTGACTTATTCCAGAGCTAAAATAGTCACCAACGAAGGAAGTATTTCCTGTCATTTTAATTTTCCAAAACCTATAATGTCCAGATATTTTATTTGCTATTACCGAGCCTTTAGGTAAAAATGAAATCTGCTTTCAAAGACTAAACAGAAGATGGTATTAGATCACCTCATAAGAGAATGAGTTGAAGCAAAATAATCTGTGCAGATCTTAGGATTAGTCTTTGGAAATACAGAAAACTGTTGTGTGCAGCAACACAGACATTGGCCAGTGTTTTCATGCTCCCTGTATGCTGCTGGTGCTCCTATGCCTCACCCGTTCACCTCTCTCTCCTTCCCCTCTACAGCCTCTCACCTTTGACCCCAGCAGCAGGCAGACTGTGACCTCCCCCTCGGTGTGGGGGGTAGTGAGGCGGCCCGATCCCCCCATCAGGTGAGCGTGATGATTTGGGAGGAGTATGTCGACCTCCTCCTCCTAAGGTGCTATTGGGTGCCCCTGGCGATTGGCAGCCCGGCGTCTTCATCACCCGCTGTACGTGCTCATCCAAAATAGATTCTGGGTCGTCGTCATGGGAATCCTCCATGGCAACCAGGCCGCCGTATGTGGCGACTGTTGCAGTGTTAGCAGTGGTCTCTGAATAACGGGCGCCGTAAAGAGGTGGGAACGATGAGGGGAGGGGGAGTGGTATGCTATGAGAAGACATGGAGGTTGTCATGGAGATGTCAGCATCGTCCCCTTCTTCTTCCTGTTGAGAAGAGAAGACAAACGTACTTCTGGACATGCACTCAGTACAGTTAACTGTTATTTACTTACACTCAAAACACAAAGAATCGGGGAAAAACATGCAATAAATCCTATGTTACTGTTAACCACTAGTCTAATAACTGTGAATTTGTCACCAAAATGCAAAATGTATTACATTATTAACACTGAACAACAACAACGAATCATACCTTTCTACAAATCCAAAATCATATGACGGGTACATAAAGTTGCTCACTCACCAGTCGTACTCTCTTCAGCCTTTCTTCGAGTCTTTCCTGAGCCTCTCTCTCTCTAAGAACTGTCTCCAGCCTGCTGATCAGCTCAGCTGCAAACCTTTCAGGCTCTACGTGGATGTCCTTTGGCATGCGATACGTGCGCTGTATACGGGTACAAGCACAAAATTTACATGCCACAAATTCCCACACACATCTTCTGCTCAAATTAAAATGCCCAACTTGTAACTAACACATTTGACAAGAGGGAGAGGTCTAAATCAAATGGAACAAACAGGATTAAAACAATTGTGAAGCAAAACAAACATCATGGATTAAAAAAACTTTCAGTAAAAAAAAAAAATCTGTAAAAGCTCACATCTGTTTAATTATCTTAGTATCTTTACTTCTGTGAAAAAGTCTTCTAATCATTAAAATAATTTAATCACAATAAAAAATATTTTCTTGAAATTACATCTGCTCTTCCTCATTCATTAAAAAAATCTAGAACCTATTAATTTGTAAATATTTTCCACTTCAAAGATTTAATTTAAGCACATCTGAAGTCTTATACTTCATTGAAATTACTTTTCGGTGTAAGCGTACTGGACTTTCCTCCAGGGCTGCCCCTGAAATGCCGCTGACTCAAGTCATCATCCAAGAAGACCCTCCTTGTCAGCTCACCTTTTGCCAGCATGGCAAGAAAGGCTGCAAAATCTACAAACTTTGTAAAGTCTTGTATTAAAATGACATAACTGCACAACTAACTGATGGAAACAGAGAGGATTAATGGAAGTAGAGCCATTTCTGCTCTCTGCTCTGGTGGCAACTTTTGGCAGAAACGCTTTTGAACCAGATGCTGGTACACACTAGGATTTTCTAACTCAGCTCACATTTTGATTACAGCAGTGAAGAGAGGCTCTAAAACATGAGCAGGAAAATGAAGTAAATCTTTCTTGCATTTGTATGCAAGGTGCATTTAAGAAACAACAATAATGCCGGGTCTGTTGTACACCTGTGAAACCTGCATAGCGGACATGAATTCAGCTGTGAACGCTGACACTAGGCTAAATGGGTAGCGTCTGCACTCACAGGTATATGAGGTAGGGGCACACGTCCGTTGGCTTTGGCACTTTCATGCATCTCTTTACGATGCTGTTTCCGATATCTGTATGGAGGAATACCATCTCTGCAGACACACACGGATAAACAGCAATCAAGCACAGACCTCAACAGCTCACTACAGAGATTCTGTGTATGTGCACGTGTACTTACACACTGCTGTCGGTTAGTGACAGTGTGTCTGCATCACTCGACATGCTCTGCTGTTCACTGTCATTGGCACTGGTTGCTGGAGCACGAGCATAGCCCATATTTGCGTAGTATGGGTTTATCGGCTCTCTCCATGGCCTGAGGAAGAGTCAAGACATTGTGATTCATGTGCTCACACAGGGTCCATCTTCATGCACAAACAGCACTGTGGTTCTCCAGCGGTTCTTTCACACTACTCAAAACAACTGGCTTTCCAAACAAAAGGATATCTGACTATATTTTTGACATAAAAGGCGTCTCCTGGTACAACTGAAGGGATAACACTGATTTTTCTTTGGTGAAATCACATATTCTGGTCAAGTTAGTGCATAGAAGATAATGTCTCAATGAATTATGAATGACTGGACAATCTCGGATGAGCAAAGGAAGTTGTTTTAAGCCTCTACATTTGCACATAACATCTCTGTTGCATTAACTATACTGGTGTATGACAGACATAGAAGTAATGGAAGTACTGAAACATATCATTCCTATGACCTCCGACAGGTACTTCAATACAATATCGTGATCAGCCATTATGAGAAGACAGAATAAACATTTATGAATGCAAAACAACACACATGCAGACACACACCTGTACTCCCTGCTGTCCTGCCTCCTCCTGCTGGCCGAGGTTCTCTGCGGTACTGTCTGCATCAGCAGGCTATGAGTCAGTCTACCGGCTGGTGTGTCTCCACACTCCTCCTCATCTTTCTCTTCCTCCACTTCCCTCACTCCACCTCCTCCGCACCTAAAATCACAATAAGTCATAACTGGTATTTAAACATCAGAGACATATCACTTTGTTTATGATTAGCACTGTACTTTTCATTGAGAACCGACCAGCTGAGAAAATTCAAAGTTTGTTGTTTATTCACAGATGCAGAGATTGTGCTGTATAGAAGCATTTGTGGTGCACAAGGGCTCAAGCTCGTCTCACCTCCACTCCTCATCCTCTGCGAGTGTAGGTAGGTACCCAGGAACAGGCTTGGCTGGCCCTGACGAAGGGCTCTGATCGCTGGGATTAGGTTTGGGGCTCTCTCCTCCTGTCCGTGTGTACTCTAAGTACAGGTCTGACTTGAGGAACAAAGGGTAGGTGTTCTCCTCCATCATGGACTGGATCTCTGTCTGAGCCTGGAACACACACATACACATAGCGGTCACGTACGTAAAAAAATACATCATGCACGAAGGGTTCACTGCTCACTTTTTGGTACAGCTGTTCATCCACAACATAGTTTTGTCCGATCTAAGTAAAGGCAAATGGACTGAAAGGTTTTGACAAGGGTCTCAGCTCTAAACTGTTGTCTAGATTTACATTAAAAACTATTTGAACACTGCCGAGCCTCTCAGCGTAAACATGAACACAGATTACTACACACAACATAGACTTTAAAGCAAACGGCATCACGGCCCAGCAGAACTGTACTGGGGAAATCAGCATTTATGTAACTGACTACCCAACAACTAAAATCCAGACAGACAAAGAAAGGTGTGTTAAATCCACACTGGTTATCAATCTTAAAGGTTCAGCAAGTATCAAACAAGTGATTTCATAAGTTTCCATCTAACTTGGTTTAAATGTAATGGGGTCAGTACAGCGATTGGATTTTTAAAAAATAAGAAATGATAATTCACAGCCAAACATGCAACGATAATAATAATCAGAAAAGTTATCAAAGCTGAGCATGTAGGAAGGTTTGGCTTCAGACTAAACTGACACAAGTTTCATTTGTTTTTTGTGTTATATGTGTGTAATGTCATTTTGTTTAATTTGTTTTTGCTGCTGTGATGTGTAAGGAACTACAGTCAGAGCCTCGAGTCTCTGCTAATGCTCTGTGACGGCATGTGGTCGGAGCACACATTCAGTAGACCAACACCACATCAAAAATGAGTAATTAACAAAGCAAATATGAAAGTTAAAGAGGGCACAGGGGTCGAGTGAGCGAAAAACGTCAAACTAAAACTGACTTGGTCCTTTGGTGTGGTTTACTTAGTAAAACACAAAAAGAAAGAAGAAAACATAAATCAGTGACATGTAGGGAACTACTGCACCTTTTCTTTCTCACAAAATCCTGTCTAAATTTTAGACTTAACAGCCCTTTGCAACCACAGCGCCATGCTTGGGAAACCAGAAAGCTTTTAAGGTACTAGGTAAGTATAACGGCATTTTTATTGAAGTAACTCAGGGCCACTTTTAGTTCCTGGGATACAGTTCCTTCCTCCTAAAAAAAAAAATCTCCTCAGTCAGTGAAGCAGCGCTGAATGTTCCTGACAAATCTATCACATGCGTAGAGACTGCAACAAGTGTTGAGCAGCATGCATTCTGACAGAAAATACAAATTATGTTTTCATTTGTGAAATTAAACCTTCATAGAAAATAATAGAAATATGTGAAGATACTCTAGATTATCAGACTATATTTGCCTTATTCTTGAACAAGCACACTCTCTACAACTTCTGGCCTTTTTCAGAGAGTGCCTACGCCAAACATGATGGAAGCAGATGTGGCTTTCAAGTTCCTCAAATCTGGAATTAAACACTGACACTGAACTATTGTGCTTACTAGGAACAGGTCCACACCACTGCGTAGTGATGAGAAGAGAAAGAAAATAAAATCTCAACAGCAACACCAGTCTGAACAGTGCAGCCATTAAAGAAAATTGCCTGATTTTTTGAGTGCCATGCATCGTCGTACAACACACATAATTCAGTATCATCTGAGTACCATGAATAGCAATACTGCTTTGCATTGGCTCACAATCTCACTGTCTAAAATGTCAACCTTTAGCATGGATGCACCTGAACATTTTAAGTGACAAAATGCAGCCTATGTAACATCTTCCACTGGCCTGTGTAACAAGCATACATTGCCCATATTAAGAAACTTTAAAATCAAACATGAAATCAAGATTTTAAATCACCTGTTCAAACATGGCAGGGTCTGGATGCGGCTTTCCCACACAGTCTCTGATGAAACTCTTGGTGGCTGCTTTGATCTGCCTGGAGACAATCCCACTTCCATCCACAATGTACTTCCTGTAGATGGCCTTGGCTAGCTTTGCCTTCTTCTCCTGGCTGGTCTTCCTGAACCCCGAGCAGGCAAACCAGAAGTCGAGCAGATCTGCACACCCTTCCTGGCATAGGAAGTTTCTGAACAGCTGGATGCCTTCCTGATCGTCTAGGAGAGAGTGGAGCGACTCAGCCCACTTCAGGTAGGGTGGAGTTGGTGATGCCGAGCCCTCAGGTTCATACCCCAAGTCCAGGTCAGGGCGCCGTGGAGTAGCAGACGATGAGGAGGGTGTATAACTTGAAGGATCCCCCATTTTAGATGACAAGGACGATGGGGGATAGCCTAGGGTTTGGGAAAGGGTGTTTGGACGGATGTTGACTGACTGGACTGGGGGGTCCACATCAGATCCCTCCTCACCAGGTACTGGGGGTCGCGGCGCATCTTCGGTAAAGTGGGTAGGGCCGCTCAGAGAGGCCACAACGCCACCACCACCCCTGTACCCAATCCCATGCAATTCTCTGACAACACTCATGTCTCTGATTGCACAAGGCAGAGGTCAGATATTCCCCTCTAGCAATGACTTTGCTGTCAAACAATTTACCCTATGATGGAAACAAGAAAGGCAGTTAGTTGTTGCAGGGGGATATGACACAAAGGTGATTATGGCAAAGATAATAAAGATGAGTGACTCATCTCTCACCCTCTTCACTGTCAGACCACTAATATAAACGCACATATATATAGAACAGTAAGCAACAAAATGAGCTGATGAGCGGACACATAAATTACAACAAAGTAGGATGCTGTTTGTGTGTGAAAATGGGAAGCCTGTTACCACAAAAACTAAAAACATTGCCAGTATGATAAATTGGCACGTAACCTTGCTTCCAAATACATTTTAGAATAAAGTACGATCTGTACCGCTACTTCGTTTCAGTTGGCAGCTAAGGCTCCAGTCTGAACAAAAACAAATTGAATGCTGTGTACGCATATTTCCCAGCTGAAGTTCACCAACAAGTTTTATCGTCTGTTTTACAGCTAGCTTCAAAGCTAGCGCTAACAGCTATCAAATCTCACACTTCGTGTAGTTAGACAGCGTTATCCAAATAACCAACAAATTTTAACACGCTAGGACAGCTAGCTAGCCTTGTAGCAATGCCACCACCAATGCCAGGGCTTTGAAGTGAGAATCTCATTCATCTTGGCCTGCAAAGATGGTGGGGGATGGGTACAGAGACAAACTCTGCAACCACACAAGACGGGCCTGCATGCAAAACACTTCAACACCAGTGTAAACTGGAAATTTACTCGTACCAGGCAAACTCGTAGAGAAACATCGCAAACTTTCTTGCTGATTAACCCAAACAAATCGGCTGATCTAAGATCAAACGAAACAAGAAAGCGAGGGCACGTTTTCCACTCTACTGGCTGCAGCGCTAGCTAGCTTGGTGTGTTAGCTAGTTTTGGTTAGCTTGCTAGCTGGCTAGCTTAGCTAGTTAACGTCCCGTGTTTGTCCACAAAAGTGTTTGTCCTACCGTCTCTGAAAGCCCGTTCCCCGTAATCCGCTGCATTGGGGATACTGGCGCGAACTGTGTGCTCCAAAACGCAGCATATGGATAGCTTTCAGACATTAAATATTAACGAAAATAGCCCGTCGTCTTGCCCTTAACTCCCCATGGTGACTGCTTTCAGAGCAATAATACAGAGCGAGAGAATACGTGCGTGCACGCGACTCCGTGCGGAGTGGACTACTTTTATAGAACTGCAGCGAATAGATACGAACAACACACAAAGAGTCAGCAAGATCTCAGTCTAGAAACACATCTGATTACTTTATCTTTGTCTATCATAAAAGTAACGACAACACCACGTACAACCATGGAGTAACAAGTTAACGTCATGCCCTGAAATCCTCACTAGAGTGAAAGTTTTTTAACTAAATGTAGACCTAATGAATGTAGAAGTACGGACAATGCAAGCGACATCAGAATTATATTATGACATATTAAACATGTGGATTGGTATTACTGTTGCTTTAACGTGTAAGGAGCATTTTAAAGTTGCAACTGGTTGTAGTGGAGCTGCAATCTGGCATATTTCATTTAATGCTGGGTGGTTTCATTTATTGAAAGAATCTGCAAAGCAATAAGCTGCTATAGCTGTCATGTAGATGCAGTGTAGTAAAAAGTATAACATTTCTCAAAAATGTTGTACAAACTGCATAAAAACGGCATACTCAAGCAAAGTTCAAGTACCTCAAAACTGTTCATTACTTAAGTAACAGGACTATTCAAGTGCAGCCAGTAGACTAGATGTGGTGAATATCTACCCGAAACACATGGATTAACCATAGTTATGCAGGGCATAGTGGTGGAAGAGGTATTTACATCACCGAATTGAGGAAAAATTGCAATATTTCACTTCAAAAATAATTAGTTGCAAGTCCTGCATTCAAAATTTCCCTAAAGTAAAAACACATAAATATCGTCAGAAAAGTACCCATTGAGCAGATTATTTGCCTCTGTTACTGCAAAAAAACATCACACCTTCAAGTGTACCTCACATAGGATTATTCTTGGCTATGCATTACTGTAAGCAGTACTTTAATGTAATGTACTGTATATAGTACGGTTGTATGCAGATAGGTAGGCAAAAGGTAATGTAGACTGAAAACTAACTATACAGTTCAAAAGAATGTAGCCAATTGGGAAAAAGTCTATTTTGGTTCTTCTTTTGACAATTCGGGCATGAAGTAGCATAAAATTAAATCCGTTGAAAATTTGCATTTTTTTTAGCACACTGGGTTTTGTTTATTTTATATATCATTTCAAACCTCTGGCGGTGCAATACATAAATAATAAAACACATTTTATAGATATTGTCAGTTCTACCTCTCGCAGTTCTACGCCACGGTAGCGAAAAAACGACAAACAGCGCCCCCACCGGTCAACACGAGTCACTGTTTGACTCACATTTGACAAAAAACGAGATAAGCTTTTATTAAGTTAGGAATTCATTGTCAGTGAGCTGGTTGTGCCGCGCGTTGCCACACCGATAAAACTAAATAAAATAACTAAATAAAATAAATAAATAAAAGAACCAGACAGAGCGCAGCGCAGACAGCATGACCGGGTACAGCTCACTTCGCTCCAGGCAATGAGCCGCTCTGCTGGCGAGACAAGCATGTTCGCACCGACAAAACAACAACAAAAAGAGACGACTCACCTCTCAGACTCCTCCACTCCCGAACAGGTGTTCAGCTGACGGAGAACATCTCGGTGACTGACAGGACAGAGTCAACACGCCGCCCGCCGCCACCTGAGCATCCCGCTAGTCACTCCCCTCCGCGGGCTGTCACTCACCCAGGAGCTGCCACCGGTGAGAGGGAGAGAGATGGGGAGAGAGAGACCACAGTCATCAGAGTCATTCAATAATACCAATAGAAATATGAAGTTTAAGTCTCCAGAAACCACATATGTCTAAATATATAATATACCTCTCACATGTGAAATAAATGCTTCAGATTTACCATGAAAAATATCTGATATGCTCTTGTACCTGTCTTATACCGTGTTCCTTCCATATAAAATCAATGGAGAAAAATAATCACTAATAATAACCTGGAAAAACTAGCCTGAAATCTTATTATGTAGCTGTTCTGGAGCTTTTCATTGTACCGCTTTAAGCAACCAGAGCTGTCATGAAATTGCCAATGTTCAAATTTGCATTGTCTGTCTATTTCTTGTCCTTGTTGGCTTAAAAATATCACCAGAAGTAAATTTTGCAGCTGTTGTGGAGGCTGTAGAGTGAACCTTGATTTCTGTTGTCTTCATTTACGGGCACACACACAAAAAAATGTTTCCTTGTCTGAAAAAAATCCAAAATTCTGCAAAAAAAATTACCCAAATTTCTGAAAATTTGTAAAACCTTCAGGAAGAAAATTCTAGTAATTCCTTAGAAGTTTCCCTTAAAAGTTTTATTTAAAAAATCCCCCAAATTTGGCAAGAATATTTTTGTAAATATTTTTTAAAAATTAGTAAAAAATCTTTTAAAAAAATCCAAATAATATGATAAGTGATTGCATATATATCAGTAAAACTTCTAATATTTTCTTAAGAACATTCACAAAAAATCAACCAAAATCCAGCGAATTTCGCTGGATTTTGGTTGATTTTTTGTGAATGTTCTTAAGAGACATTTGTTTTAACATTTATTTTTTTCCACCAAAAATTCCCAAAAATGTTGAAAATGTGGACATCAGACGTTTCACTGTGAACATGGCAGTTCAACAAATAAATAAATGTGAGATCATTTCAATTAAATGCTCATCAGACAGCATGTTTTTGGAGCGTGGGGTCCAAAAAGATGCTGTGATTCGTTGGTGATTCGGAATTGTCTGGTGTGAATGTGAGTGTGCTTGTCTGTCTGTCTGTCTGTCTTTGTGATCCTTTGTGCCTAGACTGACAACCTGTCCAGGTAAGCTGGGACGGGCTCCAGCGGTGGTATATTCATTTTGGGTGAATTAGTCGTTTAAAACTCTGATAAAATTGCCTCTAAATCAAATGCTGTATAGTAGCTTACTCTGCCTCCTGAGGAACTGTCAGGCTAGCTGTCCCATGTGGACTAGAGCAGGGTCCGGTGGCTCAGGTAAGGTCCAGACACCTGTCCTCATCTCTGCCCCCTCCTGGATAGACTGCTTCTCCATGACAACCTGAAGCTGGGAAAAAATAATAACAAACAGCATTAAGAAATAAGCCAACTTCACAACAGACATTTTGTCAGTATCACATCAGTGTTGCAGTTCTCCTGCATCTTTTCTTTTTAGCTAATAATAAAGTATTAATGTACAATAAGAGCAGAACAATAAATTATGTTGATATCATGATACAAAAACTAACATTGTTTGGAAATTTAGGTTCTTTTATGTCTTGATATTGTTTTACATTCATTTTCTAAGGTGAATTTAATGATGTATGTTTCTGGACAAACCTGAAAAACATACTAAATACCTTCCATTCTTTAAACATGTCCACAATATTAATGACTTTCTTTATCTGAATTTTAATTTGTCTAAATATCCCCTGAAAGCAGCAATATCTTCATACACAATATTTGGTTCATATTGTCCCTCCCCCTCCAATAAGTGCAATTAAATCCTACAAAACTCGCTCCAAACACTCTAACCTTAAGTCTTCCTTCAGCCTACACATTTTAAACCATTTACATGTCCTTAAACACATAATCGGTGTGAAATTGTTCAGTGAGAGATGCAGAGGCGGCTTTCAGAAGGCAGTAATGAAGACAGGCAGCGGCGTTGTTTAGAAAATGACTGTGTGTTTGATTGGCAGACTTTACAACCAAGCTAAACACGCTTCATTATGGAAATATATTCACACCGCTTCGGCCTATATCCTCAGCAGTCAACACACATACGCAGGCTGCACCTGCATGAACAGGTTCCTGTGCCAACGGGCTGGTGTTGTTCCGGCTGCTGCAGTGCCCCCAGAGACAATGAGGAGAGAGAGAAGGAGACAAAGAGAGAATACTGACGAAGATGAACTTGACCTTTATGATGTCTTGGTGAGGAGGGGTTGGAGGCATGTTGGTGCTTATGAATCTATAATGAATCTCAATGATGTATGTGTGTATGTGTGTGAGGACTGCAGAGGTCTGAGCTCTTAGCTGAAGAAAGGTCATCACACAAGGGGGGCAATCATACACCTCACGCTCTAACTATCTATCTATCTATCTATCTATCTATCTATCTATCTATCTATCTATCTATCTATCTATCTATCTATCTATCTATCTATCTATCTATCTATCTATCTTGAAATATATTTGAATTCTTTGCAAAATACATCAATACCACTAATATGTAAGTTTAGCTTACCATGAAGACTAAAAACACATTGCAGCAGCTACCAGGTGACAAATTCCAGCACCTCTAAAACTCACTGATCCGTACATTATGTCTAGTGTCACCAAGTGCTGCCTCCCTGAAAAATTGAAGGTCGTATTTAGCGAAGTCAGGGTCGATCAGCTCCAGGTGTTGTTGACTTGTGAGAAGGCATACTGTTTTTTTTTTTGTTACAGTTCTTCCCACCATGTCATAGTTTAGCATGACTGTTTTACAGCAGACACATATTTAAGATGACCAGTTAATAAGCTAAATCAGTGTACATAACAGAGCTGAATTTCATCATAGACGAACTGGGCATGTTGTTTAGGAGACGATTGTTTAGTGACATTATATTTCAGCACACAATCAAATATTAATCAAAAAACATACCTGATTAAAGTAATACATTTTTATAAAATCACATCGAATAACCTATCAACACTGGCGAGTAAATGATAAAAAATTCTCCCTTTAATTTAACTCCACATGAAACATTAATTTAAAACGGCAGTTCAGCAAGAGTTGCATTTGAGTCTTTCCAAGATTTTCATTTTTACTGCAAATGTATATCCATTACATAAGATTTCTCTGTCTTCTTAGTTACAAATAATCAGTACTGATCTAAAAAAGTGGCTGACACCTGATATTGTTTATTTGAATTCTTGCAATAACGGCACCTCGGCTGACGTTTATAGTCGCTATAATGAATGTATTGTATCGTGGTTTTGATGATCAAGCCTGGTGGCATCAGTTACATCAAGACCATAGACTGTATATATAGTGAACGTAGCATCTGGCTCCAGAATTGAAGCCAACCCGGAAGTGTCAAAAACTTGCAATATCACGCCTTCCGCTAGGGCTGGCTCCAAGAAGCTTTTTCTCCATAGACCCCAATTCATTTTTGGAGAAAATGAAATTTGATAGACTTATTTTCTACAGCTCAGGATTTTTTTCCCGTTAGTTTTCATGGTCAAAATGAGAGATCAGGTGGCCGATCTTAAAATAAATCAATACTGAATTTTAAATAAATTGTTAAAGTTGGTGGAGCCAGGGGGCGTGGCTATACTTGATAGACAGCAACAGAAGCCTCTGCGGTAAAATGTGGGCGGGATAAGCGAGTCCTCAGCCAATCCTGCCCCAAGTTGCTCTCCGGTGCAGCCTGTTTGATGACGCTTTTTACGTCACTGGCTCAAAAAAATCCAAAACGGCGACCAGGAAGTAGCAAAATCCGGGCTTCATTTTCTCCAAACCAACGGGTGACGTCACGGTTAGTTTACGCCTGATCAAGACATAATATAAGGCTTTTAAACTTTTACACTAGAAATCAAAAGATCAAAGTATGATTACCTTCTTGTTTGAGTTTTTTAAATGGAATTAAAACAGCATTAAAGTGCATTTTACAGCCCACGACATCAGGACTGAGCAGTATGACTCTATACTGCTATTTCCCCATCAGGCTATGCACATTTGTCAGCTGTTAGACAGAAAACTGCGCCTCACAAGGTGCCTTTTCTTTTAATGTCTCTGGTTGTTTGAAGCTGCAGGCCTTTTTCACAACAGATATTGTAACTCATTCTAGTAGGAAAACTGCAGGTGTAACTGATAACACAGATTTGATGCATCAGTGTGTCAGAATAAACAACACCAGAGCTATGAAATCAAAGCAGCTAAAAGGCACTTATTTACACTTGTTTTTTTTTTTTTACTGCTGTGCCATATCAGAATGCCTTTTGTTGGAAAGGCCTGCTAGATCATTGTTGGATGTGGATTTGTGATGGACAAGGGTTGGCTCTCTAAACCCTCTGCTGGGTGAAGTGGGTATAGCTAATGGATAGATGGACAGACGTTGGAGGTGATGTTAGCTTCATCCATATAGCCCGAGATCACAAATCACAGCATGTGACACAGATAAGACACCCCCCCTCCTCTAAACCACTTTAAACTGTTGAGAAAAATGGAAACCTGAGGAGGCACAACAGAGGAGGGATTCCCTCTTCCAGGATGAACAGGCATACAAAAGATGTTGTATAGAATAGACCACGATAACAAAAATATAATAAAAAACAAGAAAGGAAGTAAAATTATAAACATAGTTGTCCACATACAGGCTAGCTTTTTGAGAATAGTGAATGCTTTGCATCAATCCCATCAAGTATGTCGAATAATCAATCAATTGGAATGTTGTAAAAAAATTCTTTCTTTCTTTTTTATTTACTGTATTAAAATGATTGTGATATTAAACCTCATCTTCTAAGACTGATTAGGACCAGGATTTGAGAGATTCATGAATAGCCTTGCTTTTCCCTGTTTCGATTGGGTTTGCCAGGCATTTCACTCCAGGATGCTTTATTCTTTGGTTAATAATCAGAAAATTATATCTTCTGCAGCACTGGTTAAAATGCAGCTGCCACTAATTAACAACAACGTCACTGATATGTGAATGATCGATGAGGCTGCTTTCACGATCATCTGCCAGCCAGTATTCTCAGTGTCAGTCCAAAGACAAAGGGCCCTGTGAATCTCATTTCAAGTTCTGTCAAGAATGTGATGAAATGAGATAAGAACAGATTATTAATTCTTAAATTGAGGCAGGCTCCTTAGACTACTGAGACGGAGCTTTTTGTCAGAGTGCTGGTCCAGCTCAGGGGTCCCTTTGTTCCAGCTGCCACAGCAGATTTGGGCGTCTGTACGGAGGCCTGTCAGAAACAGGCTTATCTTTTGGGGGCCTCCCAGCACAAAGACCCATTTAGATACTCACAGAGAGTGAAATCTTCATTATATACTTCTTGAAAGAGAAACAGACCTCTGGTCTTTCACAAAATTAATTGGAGACAAGTATGTTGTTTGCTTCTAATAGAAGTTCCACAACAAAGGATAAGGAGCATTTAGTACACTGAACTCTTTATTATGTTTGATAAGAAGCGAGTAGGGCAACATCAGCATTTATTTGATTTGCGCTGAGTGTTTACTATGAAATTAGACATAGACATTGTCATAGAGCTGGGAAGGACAGTAAAGCTTAAGTCCATCACCCCTATTTTGTCGGAATTACACAGTTCCCTCTGTTTTTTTTCTTTTTCTTCAATCCTCTAATTAAGTCACACAAGAGGACTAAACAATATGTGAAATAAAGAAAGCATAGTATCAGTAATATAAAGGGTGTTCATTCATCCATTTATCTCTCTATCATTTATCCCGCGATCCGTCCATCCACCTATCCATCCATCTGCTGGCCTTTCCCAGCCATGCCTGTAGTAAGAGTGTCAGTATATCTGCCATGGCGTCCTGCTGATGTGTATTGTGATAGGGCTGAATACTCCAGCTACCAATATGGCCTGCACCAATACTGGATTAGCCACAGTGGATTAGCTGGCTGCCCTCCTGCTGCTTATTCAAATATTGTTTCACGTATTGTCATCATTGGGGCAGAGCTCTGGCCCGGTAGCCTGCAAGCTACAGAATATTCTCAAAGAAAACCAGAAAAAATGTTGTTGCTTCCATTTCCCAACAAAAGCGCCTGATTTCATCTTTCAGCGAACGTGGAATTTGGACCACTGAGGGTTGGGAGAATTTGTCGATGGGTTCGGAGAGCATCTGTGGCCCTAGAAGAGGGAGAAAAAGGACGATGGAACGATGATGGAAAGCAAAACCCAACTAAGGCCAAAAACAGGCATGAAAGCGTGCCTTGATCTTTGATACATGGTGTTCTTCTTTTTTTCTCCTCTCTCCCTTTCTCTCTTTCACCCTCACACATACACTTGGGAGTCAAGGCAATTGATGTGCTGCCTTTGATGGCAAAGAGAGGCCTATATTAAGAGCCAAAAGACCATGATGAAAGGGCTGAGAAAAAGAAGGGAAATGGGTAGAAAATGTGTTATTAGAAAGAATGGCAACTCATGATGAATACTTGGGATGGAGTGATGGTAACCAGACATCGGGGCGCTCAGGGTTTGATGGTTTAACGGCAGCGGAGGAGAGGCTAAGGTAGACGGAGAGCTTACCGTGCTAGCCTGGCGGTACTGATGGCTGAGGTTGGCTTGGTGGTTCCAGTGTGTCATGCCGGTGGTCATCCTGTTAGAAAAAGGGAAGTGAATACACTCGCTGCGTGGCCCGGGTTCCTCCTGGTGATTCGGAGGTCTGGACGCCAGTGGACGTCCCATTGCAGAAGCAGTCGCCATCTTTGTCCCGTTGTTGTCTTGGATATCCTCTCCTGCGTCTTCATCCCTCCCTCTCTCCTTTGATCATGCCTCCCTCCCTTGCTCTCTGCCGTATGACATCATCACGCAGCGGTATCGACAGGCATCAAAGAACCTCTGGGCAGGACTGTGTATCTGTCGGTCTGTGCATTTGAAAGGGGTGTAAATATGGAGCTTAAAGAGTGCTGTAACCCCCCCTCGCTCCTCGCATCCACTGCTCTGCTCTCCCTGCAGATGGATGGTTTATTAGGCCAATACAAAACTATACACACACACATGCACACACCCACACCACCCATCTCTCAGATGGGTGTATCCCAAGGCCCCCTGCTGTGCCTGTGGCGTTTGATGATGTGTTTAACAGCTTCATTCATTCCCAAAGCTCGCTGCCTTTCTTCCACGTTCATTTCATCCTTCTTATCCATCTCTCCAAGCTGTTGTCCCAAACACAAACGTGGTCCTGGTCAACTTTGTGGCCAAATGACAACACCTCATGGCGGCACCACCCCTCCTTCCTCCCACTTTGACTCTCATCCCCTGCTCTTTCTCTCTTACCTCTTACAGCTGGTCGGTACCATTTCCAATCCTGTTAAAGTTGTATGTCCTCTTAAGGAGCCCTTCTGTCTGTCTGTCATCTGCCTGAAAATCACATATACATGTTGCACTCTGGCACTCTCAATCCTCTGTGGCAGCTGCTATCCAATCCAATAAGATCTTCCTCCACAAAACACACATTATTAGCAACAGAATGAGCTGCATTTGTCCAACATTGATGTACCAGCAAATGGAGTGACGCCAAGCAGCTTTTTATTGCCGTCAACTTGTCTTTGGCGTACAGTAGACTGGATTTACATAACAGTTACTGTACGGCTGTGAAAAGCTGGCCCGTGGTAACTCTAACTACAGAAACAGTGAAGTCCAGAAAAGCATCTTAAAGTTCACCATTTCAGGATGGAAAGCATAATGTGTGACAAATAGAAAAGTTGTAATTCCATTATTTTAGGCCATTTTAGTACATTTTATCCTAACAAGGAGTTACTGCTGTTTTGATTTGGCTAGTTCTCTTTTAGCCAAAGTGCAGCACCCTCCATAATTATTGGCATCCCTGGTTAAGATGTGTTGAAAGCCTTAAAATAAATTCAATTTTTATTGCAGAAGCATATTCTCAAACTGAAAACTGTTGAAAAATGTATTACAGGAGAAGATTAGGTGCTGTTTTGTTGGCAAAAGGGGGTTTTACAAAGTTTTAACATCAGGGGTGCTAATAATTGTGGCACACATGATTTGATGTAAAAGAATTATTTCTTAATGTGTGATTTTTTTCCCACTGAATAAATGCACTTTAATTAAAGGTTGGATTTTGCTCTTTTATTTCCATTGTGGTCCTATATTATTTAGAAAAAACAGAATTTATTAGAAGCTAAAGAACACATAACCAGTAATTATGGAGGGTGCTGTAGGTACGGTATTTTTCTCTTGCTACATTATTTATATATTTAAGTGAAATACAAAACACATTTACCAAGACGCCACCCAGTTAATATATTTGATATTTATGAATTACAAATGACAAAAAACTAGCTAAGGTTAAGTGGTTATAAAACTCTTCGCTAGCTTTCACTGGAAACTTATTAGCACAACTGTAGCTAGTTAGCTGTTTCTTTTTAGCTTTAATTAGCAGTTACTCTCATTCTTCATATTTACATTCAGTTTTAACACAAATTTAACACTGCTGCAGCTTAACATTTTAAAATGGTGAAATCAGTGTCAATTTTTTTTCTCCTAAACTCAGTCTGGACCACAAACAGAATGTAGCTAGCATGTTTTAGCTTTGTGGTGCAGCTTGCTTCTCACCTGTGAGGTTACTTTTGTTTATCATTCAATTATACAGCATTGTTTTGCAATCAAAAACAGATTTGACAGCAAAACTACACACACTGCAGTCAAAGAATATTTTTATTATTGAGACTACACTAAAAGATGGATGACACATTTGCATTGGCCGGGATCAATCAGAACAAAAACTTAAAAAACAGCCACACTTACTGCACAAGATAAGATGTCCATGGAGAAGACCGAGCTGCAGCCTGTTCAAGAAAACAAGTTTAACAAACTGACTCTGACCCTGAACTCTGAGCTGATGGACCCTGAGATAGGCAACTCTGAGTTTTCACACTGTGTCTTTTATTTTTCTTCATAGGTCACGTAGGTTGCAAACAAAGCTGCCGGACTCACATTTTCATCATGAATTTATTTCACTTGAAACAAAACTTTTTTTTTTTTTTTTTTACAATGTAGTGCCCACATTTTTGCTGTTTTTAGGGTCCAACTGTGTAACTGATTCTTAAATGGTCCTTCTGAAGGCTTCGTGGCTCCTCAAAACACCATCATCAACTGGAGAACCTCTCTATTTATGGGTTGGTTCTTCACTTTATGTGGTTCTTCAAAATACTGAAAAAGTTTTTTGTTATGGTGACAGGTAATAGTATGAAATTAGAGCTGTAACTAATGATTAATTTTGTTATTGATTCATTGTTTGGTCTATAAAATATCAGAAAACGGTGATCCCCTAAATCCCCTGAATCATAAGCTGGAATTTTGCAGTATGTTGTTTTGTCTGACTAGAACCCAAAATATTAAATGTATTATAGTGGAAGACCCAGAAATACAACAAATTCTTAGATTTGACTTAAAAAAAATCTGTTAAATGTTTATCAAGTCTCTCTATCAATTTAGTGCCAGGTCAATCCAAAGAGACATATCTTAAAAATGGTTCTTTAAAGAATATATTTTCACTAAAGTTATTTTGAGAGCCATTTATGGTACCAAAAAAACCACATATTTTAAAAATATTTTTAGGCCCTTTTGGGGGTTATTCAATTTAATGTACATAGGAATGGTTCTTTAAAGAACCTATTGCTAAAAGATTCTATAAAGAAATAACAAAGGTTCTTACATGGCATCACTACAAAGAGCCATTTTGGTACTAGTTAGTCTTTTTATTTTTCCTAGTATAATAGCTGCATTTGCAAACAACATAATCTTCCCAAGTAGCTAAACCAACCCAACCAACCAACCAAAAACCAATAATCTGATAAATGAATTAATGCAGTGTTATACTGGAAAATAAAACTGAAACGACTCACTGCAACACATTCCTGTTTTTAATGCAGTTCAGTGAAAAGCTGATGAAGTGACTGAAGATGTACAAACAAAGTAGGCAACAGTGTGCCATATGCTAAGTTCTGTCTGGTAGACTAAAGCAGGTCTCATTAGTGAAAGAGGACCTTGATCCACTTCCGTCTTAAGCACCGACTATCGAGTGGAAAAAAGAACGAGAAGTAATTAAAGCTTTTTAGAGCCACACAGCTGATGTCCAAGTCCTGCCTCCTCTCCATAATCTGCTGTTCTTCCATTTTCCCCAGGTTTCTATTCACATCTTTACTCTGCATGCCGTCCTGCTGCCTCTCTGCCCCCACACAGCCTCCGCTGTCTAACTAATTGTCAAGGTTCTTGTTAGCATTATGCTTAAATGCGTCTCTCTGCAGCAAAAGCCACCCAGTGATATGGAAAGCACCCTCAGCAAGGATTATACCGCTGATGAGAACTAAATGTGAGTGTGTGTGGAAGGGAGTAGCTGCTCCTAAATCTGTTGTTCAGTCATACTTTCTGCTTTCTCCATCTTGTTGTTCCATCTCTTCAACTCAGCAAACTCTTTCTCAGCTTTTCCTACTAAAACCAAGCCGTCTCTCTGTCATTCACAAGCAGTCATTTAACATTCAAACGGCAACTTCATCCCAGGTATTAAGAAAACTAATTTCCCAACATTAATATACCCCTCAAAAATGCCCACTTACTTCCTCCACAAATTACTTCCCCATAATCCTAATCAACTAAATCCGTCTGCTGATTGCTCCCGTTCTGCGGAGACAAATAGGAGTGTTTGGAATCAATATGAGCACTCTTGGCCTACCTGTAGGATTGTCGGGGTAACAGCTAATGGCAGCGAGCTGACAGGCTGTAGAGGCTTGATAAGCATTTCTCATTATTGAACCCCATTCACACAGTCGACTGCTGCACACGTACAACACACACAATCTCTCCGAGAAATAGATGTCCTCCAAAACACATTGGAGTCATTGTGACAATAGATATAAATAAACAAATAAATCATTGGTGCGTGCATCTGTTAACTAAGCGTGCGTGCGTGTGTGCGTGCGTGCGTGCGTGCGTGCGTGCGTGCGTGCGTGCGTGCGTGCGTGCGTGCGTGCGTGCGTGTGTGTGTGTGTGACAAGACAGAATGCGTCTGGAGAAGCTGTAAACTAACACATACCTAGAGGGCATGGACCAAAATAACAAACAAAAGCCTTTATTATACAATAGCACTGCAGTAAAATACCAGTTTGGCATGGATCCTAATTGCTTTTTCCTGCAGAGAACAAGCGGGCTCAACTCAGTGGTCATTTTTGTGGCTGCAAAGTGTTATCAAGCGAATGCCACATTCGGTGCCATCCAATCGGTGTTGGTCCACTCAGGAAAACTTTCCAAAGTGCCAAGTAAATACAGCTCGGTCATAATTATCACTTACCACTGTACTATTTATCATTGTGCTTTAAATTACTTATGACGGATGCTCTAGAAAGTTATCAGTCTCATGCAAATCCTAATTAAAAATGCAGACACAAAAGCGTCTGAGCTAAAAGTAGTAGACACTCATGACTACGGCACACATTATAAAAGTAACTGAATTAGCTTCACCTTCTCTCTAATTGTAGGACTTTTTCTTGACAGAAAAATGTGACTTTTCACATTAAAACATTAACAATGGCTCTGCTTTGTCCCTGTAAGCAGCGAGTCAGCATGGAACAATCTATCCCTGGCATCCCGGCATGGAGTTTGCATGTTTGCATGTGTGGATTTTCTTTGGGTACTCCGGCTTCGTTCCACAGCCCAAAAACATGCTGAGGTTAAAAGGTAATTCTAAATTGTCCATTGGTATGAGTGTGAATGTGATTGTTTGTCTCTATATGTATCCCTGCAATAGACTGTCCAAGGTGTCCCAGTGACCCTAATAAAGATTAATAGGTGTATAGATAATGGATGGATGGATTACTTTTATTATTCACACAAGCCATAATAACGTCCTTAGAAATGGTAGTTCTTTTAAGTGTAGGAAGAACAAATGTTAATGTGTAATATCCTTCTTTTGCAAATATGAATCTAATTGTTCTGGTACAGCGGTTAGAGTTCATGACCCCTCCAAGGCATCACAAGATGAAAGCTATGAAAATTAAATCTAATTGGTTTTGAGGAGAAAATCAGTCTTTAGTCACCAGCAAAAAAAATAAAAAATTTAAATTCAAATTTAAAGGATTTTTTTTTTAGTTTTTATAATTCTATAATTGCACCATGGCAGAAGAGATAGCTAATGTAGCAGACAAAATAGTCTCAACTCAAGGTTCACTCTGCTGTGGCTTTCAATTCTACGACATAGTCCTCATCAGCAGTCATGGAACATGCATTTTCTTGAAACAGCTGGTTCCTGTAGCTGTTAGCATTCATTGCTCAGTAAGTAGACCATATGGTGGGTTCTTATGCAGATTACAAAACATTTGGTGCTCTTGTGAGAATTAACGGCAGGACAGTGTATGTGGGAATGATTCCAAGTAAATTACAGAGCCCGTGCCATTAGGAAACCATGTGCAACTGTGTGGTCTACTGATGTGTTTAGGAGAGTACTATTTAGCACTCTCTTGCTGGTTTGGGTCTTTTTGTGCTGTAAAACATATCAAACATCATCAGATTTATCCTGTACTGTGGCTTGTCTGGCTGATATCATTCAAAATACAGAACTGATGGATTATTACAGGTCCATTATTGTCCCTCTGGCAAATAATGATTCACATGGTCCCAGAGTGTATCTTTCAATTATTAAGCTTGAAATACCACAGAGATGCTTCATTTCACCATGGCTGTATAATCCCTGGTTTTAACTCTGTTCTAAGTGGGCTGTTTCAGTGTCTGTCATTTTAAATAAAGATGAGCCACTCTTGTCCACACAACTTCAGGAAGAAGACTCTCTCTGTGCCTGTGAATGAAAGTGTACATCGAAACAGGTGGCTGTCTGCGAAGTAGCTGACATATGTAACTGAGTATGTGAAGCTTCCAACTTTCTGACTAATCATTTCAGATGGAATTATAATAGAATTCACAGCACAGTTGGGGTTTTCTGCTCATGTGTTTGGTGAGTTTTTCAGACAACACTGTCGTTAAAAAAAGACTATCTTTAAGCGGCGCAGAGCCATAACTTCAAACGGCTCTGAAGTGAATGCTGGTTAACATGTAGCCTTAATGGGATGTGTCATTAAGTTGTCTGAAAAGAGAAACTGAAGAATGAATAAATGAGAACAGCTTTACTCTGAATTCAGCTGTTTGTGAGCACAGAGAGCAGGAGAGAAGAAAACTGTCTGAGTGTATGTTTCACTGAAGTACAAGTGGTGATATGAAAAAAATAGTAACACACTTAGTCCTTGTTTATTGGTTTCAAATCGATCTTAAAACTTCCACCATCTCTGAACGTCCCTCAGCATCAGCTTCCTCAGAGCTCTGACCTGTGGACATACTAAGGCACTTCAAAAAGTTCTTGTTCTTGGCTTTACCAGAAACGGTCACAGGAGGAAGATTGTATTTGCATTTTTTAACATAGTGTCCTTGAACTTCAATGCATTTGGTCCACTGATACTAAAACTTTGCTATTCCTTACAGAAGAAGGTCATATCTTGAGCCTCCAGATTCTCCTCAACAGCATGGATGATTTTTCAATCACTCTGAAAAAGGCAAATATTTAAGATGATTTCATTTTGGGAAACCGATGAGAAAGGTTCATGGTTTAACAGTTCAAAGCCACATTTGGCTGCGTCTGCCTCCTGTGCTGTGAGGACGGACACATTGCCCTGGAGCAACAGCAGCATCTCAAATCTGTCCCCTCCTTTTCTCTTTGATTGCTTCAAACATTTGAGCTTCTGTGAACAGTGATTTAAAGCTTTATAGTATATAGTTATGCCCCAAAATGGGATCGACAGCCTTTGTTTTTGTGCGAGACAAATAACTTTTATAAGTACTCTTGTACAATCGAACCTCTGTTACCCTCACAATGCCCTAACACTAAGAACTTTTCCATTGTTGTGGGAACATTAAAAAAATAGAGATCCACTGGTCTTCAGATCCTTAAGACAATGGAAATTCATGAAGACTCTTGTGTTTACTTTTGTAACCAACAGCAGATTATTTGGTGTGCTTTTTTTTCGTGTCTGAGACATTCAGATTTAGCAGAAACTACCATAAGTAAATAAACCTGATGAACTATAGGGTTAGCAGCTGCTCAGAGTGGCTCCCCTGGAGGTGGTGAGGGGACAGGAATATGCACGTTTTGATCCGGTCTCAATATGTGCATTGGTGTGCTGGAGGCTTCAAGTTTCCATCATGACATGAAACTGAAAACAGCCATCTAGTGACACACTCTATACATGCTTCAATTTGCACCATAACAGTGACATAACCCGAGCTGATTCTTTAGTACGTAAATAGGAGCCAAATGCCTTTTAGAATTTCGATTCTTGCTCATCTAGTGAAGAATTACAATGGTTAAAATGCAGCGCTTACATTATGAAACCAGTTCTTCCAAGGCTTTAATGGATATTTTATCCACATGTAAGTAAGTAAAAGTAGACCTGAAGTCCTTTATAAGCTCAACAGTTTTGGTTTGAGCACGTTCTTTCTGCACTTAGAGAGAGAAGGCTGCAGTTGTGAGGGGGTTGAGGCCATTGTTCGGTTAAAGTGAGACAAATGAGACCCCGGAGAGCACTACTTAACCACTCATAAAGGTCAGATATGGAGCCACACCAATGGATGCTAATCCTGACCCTGGGGACTGTGTGCACATGCGCCTGTGGATGTAATTGTTTCACAGGCCTGTGACATTTAAACCTGAATGAGTGTACAATCCTGGGTGGCAGAGCAGTGTGTACGTGCTTGTGTGACTTTGGCTGGAAACCAGTGGGCTTCAGTGCCCACAGAGGTTTAATTAGACATGGCTTTGGGGGCAATTAAAACATCAGAGTCTATTTTTTTTCAAGCAGACAGCACCATTTAGTGACTACCGTAAGTATTCTCTTGATTTTGATTATGCTGTTCCTGGCTAAACATTCAAAACTGTCAGCTTGCAGGGAAAAGGACATTTTAATAACCTTCTGGTGCTATTAGTTTCTATTTATGGGAAAACAATAACATTTACTAAAATTAATTTTTAAAGATTCCTTTGCATCTATGGGAGATAATATCACACCTGAATTTCACCCAGCAGCCAACATATCATTACGAGGCATCATTGTACATTAGCCACTGTGTAGGCTAGTCACACACACTAATTGGTATTGTACTAATAACACGCTGGCAGGCTGCAAACATCCAATCCTTCCCCTTCGCAGCAGAGCTTCAAGCCTGTCAGCAGGTCTCACTGACTGGTTCACCTGAGAGCCAGTGGAAAAGCAATTTGTGAGTTTTAGCTGAATGCGGTGGAGATAATGACTGGCAGGTCACAGCAGCAGTTCAACCCAAGTGTAATGAGCAGAAAAAGAATCCACAAATCAGTTAATGTGTGTGTGTGTGTATGAGATGGAGATAGAGAATACAAGCTGGAGTTTGTTTTTATTATAATTAATTAGCATTACCTCACTGTATCCTATTTAGTTATACCGCGCTCTTTATGCTGTAGAGACTTTTTTCCAGCTTCTCCTAATTTTAGACACTTTACTTTGACGAGTCTACCCACAAAAATCTCAAAACAAAGTCATGTCCTTCTGCTAATATAATGAAAAGAAAAAACATTAAACAGTGTGTGACCTTCAGAGGAAGGCTCGGTAGATGCAGAGGACAGACCCAGGACAGTTCAACAGGAAGACGAGCACATATTCTGGTAGAAATCTGTAAAGTGAACGGATACAAAAACTCTGGAAAGAGCCACCGATGCAAAACCTTTTGCAAACACTGGAAAACAAACAGAACAGAAAGCAGTGATCTGAAGACAGGATCTTTTTGCTTGATTCACATCTTTGGATCAGACTGAAAAATCTCAACAACTGTTTAATGTTGGATAATGTTCATGTCTCCTGGGGACTGCATCACATCCTTTGTCTTTTCACTGAGCATCATCATGAGATCAGAATTCTTTTATGCATCAACACCTTCAAACCTAACATCACTCCCATCACCCTCAGCTGTTCACGTGTCTCAGCTACTTAGGAAATTCTAGGATACTGAGATAAAATGGTAAAAGTGCTAAATGGTCTGTATTTATATAGCGCTTTATAATACCTGAAACAATACCCAAAGCATTTTACATAAAACATCACATTCACACTGAGATAAACTAAGATGATGAAAATGGGAAACATACCTGTAAACACCAACATGTCAGCTCAGACTGAGTGTTTTAACTTTGTCTGTTACTTCAGTCTTAAAAAACATCTTCCAAAAAGAAACTGTCTTCAAAAACAACCCCAAAATATATTATGACAAATTTTATTGAGGCATATTGTCACTCAGAAAACTACTCAACTCACCAGAGACCGGTACAGTTCCTTGGTATCACAGGTTCAACTGTTCCTGCTAAATTACTTGCCCAACACATGTAAAATAATCCCGTCTGTATTGAGATATAGTACAGCTGGATCTGTAAATGAACACGTTTCAGGAAAGCCTATACTGTTCACGTTCAAAACATTTAAAAACTACATAAAATGTAGGTGATCTAAAGCAAAGGCAGGATCTTAGTGATGTTTTGGTAAATTGTTCATCCATGACAAACAGCCATTGTGCATCTTTCCCAGTGATCCTCATGACTCTGTAAAATGAGGCGTTAACTCCACCTTGTGGAGTAAAAAAGGAAAACCGACCAAACGTCAGAACATTTACAGGTGTGACGCAGCACACACACGTGCTTTTCTACGCTCCCTTAATGTGACTTTTCCATCATCCTTAACCTTTCCTTTTAAAGTCGTCTCTCCTCCACTTCTTTAACCTTGTCGTTCCGATCACTACAACGCGAAACACCACTAAATAAGCAAAGAACAGCTGGGAAATCAGTCAAACACACAGGTAGTTTTAATTTAGGGACTAGCTTAGGAAACAATAGTTACAAAAGCCAGACAGATATGAAATGTGACACCTGTTAACCTGAGCGAAACTCCTCTTTTCTTTGAGTAAAAATGTCAAAAACAAACTGACACAGACATTAAAAATCAAATTCAGATTGAAAAACTGTCAGCTGTTGGCTGAGTTACACTGATATGTAAAGTTAATTCAAACCACGGTTTTCTGAAACACACAGCTCAGTTTATGAACATTAAAAAACAAATTATATTACGATCATTTTGACTGTTGCCAACCTCAACATTTTGACAAATCGTGTTATCAGTCCATGTAACACAAACACACTACAATATAAAGCGACTTAAGATGATGTCTCACCAACTGACCATGAGGTTTCTGTAAATGTGAGCTTTTATTCCGCCACACCTTCACCGTTATCAGCCTCCTTCTTGTCCTCTGACTCATTTTTGTCCCCGTTGTCTTCACCTTTATTCTTTTCTTTGTCCGTCTCCCCTGCATCGTCTTTCTCCTTCTTCTCGGTTGTGTTTGAATCTATTTTTGCTGCGGTCACATCAGGCTTGGGTACGTCGTCTTTCACTACTTCCTGTACGTTGTACTTCCTATACAGTGTATAGTCTTTTACCACACTGATGCAGCACACGGCCTTGATGACCTCCACAATGATCGTCAGTTCAGGATTAGTCAAATCCACTTTGTTTTTAGGGTTTAACTTCCCCACGAGACCTGTAGTGGTCAGAATCAAAAGGACAAGTCAGGAGCGGTGCAGCAACGATAAAACGTACGAACATTAGAGGAGTCCAAGTCTACCTGCAATAGATTTGATGATTTCATCCCTCTTGTTGTGGCTGCTGTTGCGAGCCTTGAAAGCGATCTGGTAGGTAGCACAGTTCGGGGTTTTGAACCAAGGCTCCAGGAACGTGGTCAGGTATTTCACCATGTCTTCCTGGAAGGCCTTGCACGTTCCAGTCACCTGGAGGAGATGAAAGCAAGGATCAGGCACTGTGGATGACAGCATGGACACTTCTATCATATATATTAATGTTGCAGAGCTAAAAGTGGTTTGGATTCTAAACAGTCTCACTCAGTCAGGTTATTCTGTAAAACATACCTGTCTGGCTGCACCTCATCATTCTGCTGTAGAGGAAAAAAATATGCTCTGGCTTGTTTGTGTTTCTTTAAACCAGTCACAAGCAACTAAATAACGAAATAACCACCAAGAAATAAAATGCAAATCAGTTTGCTTTCACTTGGTGGACTGAGCTGTCAATCAAATGGCTCTAGGCGGGGCTTCCTCGTCGTTCCTGATCACAGGCCGCTCAGAGGGGCGTGTCGTATCTACTCTTCATATGCCTGTGATCAGGAACGACGAGGAAGCCCCGCCTAGAGCCATTTGATTGACAGCTCAGTCCACCAAGTGAAAGCAAACTGATTTGCATTTTATTTCTTGGTGGTTATTTCATAATGCCTGACACCATGAAATAGAAAAATGCAAATCAGTTTGCTCTGGGCGGGGCTTCCTTTTCAGGGTGGGGAGTCGTACCCGCACACAGGTTTCTGTCCTGACGCCAGCTCCGATCACGGCTGAAGTGAAGCCGTGTCACCGTGGAACTTCGGCTGATTCTGCCATCAGACACTGAAAGGACGCTGCTAATTCGGTAAATTAATGTTTATTTTCTTATCAGTGTGGCAGAATAAGCCGAAGCTCAACGGTGACATGGCTTCACTTCAGCCGTGCTGGGAGCTGGTGTCAGGCAGGACTCCTGTGTTCAGAATCCCCGCCCAGAGCAAACTAATTTGCATTTTTCCTTTTCTTGGTGGACTGAGGAAATATAAAGGGAAATAAATAAATAAATAAATAAATAAATAAATGTGGAAATATAAAGAGAAATAAATAATTAAATAAATAAATGTGGAAATATAAAGAGAAATAAATAAATAAATAAATAAAAGGAAAAAACAGAAAAGGTAAAAGCAAAGACAAAATTTTCCTTTTTATTTATTTATTTATTTATTTCTCTTTATATTTTCACATTTATTTATTTATTTATTTATTTCTCTTTATATTTCCACATTTATTTATTTATTTCTCTTTATATTTCCACATTTATTTATTTATTTATTTATTTCTCTTTATATTTCCACATTTATTTATTTATTTAATTATTTATTTATTTATATTTTGATTTGGCACTCCTATTGCTCCATAGACGAGCACTGTCGTTGAAATGGATAATCAATGGAAAAAAAAAAAAAATCACACTGCCTTTGCAAGGTTCAAGAGAAGTCCTGGATGACTGAGACTCTACACAGAGAGATTTGCAAAACTTGAAATTGTCAGGCCAACCCTGCCTGGAGGCTGTTGTTGTAAAGTGGAACAGTAAAATCCAAACAGTGAAAGTAGAGGACAGAGCTGTCTGGCATGAGCGGCCGCCTACACCGCATGAGTCAGATCAGGATTCGAGAGCCATTTTGCAAATATCAAACAATATCTCATTTTAAAGTCAATACACCAATGAGCAACAACTGCCAAATGACCTGAATAACATTAAGCATCTTGTTACAGTGCAACATTCTGCCAGGAATCTTTTGGTTCTGGTGGTTACGTTGATGTTACTTTGACGGATAACACCCACCTATTTACTATGTCAGACCAAATATCAATCCCCTCCACATGGCAGTGCCCCACCACCACCAGCTGGACCACATATCCTAACACACAGCAACAACTGCTCAGGGACGGCCCGGGGAACATGACAAAGAGCTCATGTTCTGGCCTGCAAACTCCACAGATTCCAATCAGATCAAGTACCTACACAGTATTAGGCGGCGGGTTTTAATGTTGTGGCTGATCGGTGTTGATACTTGATTAAGTTCAGAGTCTTAAGTGCTGGGCTGAATCAGTACCTCTCTACTTATTCTACTGTAATACATTTCTATACTGCATCTATTAAACCACATTAAACAGTTAGATTGACATTAAGTGATTCTGTTTTCTCACTGGCAGCATTCGGAGGATCACGCGTGACTTCTTCTTCTTGGTTGTGTGAAGATCAGACAGGATGTGATGAACCAGTTTGTCAGATTCTAGGACAGAAAAAAGACAAATCGTAACCACAGTAACACTGAAAGCTAGAAATGCATCAGACCAACTACTCTTTCATTTAAAAGTTCTTACCCAGGTTTTGAGTTCGGATGAAGATGACGTTGTTTGCTCCGCTATCGAGAGCCTGGAAGCGTCGCTCCTGTTTGGTTCCAGATGCCTGCAGCTGTGCCACTTCTTTCTTCAGTGCAACATCAACATCTTCCTCCTCAGCCTCCTCTTCATCACTGCTGCTGCCAGCATTTTCCTGCAGCTGTGATCAAGAGCGGCACTTAGTTCAACTCTAGTTGATATAACTTAGCAGTTTTTTGATAGATAAGCACTGATTTACATGTTTTACATTTTGCATGGATAAATGAAGTATTTTTGATCAAAATTTTAAGCTTAGACTCGCAGATGTTACAGTATTAGTTCACCAAATTTCAGAAAGCTGAAAATTTGACAATTATTTCTGTTTTCGAACTTTTAAAATGTGTAATAAATTTTGAAAAATTAGACCATACAACTAATGGGTTAGATGTCTGTGTAGGTTCTCATTCATCCAGGTCAACGTTATCCAAAGTAGTTTAAATTAATCCACTGGACTTTAAGAAAGTTCCTTGAAGACGTTTCACCTCTCATCCAAGAGGCTTCTTCAGTTCTGGTGGTGGTTGGTGCTGCCTCAGCTTTTAAACCTCTGTGAGGTGTGTCCAGGGCTATTATTCCAACGACCGATACCAAAACTCACCTGACTACTTAACGATGGTCTTTGTTTCGGTGGGGGTCGTTGAAATGTGTCACTGAGCCCTTGTGTGCTAATTGTTGAGTAGTCAGATGAGTTTTGGTATTGGTCGTTGGAATAATAGCCCTGGACACACCTCACAGAGGTTTAAAAGCTGAGGCAACACCAACCACCACCAGAACTGAAGAAGCCTCTTGGATGAGAGGTGAAACGTCTTCAAGGAACTTTCTTAAAGTCCAGTGGATTGATTTAAACTACTCTAGATAGCTAATGGGTTAATTAAGAAAATAACCTACAATTCAAATAAACATTAATTGCAGCCTTAACTGTAAAATCCTGTATATATTTATTGGAAATAACTAATTAATGGAATATGGGTCACTTTTTACCCATGTTGTGCATCAAAGGGGAAATCTGAGTAATGCATTCCAAATTGTATTTAATTTAATGCATAAATATACAACTTAGGAGTTATCTCACTGAATATCCACTAATTTGCAAAAACTGTCCAACAGTGTCGCAAACTAAACAGCTAAACGTCCATTCTGGATGTTTATTTTCTCCACCAGTCTGAGACAGCAGATTGAACAAAACAGCTCCCAGTCTTCCAATGACCACAGTGCATTAAACCCCGTTTGTCCCTCAGCAGCAGCAGAAGCAGACTCACCTTCTCGGGCCCATACAGCTGCTCTGCGTACTCATTGAGCAGATTGAAGGCCTCGGCGGTGCACTTTCTCTCGTTCATGTTGCATGTGATGAGGATCCCCTCCATGCCCACCTCCAACTCCCTGGAGCCCTTCCACCTCTTGCCGTGGTGACCGGACCCATAGCGCTTCTTGCTCCGCTTCCTAGACTCGTTCTGCGCGGCCGACATGTTCCCAGCAGGCTTCGAAGCGGCTCAAACACCGAGCAGAGAGTCGAGGCTCTGCAGCAGCAGCAGTTACCCGCTCGTTTTCGGCTCTTCCTAACGGACTTTCTTAGCCGTTAGCCGAACAGCGGAGGCTAGCACGAGCTATCTGAGATCGTAAAGCTGCAGCGACTACAAAACGAAAACACGGAGAAGTTGTGAGACTGATGCAGTCTGTGGGTCCAACATGTGTTCAAGTTGGAGTTGTGGCTGGTTCAAGGAAGGACGGCGGAGCCATAGGGGCGGAGCCACAACACAGCGCGTTAGTCCTGTACGGCGGCCCAGGAGGGACAAAAGTGTTGGGCCGTTTGGAAAGGCAAAGCTAAAAATAACAAAACACAAAATGAAACAAGCTGAACTATCTATCTATCTATCTATCTATCTATCTATCTATCTATCTATTTATCTATCTATCACATTCAACATAATTTATTTACTTAGTTGTGGCCAGACTGAGGTCATTACTCACACTAGGGTGGCACAATGTCTCGGTTTATTTTCCCCCTATAGGTCAGCAAGTAATTTCTTTTGGCATTCACTCTTATCAGTTGGGTCAATATATAATTGAGGGACTTTTGAAGTCAATGGGATATATATTGCATGCATTTTTATTAAAATAAAAGATACTAATGCTTTTTTATGTTCATTATGATTGTGTCTTTACAAATTCCATAAATATTTATAATGGAAACAGTCACCTATTAATAAAAAAACGACTGGATATCAATAAAATGTCAACTAAATAACTGTCAGAATTTAATAACAACCACCTTCTAATTAGCTAAACAATAATAAAATGAGCTTAGTCAAAAATTGTTTTGATTGTGTTCTTTTGATGAAGTTGAGATAATCATGACAGATAATTCTTTTTGGTTTACATCAAATTTCATTTGCAAAAATAAATTGTATCTGTGTAAGAGAAGTCACTTCCAATTAAGTTACCCATTACTAAAACACCTGACCTGCCCACATGATGTCATTTCCTCCTGAAGAAAAGGCCGGCCAGACTCCAAGGCTGTCTGAGTGATTTAATATAAAGTAGCGTGTGAGTCAAATGTGGTTTAATTGCATGTCAGCAGGTTTACTACAATATCTTTACAAACAATTTTCAGCGTCAGTTTTACTCAGTTGAAGATGTAATATTTAGAAGAATCTTTCTGTAAAAATGTCATATGTTTGGTTATAGACGGCCTTGTTGATACCTGTCAACTATGTTACAAAAAGTCATGCAATTCTATATTGACCCAGTTGCTTACCCAGGCAAGACCACCATATAGAAATACATGAAAATTCATTTTATTATACTTTGCTGATCCTGCAACAGGAATTGTCTAGAATAATAACCTTTTTTATGTAACTATCAGTTGATTTAAACCTACAAAAGTTGCTTAAATAAATTGTGAATCGCTGATGTGTCCAACATGAGTTCAATTTGGAGCAGTAGCTGATTCAAGGAAGGATACTCATTTTATACTCCATAAAATTAGTATAATAAACTAATTTCATTATACTTTACTGATTCTTCCAGTTTTTTTCTAGAATGCTATCCCTTTTTTATGCAACTACCAGTTAATCAAAATCTACAACAGTTGCTTAAATAACTTTTTATTGGTTGATAAAGTTCATAAAATAACATTGAATTGCACTGGTTACATTAACAACTTAAGCACATATAAAACACTTTCAAAAATGTCCTTGTTCCTCTCACTGAGACATTACACTCTGTCCATCCAGTTTCATTTTATCCTTTAAGCTGCAGGTTCTGTTTCAATATTGCATTGTTCAACAGCTTGTACCACTTATTTTCAGAAGTCTTCCAGGTTTACGTAAGAGTCTTTAAGACCCTATATTATTAGTGTAAACATTTTCTGACCGGCCAGAACTACTTCATTGTATGTGGTTGAATCGGGATTGACTGTGCTATTAAGATACATCAGTAAGGTAACAGTTCTGCACGAAACTCTGCCTGAAAAATAGCCGCTACTGGATGTAACTGGAGTGGTATGAGTGGATTGTAGTCCTCCACTACTGGCTGTCTGATCCATGTCCCTCCTTGGGTCACTCCTTAGCTTACAGTACCAGTCATTTTTATTCAACACAGTGGCATTTTTTCTATTGAACATTGACAAAAGTTCAATAGAATACAAATTCACGTCTTAAAATATGAACATGAAAATTACAGTTTACATTGATGTGAAATACAAAAAGCAATCCATTTTCTTTTTGCAGTGATTACATTTGCTAACTTACAATCAATTACCAAAAGTGAAATAAATTATTTCAGCAATTACAGTGTCTGTTAAATAAAAGCATTGATTTGACAGATGTTTTACTTCATGAACAGCCAACTGTCAAATATCCATCCATCCATTCTCTATACACCGCTTTATCCTCACTAGGGTCATGGGGGGTGCTGGAGTCCATCCCAGCTGACTCGGGCGAAGGCAGGGGACACCCTGGACAGGTCACCAGTCTGTCACAGGGCTACATATACAGACACACAATCACGCTCACATTCACACCTATGGGCAATTTAGAGTAACCAGTTAACCTCAGCATATTTTTGGACTGTGGGAGGAAGCCGGAGTACCCGGAGAAAACCCACGCATGCACAGGGAGAACATGGAAACTCCATGTAGAAAGATCCTGGGCCGGGACTTGTACCAGGATCTTCTTGATGCAAGGCGAAAGTGCTAACCACTACACCACTGTGCAGCCCCACTGTCAAATATGTTTTAGTGTAATAAATGCAATGTTTTTCCGCTTCTCCCTTCCAGTTTCTCTAATAGCTTTTTCTTAGCAGTGACCTGTGCGGTGGACGATGTGTGAGAGTGGAGTTCATCTGACAGAGTGAAACAGAAGAACCGACAGCAGGAGCGACCACTGAGCCATCCTTCATCAGAGCTGACTCCCATTTAAAAAACTCACAGCCTTTCTTCACCCGGCCTCCACTGCCTGAGCGTCGTACTGGACAGCAGTAAAACCCTCGGCCGTGATTTGGACCTCCGTTTGACACAACCTGTCGCTTTGCACGACGACCACATGCACACAGAGGGGAAGTGATCTTGTGTGCCCCTTTCACTGAAAAGAAGGAGTGACTGGCACAGGAGGAGAGTGTGTTGGTTGACAAACAGGAGAGGACATTTTTGGGGGTGTACAGAGCGCCGCCAGGGGGCGCTGCAGTCTGTTTTGCTGGTTCAGTGTAGATGGTAAAGGATGACTTGTGGGTCTCTTTGTGTTTTGTGTGTTTGGGGACGACAGGTTTGGGCCTGGCAAAGGAGGTATTGGGAGTGGAGGTCTTTTCTGGAACAAAAGGCTTCGGTCTGAATAGAGAAGGCTTCTCTGTTTTCCCATCGGCTGTTTCCTGAAGTTGTAGAGAAGTTCCAAGTCGTGTTTTGCACTGATTTGGTTTTCTCCAGGTCACAGTTTTAGGCACAGCAAAATAACTATCTGACACAGAGGTTGTTGAATGCTGCATCAGTTCATTTAAGCCATTAGAGACTTTAATATGGGATCCTAATGTCTTTGTAGAGTTAGAGGTTGTTGATGAACCGCTAATTATCTTTTGCACTCTGGAGTTGTTTCCAGCACTCATTTCTCTTAAATTTAATGTGCACTGACCTCCAGGTGAAAGTGAATTATCTGTCTCTTCCCAGTCATAACATCCACTGTCAAACTCTGATATGTACTCAGCATCACATTCTCTGTCCGTTTCACTAATACATTCATCACCATCCAGCACCACATCATCATAAGAACCACATCTCTCCTCTGTTTGCACTGAAAGTTCTGCACCTTCCTCCTCCTCCACGGGTCCTGATGTTGCTCCCGTTTTTGATTCCTGGTTTGGCTGAAGTAGGTGTGAAAAGCAGTTCATTGTAGTAGAACACAGAACGAGGCTGGCGTTGTTATTGTGAGGTGAAGGACAGTTGATCATAACTGAGGAGGAAAGATTGGCAGCAGCCTTTGCTCTGACTGACGTCCTGCTGTTTCCCCATAAAGGTGTCATCACACCATTGAGTAGTGTCTTCGGCGAGATCAGGCTTTGACAGATATGAACAGATTGTTGAATTGAACTTGAGTTTTCCTTTACTTCTAAATTCCGACTGATGATCTCTGAACAAGGCTGTTTTTGAGCAGCCTTTAGAGGAATTTTGGATGATGAGGGTCTGCTTGCAATGAGAGTATTTTCCTTTTTATTGTTGTTCCCGTTTTCTCTCTTGTTGTCTGCAGGACAGGCAGAGTTTCCAAACATGGGTTTGACTATCAAAGAGGTCTATGAAAAGAAAATATGAAGTGTATAATAAGTAATTTAAAATACAGCCCATATTTGACTTTCCTTAAAATTGTATTGTCAAAATATTTTCTGTCAGCAGTTGTCCTTCTTTTGAACTGCATAATTAGCTACAGTATCTTGATTTCCACTTTCCAACCATCAACATAACTGTTCAAACTTCCTATCTAATCACGTATAAAACTAGAGAAAAGGCATAGAAGCCTCTGTTTATGACGGCTGAAGTCCAGTTTTATAGTTCTTTATTTAAAAAAAAGCTTTAAAGTGTGTCATCACAGAAAGATTTATAAACTCTGCATATAGAATCTTTTTGCACAAAACAAGCTCCATCCTTGATCTCAGTACATTCACTGTGCATAAAACTGCCTCTTTGGCAAGGTGAAGTGGAAGGCCAATATTTCAGGATTTGGCGTTCATTAAGGGTGTTGTCGGGCGACCACTCACCCTCTCCAAGCTCCTGGTGATCTTCATTACACAGCCATCTCTCATCATTCTTGCTGCCAGCTGAGCTGTATTTCGGGCGTCATCCAAACCTGAGAAAAGAGGAAAAACTTGAAGCACAGGAGCATAGAAAAATCAAAAGAGGAGCAGGTTAGGTTGCTCTATGTGTAGAATAATCTAAACCAAGAAATGTTTGCTTCATTTGTACCAGAATGTTCTCTCCCAGAAAACTGTATCCCTAGATCTTGAAGTGCCCCATTCAGGCCTTTGGGTTTCCTGGCGTAAAACAGCTGGAAATACAAAAAAATGGTGGTTTAGACATTACAAGATCAATAGAGGTGACAGTAGGCCAAATAAGATTAATTACTCAGCCTACGACAAGGTAGATGTCCCTTTAATTCAAGTATAAATATGTCTATATAATCATAAAAGAAATTATTTAATCATTTCCACTATTTCAGGTACCTGTGAATTAGGTCGGTTTTGGTGTTTGAAGTCATGCTCACACAAATACATATGTAACTGTGGTCTCTGTTAAGATGGTAATTTATCATCTTTTAAAATATTTTACAGACTGAGAAACATACACCTAGAATGAAAGACAGCAAAAGGTCCAAAGGCAAAGCGAGCAAGCTGGTACTTACCCTGTATGTGCTCCTCAGGTCTATCCAGCTGTTGAGAACATCAGGTTTATGAAGCTGTTTACGTTTACATTCGTACTGCAAACAAACTCCAAGATCCCAGTCTGATAGACAAAGCAGATGGAGGCACATTATGATTAAATGTGTTCTAGCAGATCTTCTTTTGGATTTATGTCTCACTAGTTTCAATAATGCTGATAATTAGGGTCCGAGCACCGTCGATGCCTGGGACCCTACTGAAACCCTAGAGTTTCTTTTTCTTCTTCTTCACTCTTTTCAAGCTCCACTTTGGCGGCCTTATCATATCCCAAAATGCGTCAAACTTTGCATGGACATAAGGACTGGCGAAAAATTTGATATTTTATGGGAGTTGCGCATGTGTGTGGCAAAATGGCTCCATAGTGCCCCCTGTAAAATTGAAAAAGTAGTCATTATGCCAACTGTCACGACGTTTTATCTACAGCCACAATATTTGAGGGGCATATGCAGCACATCAGGACACACGAAAAAGTCAATCACGGCCACGCCCTAAACCCAACAGGAAGTCGGCCATCTTAAATTAACTGTAAATTTTTTCTGTTTAATAATTCATCAGGGGTAAGTTCCAGAGACCTTAAATTTGGCCAGTATACTCAACAGATGCTCCCGATGAAAAGTTGTCAAAATGCTCCGCAAAAGTCAAAGAGTGTGGCCATGGCAACCCCCCAAAATAATGATCCTTTGCCATGAAACAGTCCTGATCCCATCCAGAGACCGACATACACACTCGGTCGCAGCACCACCTGGTGGACATGCGCGGATTCGCCGAGCAGCAAGGACGCGAGGACTCGTCCATCACTGCTTGCAGCTTTAATTAGTATTATTTTGACTCTGATGCAAGAAAGGATCTCCTTAACGGAGTCAGATTGTGAGGAGGTTTACAAATAATAAATTAAAAAACACTAATCTTACATACATGACAACCGATGTAAATGACTCTTACCTGACCATGTGAGGAAAGTACACAGTTTTTGAGAAGGCGAAGATGCAGAACATCTTTGCTGTTTGTTGGAAAAGACCACTTCCATCTCGAGCTGAAGGTTTTGCAGCCAGCGGGTGAACCGAGAAAGACAGATCTGAAGAGGGATCCCTGCCTCAACCTGTGTCTAAGAGGCAGAGAAATCAAGCTGTCAGACATAATATGAAACTATACAGAGCAAATCACCCAAAAGTACAGTATTATTTTTGGACTTGTACAGTTTTCCCTATGCACAGACACCTGTGTGATCCCGGTCAGCTCAGTGCAGAACTCAGACAGTATGGGATGTTCTTGGGGTTGAACATAAGTGTGAAACTCAGACTCGACCTGTCCTGTGACTGTGTTCAACAGAACAGCAGGAAATTCAACTACAGGAAGGATGAAACAACAGAATGGACTCATTTCAATGGCAAAATGGGTGAAAAAGATAATGAATGATTTTTTTAAGGCTACTTACTAATTTCCTGGCTGTAGTTGTTCTTTTCTCTCCAGCAAGTGGACTCAAAGTCAATCACAATGAGATATGAAAATATTTGATCTGAAAGAAACCCGACAGTTTTCACAACAACAGGCATATAAATGAAAGTTTTATACATATGCATGTACTGTGAAAGGGATAAAATCTAAACATAAAGATTGTAAACATTGTCAACTGGATAGATCACACTCACTAGATACTGTACATTTCTTTGACCCAGAGGAGGACTGACTTCGCTGCCTCAAGAATCCTAATTCCCTGTGAAGACAGAAATAAGAGTCTGTTTTCTGTACAGAAATTGAAATCAAACAGAATGTCTTTTTATCATTGCAATTCTTGAATTTCCCTCGGGGTTGATAAAGCATCTATCTATCTATGCAAATATTAACTGAATATACTGTTAATATAGACATATTGGTGAATTTTATTATGTCAGTGACGTAAAACAATATTTAAACACTTAGCTTATAGCCCAAATATGTAAATATGCACCGCTTTTAGAGCTTGCTTCTTTGTCTGTTTGGATTAGCTGTGTAGCCAGATAACAGCTAACGTATTCACTTACTTTGCCAGTTTCTTTGTAGACATAGCTATTGCTTGATGTTAAACCCGTGTGGTTTTTTATCAATAACTTCAGGATATAACTGTAGTACTATCAAAGGGTGAAGCCGAAGTCTATACATTGGGAACTAAGCAAAACCGCGCTACTTTTTCAAAATGCGCATCTATCAATCCGAGCTCGATTATGTATGTCTGAAAGTCAGCAGAAACGATTGTAGACACAATTAGTCGATCACAGACAAACTCTGAGGAAGGGAAGCGCTGCTCTGTTTTTGTCACTTCCTATCAAAATAACAGCATACTGCACTGGGTTTATCACAGTTATTACAGGACATAACATAGGGAGAAGAGTTAAAGGTAGACATGGAGCCAGACTGATGTCCAGAGTGTCATTTTCTCAGACCAAACACCACCACATCTCGCCAGTTTTAGCTACACTCACGGACAGTTGTCGCTACTGGACTTTTATTTTTTTAAAATGCAAACAGAAAGTATCACTAGTATTTTTAAACTTTACACCATCGTGCATTACCCATGTGGTATATGTGTTTTTACGCTCTAGCAGTGGAGGAAGCTTAATTTTTGACCCAATTGGACCCCTAATATCTGGTATTTACTCATTTTTATTCCTTTTTTTACCCTTCTCAAGCCTCTACGCGACTTACAAATTCTCAAAACTACAAATGTACTTTTTTTTTCAAGTGTTAGCAAGCTAGGAGTGTTACCTGTATAACTATTATTGAGCCACAACACTGAATCCACAGAACCAGCTCATCTTAATATGCACTTCAGTGTGTCATATTACACACTTGTTAAAGTCAGTATTCGTTGATATTCGTGTTAAACATGGGGTATATGAATTGCACTGATCTGGCTTAGCAGCTAACTTAATGCAACTCCAAACAAATCCTAATTTCACTTTATATACATGACAGCTGCAGCACAAATAAAGCTAGCACATTATCAAGCAGTCATGATGTCACCCAAAGCTAAAATCATGTACATGCAGTCAATCTACGTGTACCCATAGTTACTCGGCTGCTATATAGCTACAATAGTGTAAATTAACCCAAATCACCAGCATGTTATTTAATTACTATTTAAATACTTTTGGTTAAACAGGCAACTGATATTCTCTGTCTTTTAGTGCCTTGTAAAAGACATTATTTGTTTCAGTATTTCACATTGAGTGTTTTACAAACTGTTACTAATGGAGACATAAAGCCTTCCTTCACTAAAAAAGCTAAATTTCTTCAGTTTTTTTCAGTCTGTGTTTCTTTTGCTTCAGCTCTAAGCCATCAGTGTGAAATACAGTCAAGACAAACATATCCAATCAATAAGTACATTAAGACAAAATACTAAAAAAGTGTTCACTGCCAGTGTTTGATTTTTAACTGTTTTGTTTAGTAATTAGTGTTACTGACTGAAGCTGCGACAAGTAACTGATTAGCTCAGAAAACAAGTCTAAATCCTCTGATTACATCTTCTTGAGCGTTTGAGTATTTTCTGATTTTCTCCCTCTGCTATGACAATAAATTGAATATATATGAATTGCGGACAAAACAGGACATTTAAGGATGTCAGCTTGGGCTTTGGGGAACACCAATGGATATCCTTTACTATTTCTTTATATTTTATAAACCAAACGTGTAATCAATTGATAAGAATAATGAGAATTAATAAGAAAATAATCCAGAGATTAGTCAGCAATGGAAGTAATGGTTAGTGACGTATCAGTCACGACTGAATTCTTTTTGCTTTCTTTATATATGCACCTTGAAACAATACAAACTTATACTGGACAGTAAATCTCAACAGTAAACAAACATGTGCAGTTGTTGTCATTTAATGTCTGCAACACAGTGCTATTTCAATTGCTTTTTAACACCCAGTATGAACATCAGCATGAACATGGAGTCGTCATCATCATTGTCATCATCATTATCGTGCAACACAAAGAAAAGAAAGAACGCAGCCGTGGGAGCTCATGTGAAGGCCAAGAGATTAAAAACTGAGCAGGAGGGCGATGAGGCGCTGCAGAGTGGACGTCTCTCTTGCTCACCGAGGGTCTCAGTGCCGCTCGACTGCCTTCAACAACCAATTACATTGAATGAGCTGACAGAGCTGCTGCATTACGCTGCTCTGGGGAAAACAGGTGGCATCAAACAGCCCAGGTAATGGCTATGCTTGTAAAATGTTATCTACTGTGTCAGTTCTCAGCAAATAATATGCAGTAACTAACTTATACAGTGTCCCTGTGCTCCAATAATAATAAAAACACTTTACTCGCAGACTGCAGCCCCCATAACTTGTAGGTCTCCGTGTCAAACTGTTTCTCTCCTAGTTGGTGCCGCCTCCGCCATCAGAGAAAGGTTAAAGGTTTAAATGTTGTGATCGTGGAGGGCCTGACGCAGAGTCACTTTTACAAACACTACCTCAGCCTGAGACACCTCAGGACCAAATACACCACTGTGAGTAACCAGAGGGAATGGAAAGACACTGACACGAATGATTTAAGGAGAGAAATTCTGTTCATAGCATCAGTGCTTAGGATCGTTTTTGTTGTTTTTGCATTCTAGAGGGTCACCTTCACGCCATCATGTAACAACGTAGCATCTGGAATCTTCAGCAGTGAACTTCCTACAGTGGACTGTGTTTATTTTTCCAAACCAGAGAATGATATGCATAATGGTGAGAATTGTATACAAATGTGTTCTATCTATCTATCTATCTATCTATCTATCTATCTGTCTGTCTGTCTGTCTGTCTGTCTGTCTGTCTGTCTATCTATCTATCTATCTGTCTATCTATCTATGTGTAATTGTTTCAGCAGTAGTTGTGTTTTTGTCTTTTCTTTTAGTGTTTTTCGCTCTTGTACTTAATTGTCCATGTGTATTATTTCTGCAGCATTGAAAGGTCACCCAGTTATCGCCAAGTTTGGGACCCAGAGGAGAGGACTGACAGCTTACGTTCTCACCCAGGAGGAGATGATCAAGAAGCACTACCCTGTCAAGGGTGCGTGAGTTTCATTTTTTTCTGAGCGTTATTTTTATAAAGAGTTTTACATTCAGTCTAGAAGGTAAAACAGACATTTATCCATTGTGAAGGATCAGTATTTTTTAATCTATCTAGGCTTTTATTTTGCAACTGTCATAGTTGGCCTAAAATAAGATGTTCTAACAGGAACTAGTCACTTTGTAACAAGACCATACTATGGCAAATAAATCCAAAAACACAGTGTTCATGTGTTTACATCCAAGCTTGTACTGTCAAAGCAAAACTGTGTCAAATGCATATGCCATTGTTTTCTGAAAGCCTTTAAAACAAACAAACTATTGTCATTTAAATGCACCATCAGTTTTGATTGATCCACCTTTATTCAAAAGCTCAATTTTGGATATGAGAAGGGAAGTGCTTTCAGATTCAGACGGTGTCATGTAGACATGGTCGGAGTCTCTTCCTGCTCGCTTCTTATTTCAATTGTCTCAACACAGGAATGCCAGGCTTCGAGGAATTTGTGAGCACAGACAGTGTTGACTGTGTGACTGACAGCAGCCCTCTGTATGGACTTGACTGTGAAATGGTGAGATGTCCTCACTTATGTAGTTAATTCCCTCTTTCTACTGTGGAGTCCTCACCTGATTTTGCATATTACAGATGTTGCTTGGTGTTTACAGCTTTAATGGTTAAAACTCAGCAAGGTGCACCAAAGCCTCTCTGTCTTTTGCAACTGTTATTATATTTTGAGCTATTACATTGAATCCAAACTGTTTGCCACTTTGCTGGTGTGTTTCAGTGTCTAACAGAGAAGGGGAATGAGCTGACTCGTGTTTCTGTGGTGGACAGTGATGGGAACTGTGTCCTGGACCATCTGGTGAAGCCCAAGAACCGCATCCTCAACTACCTCACCAGGTACACACACATTCACTTTTTTGGGCAAGAAAATCTGGATAAAACCTAATGACCAACATTATGCTTGCTCTGGAATTGCGTCAGTGACAATCGGTGGCATATATAATTGTTTTCATCTTATAGACACGTAGTGCATTTTTCCAGTGTTTCTAAATCTTGAGGTAAAGACAAACTTTTCCATACAGTTTATTTTGTTGACTTCCTTTTTGAAAAGCACATATCTGTTCCCACCCTTGCTGCTGTGTGCCTCCTAATAGGTTCTCTGGTGTCACTGCAGCCATGTTGCGACCCATCACCACCACCCTGCGGGATGTGCAGGAAAAACTCAGGAAGCTGTTGCCGGGCGATGCGGTCCTGGTGGGCCATTCCATCAACAATGACCTCATGGCTCTAAAGGTGAGTGACTCAGACAAAGTGCTGGCCCTCAGCCATGTGAAGCTTGCCATGCTTATGGTTAGGTCTTTTATTATTTTATTTAGTTTTATTTATTCTTAAACACTTTTTCTTTTAAGCTGTTTATTGTATTGTTATTTGTTGTTTTTATTATTGCATTTCCTCCTTTTATATTTATTCACTATGATAGCAATGTTTTAGTTGATTTTAACTTTTGTATTTATGATTGTGAAGCACTGTGAGGTGCATTCTTGTATAAACGGTGCTTTATAAATAAAGTTATTATTATTATTATTATTATGTATTCACAGGGAAAAGTGTGTCTTTAGTGAAACACACATACATAATTTATCGTATTTATAATCTGTATGTGGCCACCGACATGCGCTGCTGTCTGCCACCGTGTGGCTTTCAAACTGATGAAGTCTGACACAACATGAAACATAAATACTGAGTGAGCCTGAGGAAGCCGCAATGTGAAATGTGTTGTTTGCTCATAGATTTGTAATCACACACCACTATTAATAAATCAAGACCACTGAGACATCTCTTGTGTGTGCTGCTTTCTGCTGCATGAAACATAAGCATATTTATTTCATATTTATAAGAATTCTACCATCTTTCAGTGCTCCTTTTTGGTTGCTTTAAACATGTCTAATGCACCAACTACAAAAACAAACAGGTCAGGCTTCATCCAACATGCCATAGTAGTTTACAGAAGTGATTTTATTCCCTTTGTTCCAGCAGTAATGTTAAGTAGTCGCATAGCTCGGATATTCCATGAATAGATGTTCCATTTTGGAGATGTTGTCTTAAAATATAGATACAACTTCTTCTGTATGGCTTTTGACCTGTTTTTTGTCTGTGTCCTGCCTGCAGCTCATCCACCAGCATGTAATTGACACCTCACTGCTGTACAGGAGAGAGTTCGGTCAGAGGTTTAAGCTTAAGGTTCTGGCTGAGACGGTGCTGAAGTGAGTTCTTGTTTTGTGTGTGTGTGTGTGTGTGTGTGTGTGTGTGTGTGTGTGTGTGTGTGTGTGTTTGTGTGTCTCCGACCACAAGTAATAATTTAATTTTTCACTTGCGTCCCAGGAGGCAAATACAAACTGAAGAGGAGAAGGGTCATAATCCCACTGAGGATGCTGTGGCAGCCTTGGAGCTGGCCCAGTACTTCATCAAAACAGGACCTCGTCAGGTAGCAAATAACTGTCGAGGACACACACACACACACACACACAAACAATGCAACATTTTCTGTGTGTGCTCGCTGTCAGGTTGTAGAGCTTCATCTGGAGCAGCTGTGGGGATACACAATAGAGGAGGAGGAGTCCTCTGACTGCAAACTTGCACCCACACCGAGTCTCAGGTACAACATGTTACACACTCTTTTTGTATTGTTGACATCTTACAACCGTCACTCACAGCATGTTCACACTGAGCTGGGTATAACCACAGCTTTCCTCTGGGTTTTTTCACCTCCATACTAAAACAGCTCGTTTCACGCTCAAAATAGAGGATTTTAAAAACACTCTCCTTAGTGGATGGAATGATTATTTTCATCGTTCATTAATCTGTCGAGTATTTTCTAGATTAATTGTTCACTTGTTTGGTATTTAAAATGTCAGAAAATGGTGAAAAATGTCTGTCAGTGTTTCCCAAACCCAAAACAGGCGTCTTCATATGGTCTGTTTTGTCCACAATCTAAATATTATCAGTTTTACCCTCAATCTTGCAGATTTACCCTCATAAACTCTCATAACTGGACTATTATTACGCGAGGATCTGTAATTTGTAACAATTGTTGAGGAGCTGTGATCTTAATCCCAAGTACGTTTGCCAGATGTGTGATCTCCAAAATTAAGAATTCCACTGTAAATTGCAAACCTGTGATAATTTAAGAACCATATAAATAGGCATCTCTGGGATTTCCTGTGTTTGTTTGTTTTTTTTGCCAGTTGTTTTGTTTTCTCTGCACATATCTTCTGATTCTTTCCTTCTCAAGAATTATGCAGCCTACAATTTGAAGTAGAAATGGGAGTTTGGAGCAATTTGAGTACAAACTCCAGACGCTCATGCCACTACAAACCAGAGAGGCTGAGCAAGCTCAAATCCGTCACAAGACCAAAAGGAACATTTTGCTGTTGTTCAGCAGGCTCTACAATTATTATGTGATATCGTGTTATTATCCCGTCTGCATATGATGTCACAGCCCGATCTCACGAGGATTCGTGAAACTGTCACGTAAGTTTTAGTTTCGGTTTCGTGCGCACCAACACGATTTCGTCATGTTTTTCGTGCCGCTCACCACAAAATGCGCACCAATGTATTTTAAACGGCGGACTTTTCGTGCCACTCAGAACGTATTTCAAAAGAATGTGTATATTATATTTTTAATGTAAAACCGTGGCGAATCCAACGCTATATTTTGCATGACATCGTTCCTAAACATAACCCTAACCATAACCATAACCATAACCTAACCATAACCTAACCATAAGCCGGTGGTACACTTACCAATTTGCATAGGAATTTCAAGAATGTCCGGCGGCCAGCGGCCGCAAACGCGATCACACAAGCAGTATACGCCGATGGACAGCTTAGATCGTCATGAATCCACCGGTATAAACCACTTTCAGATGTGATTACCACAGCGAAAAACATTTCGTGGTGAGCGGCACGAAAAACATGACGAAATCGTGTTGGTGCGCACGAAACCGAAACTAAAACTTACGTGACAGTTTCACGAATCCCCGTGAGACCGGGTTGGATGTCAAGTGTCAGGTCAGACATCAAGTCTGCTACTGGTAACATTGTAACCCAGTACAACCTGCCGCATGGACGGGTGGTCGGCGTCTAAACCGGCTCCCCCACCAGGCCATACTGGTGAGGAGGGTGGCATGACACCCAGCAGGACAAAAAACAAGACCTGTCAAAGGGCGTACGAGCTCAATTGAGCCACCGGCCATCATGCACCACCGTTGCCTTGCAGTTCGCAGTTGGATCTGCAAAGGCTAAGGGAGACAACCCCTCCAGAAAATGTGGAGTGCAGTCCCATTAGGCAGTCAGTACCTATATCACACTATTGATCTGGCAAACTGCTGCAGTCAAACTGGCCCCAGACGTACTGGCTTGCCATTCCTCTGGAACCTGCTAGTGAGGCCGAGAGGGGGATTCTGCTGTCCGGGCAACTCAGTCTCTCCATAGAATTGTCCAGGCTTTGCAATGATGATGCACCTGTCTTTATATGCGAGGGCTGCAGCAGAGTATGCAGATCCAGGATCGGCCTCTACAGTCACTCCAGACGCTGCTCATCTACTACCTCGCAAGGCGCTTATCCATAGTCTACAGACTGATGGATGCCAACTATGATGTCATTTAGTTAAGCACAGAAAACATTTCAAATTCAAGGAACTGTAATCAGAGTTTTGTTTATCAATTAATCCTTGCAGCTCTACAGTTGGCTGAATGTAGTTTGGATTGGTTTGTTGTTTATTGACTGTGAAACCAACATCATGGCAGCTATATTGACAGATTCTACGTTCTTTATCATGCAGATTTGCTGACGTACTTCAGCTACTCGGCCGATCAGTAGCCTTTTTCGGAAAGCGTTCTGATGTCGCCCTGAATCTGTCCAATCAGCGGTGGTACAGCTCTGACAAAGAGGTGAGAACTGCTCGTGGTTTTTGAAGGAGCATTCACTTTAACCTGATCAAACTCGTGTCTGCAACACAAATGATCGTGTTTTTTTCCTTCAAATCATAATTAATATGTTTTCATTTGCAGCAAGTTTGCCGGTTTAACCTATTTGTCAGACATTAGCAGCCCTGTATTCATTACGTTTTGGATGTCCCAAGGTGTCTGTTTTTGAATAATCTTTCATGGAATTTCTACATAATTTGACAACAGCCCATAAAGTGACAACACGGGGACAGATGAATATTACTCTTTGGCTCAGGGTATGCATTTGATTATCACAGATTAAATTGTAGGTGAACATGCATCAGTATCAATCTGCTGCGCCACCAGAGTGTCTTTAATCAAATCAGCAGTGACAGCCTAGTGCCTTCTGTCTACCTTTCTGTGTCTCTGCATCTTTTTCCCTCCGCTCACTCCATGTTTTGCTCCATTCTTTATTTGCCCTCACTGTTGACCGTTAAACTCTTCCTCCTCTCCTTCTGAAACTTGTATCTTCTCTTTTTCAGATGCTGGAATCCTTTAAGAGACAGACAAAGCATCCTTTCCTCTCGGTCGTCCAGTTTTCTTCCTTCTCAGACCATTTGAAGAGACGCTTCCCTCATCGGGAGCGGCTGCACCGGAGTGTCAGGCAGTTTTTCCAAACATGTATTGTCCTGCTGCATCTCGTGTGGATGTACTCCTCACTGTGTGTGTTTATCCTGCAGGTGTGTGCAGATCTTCGGGATATGTGCGTGGTGTTTGCTGGGCCATTCCCTGCAGGTTTCTCTGAGAGAGAAGTGAGGCGGCTGTTCCGTTGCTGTGGACCAGTTGGAAGAATCAAAATGTTGAACACAAGTGTCAGAGTATGTCTCGTCATCTGCCCTCAGAGATATTATGATAATTCCTGCTTCAGTTCAACCATGTGTTAAATTGTTCAGAGTTTCTCCTGTTTTTGGATTTGCTTTACTATTTTTTCCTACGTTTTCTGAAAATGTTGGGTCTCCAGGTCCATGCAGAGGTCGAGTTTGAGCTGCTGGAGGGAGCAACGCTAGCTTTAAAAACTCTGAATGGGCTTAATGTGCAGGGACAGCACATGAAGGTAGCTCTCTTCCTTTTATTCTGTTGCTTCTGTTCCCATTTCCCTTTTCATGTCCAAACCTTTCCAGACAGCTGTACTAGTATTTCATATTTTCAGGTGCAGAGGCCTGTAAATGAGTCACTGCTCGACCTGGATCTGACTCTTGATACCTTAACCGATGACATTCTCAACACCAGTCACCTCTACGCCGTTAAACTGAAGCCCAGTGTGGCTGAATGCATAAAGATTTCTGCAGAGGTTAACGGACACACATTAGATCGTAAATGTTCAGGTGTTTCTCCTGTAAACGGTTTGCCAGCAGCTAAAACAGACCAGTTACAGCTCACTGACACCAGATCGAAGCTGTCTGAGGAGACAGTCACAGAGACATTTGGTCGCTTTGGTACGGTGGAGAGAGTCATCCTGCCTGCCAAACCTGGAAAACATACAAGACATGCATGCATAAGTGAGTGGCCATATGATGAATTACGGTATATGTTGCTGCACAGCTCATGTGGGAGTTCATACAAAGTTTGTGTGTCTCTGGCTGACAGAGTTCCAGAGTTCAGAGGGCAAACATGCGGCTCTCAGCTCCTCTAAAGATCTGCGACAGGAGAACTACCTCATCTGTCAGTCCCTGACACCGCCCCATTTGCCTTCATGGGTTGCCATGGCAACGCCAGTGACCACAATCGGAGGTGATGGGGAAGCAGCAGAGGACGAGAACAAAACCAACATGGGCCACAGTTCTCAGGTAAAGGCTATCTTGCGCTGATTTGACTGCTTGTCACGTAACATTTTGTGCATTTTTAGACGGCTATATGTTCATTATAAACATGCCATGGCAGATTTAAACCTGTTAGCATCTTGTCTTAGTTCTTAGCTCTTTAGTTTATTCATCATTAGACAGAATGAGCAGCATGAGACAACAACACTGACTTTTTCCAGAGTTTAAATGTTTTGGTAAGACTCTGAAGGATTCTTGTCTCCATCTATTCAAGAGTGTTGTTTTCTGGTGTGCATTGAGTATTGCAGCTGCCCAAGTCCATAAGTATTGCAGCACACTTTGAGTTTTGCTCTGTTTTTTTTTTTAAAGATACTTTGCAAAGTTTGGCTTGGTTTTATTTTATCATAGTAAACTCGATGCCTAACACACAGGTATGACAAAATAAAAAAACTAATGCTAGGAAGATTCTGTCAGCTTCTGTTAAGTCTCACTAATTCATATCAAGACTAAAATCTCACAGCAAAAACTGAGCATTTAATTTTAGACCCAGTTGATGCTTACTGTATCTGTGTGTTGCAATGATCTAAAAGGTTATGTGTGACCTAAATGTTGTCATCCACCCAAATCTCTGACAACTGCACATGTGGCAGGAAAACAAATTATTGTTTGAACAAGTGCGTGTTATGAGGAGCGACTGTTTAAAGTCTTTCACACATTAATAATCGATCGTTGAAACAGTTGTAATTGAACCTTCTACACTCAGTAACCCATAAAAATGAAGTGAAACCATGTGTTTAGAAATGTTTACAAATTTACTGCCAATCAAAAGCTGAAACCTCTGATTTTTAAACATATTCTGTCTCTTTCCCGAGGCTCCAAATTGCCTACACAATTTTCCTGTTTGCTTTATTCATTCTTGAGATTCATCTACTATAAGACTGGAGTCCATCTGTGTATGTACTTAAGGTCCCACAATTTATACTGTGTGTCACAACAAAAGCCAAGCCAGAAGGTCCAAAGAGTTTTAGACCTTCACGATAAAACTGTGGTGAATCATAGACCCCCCATAAAACAAAACTGCACCTTTAGTGTCCTTTTATTGTGGGCAGTCTAAGACACACCTGTGCACTAATCATGGTGTCTAATCAGCATCTTGATATGGCACACCTGTGAGGTGGGATGGATTATCTCAGCAAAGGAGAAGTGCTCACTATCACAGATTTAGGCAGATTTGTGAACAATATTTGAGAGAAATGGTGATATTGTGTATGTGGAAAAAGATTTAGATCTTTGAGTTCATCTTATAAAAAATGGGAGCAAAAACAAAAGTGTTGCGTTTATATTTTTGTTGAGTGTAGCTTAATGACATCCAATGTTTCTATAACTCACAGTGGGATATGTGGTTTAGGGCTGGGAGCGGTATCGGGAATATTCAGGATTTCTTCATAATCCATACTCTGATCGGATTATATTCCCAATAGGGTATTATGTTGTGTTTTTATTATTATCATCCCCCGCCTCCACGAAGTGGAAAAGGGGGATGTAGGTTTGGCCTCCGTCCGTCCGTCATGAAGGGGACAGCTTTTCTCGGACACGATTACAGCTAGGATTATGAAATTTAGTGTGTAGCTTCACACCATGGACACCTTGATCAAGTTCGAAAATGAGACCTGTGCGATAATATTTAACAGAGTTATGGCCCTTGATCACTATTTTGGATATAGACTCATAGACATCACATGTGGCGGGGGATATTGATGACCATGTCGTCTTGTTACTGTTATCTCTGTTTCAGTATACAGATCCAATTCAGATGGAAGTGCACAACAAAGTTACCTTCGGTGATTTGATGTTTTTGTGTAGGATCTGGAAATGGATCACATGATGCAGAAGCTGGACCGCCGGTTGGGAAAACTCTTCAGATCCCTCCCAGACGGCACCTTGTCTGCGGTTGTGCTGCTCGGACACACCAGGTGAGGACTCTGACAGTGTTTCTGGCATAATCTGCTCTCTAATTAGATATTTATGAAGCATTTGCTAATTGTGTTCTCTTCCTCAGTGTGAATGGTCACCTTCCTGGGCTGTGTCTAATGGAGGTCAAGCAAGGGTCATGAGGAAACTGAGAATAAATCTGTACCAGCAAAACATCTGATTTGAATGTAATCAATGAAATAAAAAGGAAAGAGGCTTTGTGTTTCATTGAGACTTCCTTTACCTCAGACATGTTCTCACTGAGAGCTAAAAGCAGTATTTTGCACATTAAGATAAGTCAAATACAGTACCTGTGACATAGTTTGTGGCCTGAAAATAAACATACAAACTTAAAAACATTTGCCTTTTGTGCATGTATCTAAATAATAAAAGAAGCCCCCATTTGCTACTGTGTATAACTGTCAGAAATATGATGATGAATTGATAATACTTGACACGATCTCTCTCTACCAGTTGAGCTACCTGGGCACCTTTTTTCCCTAACCTGAACCCTTTTCCACAACATACTAAGCTATGAATTTTTTTTAAATACAGTTTGGATGACATACTAAACTATGACGTTTTTGTCAGCAGTGCAGGCATACCTGGGGTATCCAAACCCAGAAGTAGTGGAGGAGGTATAGTGAGATTTCACCCAGCCGTCTTCGCCCCAGGTTTTGGCTGTTTGGCCAGGCTTCTCCTTCTCTTTACCCTGGATGTACTCTGCATATGTCTGGATCCTGTAGCTCTCTGCATAGCGGCTGGTGTTCATAGCTTCACAATGAGAGAAGACATTAATAGTGTCCAAGATGTATTTGTGCAAAGACCGCTTCAGTGTGCGTTCAGAGTTTCAGACTTACCTATTTGTACCTGGTCCGTCTGACTCAGGGACACAAACGCTGATGTATCATCTACCCATGAAACCTGGATGTTTCCTGAGTGAGTTACAAAAAGAAAGGAGAAGGTAAGTGATAAACAGCTGGTGAGAGTTGTCTGAGAGTAGAATTAACATGCTTAATTATGTCTTACCAAAGGCACTGAAGAGCTGGTAGAGGTCACTAGTCTTCCATTCTTTTGGGAAGGTGACATACAGGACGTGGTCTCTTTTGGGTTGCACTGTACGAGCAGCAGAAATCAAAGAGGAACATGAGGTGGAGAAGTGGCCAACGCAGTTTTACTTTCAGTCCACGTCAATTTGTTTTATGTTAAAAATGAATGAAATGACTCAGTGTAAAGTCAAAAGTTAATCCAAATAGGAATTAATGTCATCTGTGCAGCTCTGCACACATTTTAACTGTCCATTTTGGGTTTTTTCAACAGATTATATAGCAACAGCTCTAACCAGTGTTTCCAATAATCAAAAACAGCCCTGCATACAAAGTTTGAAGAAATTTAGGCATGTAGCAAACCAAAACCATAAAAAAAAAACTTTACAAGAGCGATCAACTCATGTAAAGCAGAAGGTAAAAAAACATGTCAAAAGCACTCCTGTGGTCATTTATAGTTTGAAGACAAAGACCACAAATTAAATCTCAGAGTGATGGAGGGAGCTTCTGTTGGACTATCACAGCAAAATCATACCAATTATATGACAACTTTAACAGCCTCTACTGGAAATCAGTCAGCTTTACAGGTCAAGTATGTGGATAAAGTAATTTGTGCAAAGTAGCCAACAATGTCAATGTAGCAGAAAACAACTCTACAAGGTGACAGATTCACAGGGAAAAAATAGAAGTTAGTGCATTTGATGTTGTTTTTTTCCTTTTAATACACTGCTCAAAAAAATTAAAGTAACACTTTGAAAACACATCATATTTCAATGCGGGGGGAAAACTAACTGGATATTAGCATTGATATGGACTGGATAATGTGTTAGGAATGAAAAGTGCCACATTGTTTGATGGAAATTAAAATTATCAACCCCCCAGGAGGGCTAAATTCGAGACACCCCAAAATCAAAATGAAAAACTGATGTGGCAGGCTGGTCCATTTTCTGAAATTTGTTGGCAGCAACTCAGAATGGTATTCAGTAGTTTGTATGGCCTCCATGTGCTTGTATGCATGACTGACGATGCCGGGACAAGCTCTGAATGAGACGACGGATGGTGTCCTCTGGTATCTCCTCCCAGAACTGGACCAGGGCATCACTGAGCTCCTGGACAGTCTGAGGAGCAACCTGGTGGTGTCGGATGGAACAAAACATTCTATTGGATTCAGGTCAGGTGAGCATGGGGGCCAGCTAATGGTATCAGTTCCTTCATCCTCCAGGAACTGCATGAGTTCTCTTACCACATAAGGCCGGGCATTGTCATGCACCAGAAGGAATCCAGGACCACTGCACCAATGTAGGGTCTGACAATGGATCAAAGGATTTCATCCTGATACCTAATGGCAGTCAGAATGCCATTGTCCAGCCTGTAGAGGTCTGTGTGTCCCTCCATGGATATGCCTCCCCACACCATCACTGACCCACCACCAAACCGGTCATGCTGAACAATGTTACAGGCAGCATAACGTTCTCCACGGCTTCTCCAGGCCCTTTCATACCTGTCACATGCACTCAGGGTGAACCTGCTCTCATCTGTGAAAAGCACAGGGCACCAGTGGTGGACTTTCAAATTCCTGTGTTCTATAGCAAATGCCAGCCGAGCTCCACGGTGCCAGTCAGCGAGCACAGCGGCCACTAGAGGACGCTGGGCCCTCAGACCACTCTCATTACATCTCTTTCTGATTGTTTGATCAGAGACATTCACACCAGTGGTCTGCTGGAGGTCATTTTGCAGAGCTATTGCAGTGTTCATCCTGTTCCTCCTTGCACAAAGGAGCAGATAACTGTCTTGCTGATGGGTTGAGGACCTTCTACGGTCCTATCCAGCTCTCTTGGACTAACTGCCTGTCTCCTGGAATCTCCTCCATGCGCTTAAGACTGTGCTGGGAGACACAGCAAACCTTCTGGCAATGGCACACACTGATGTGCCATCCTGGAGGAGTTGGACTGTCTGTGGAACCTCTGTAGGGTCCAGGTATCGCCTCATGCTACCAGAAGTGACACTTACCCTAGCCAAATGCAAAACTAGTGAAAAACAGTCAGATAACATTAGAAGGAAAAAATGTCAGTAGCCTTCACCTGTAAACTCATTCCTGTTTTGGGGGTTGTCTCATTGTTACCCCTCTAGTGCATCTGTTGTTAATTTTATGAACACCAAAGCAGCTGAAACTGACTAAAAACCTCCTCTGTTACTTACTTGACCAGATCAGTATCCCACATGTTTGACTAACTTGATGCAATACTTAGATTAAAAAGTGTTCCTTTCATTTTTTTGAGCAGTGTACATCTGTTAGTGAATCTTCTAAAGCACAATGTGTCTGGTACTCTGCAGCACTTCAGGAAATGATTTACCTTAAACGGCTGAGTGGACGCCATCAGCTTGGTGTCCAGAAGTCTGCAAATGATTAAATGACAACATTAAACATCAAAGTAAACCCAAGAAAGTCATCTGTGAAAACATTTAAACAAAAAGGAGAAATTACCTTGGGAAGACGAAAGACTGTTTTTGTCCATTTTCAGACAAAAAATGACGTTTTTTTGTCCATTTTTGGATGATATGCTAAATAAACTATGACGTTTTGACATTTTGGACAACATATTAAAACATTTTATTGACGACATACTAAACTGACATTTTTTCCACATTTTGGACAACATACCAAACTATGATGTTTTAATGACATACTTTTCTATAAGAAAGCCATGCATCCAGATTATAAACCGCATCATTATAAAAATTAATGAGGAGTTCCTTCTGTCATTTATGACTTCCCCTAAAAATTTCATCCAAATCCGTCCGTCTGTCTTTGAGTGTTTCACACACAGACACACTTAACAGATTCACCGACAAATGTACGCCGATCGTCACATAACTCCGCCGTTCTTTGGCACAGTAAAAATATCACTGTAATGCAATGAACTGTCACTTTAATACGAGAGATTGCTGTATTTTTAAACACGCCTTGTATTTACAATTTCGATACTGTGTGATTAAAATTACAGTTTTGCCTTTATCGACTTAGTGGAGACAGGTAACAAAATAAAGGAAAATATAGAAGTAAAGTCGATATAGTCAAAAGTGACGCATTTAAGCTCCTAGAGCAAATGTTTTAATGCTAGACATCCAATGTTTAGCTACAGTCAGCTGCGGGTACCAGACCTCAAAACTGAATCATGTAGATCAACAAGCGCATGTTCAAAATGTCTGAGTATTAAATTGTGCTCTAGATGTGAACATTACAGTGCAAGGACTAATTATTAACTCTGCAGGTCAGTTTCAAAAAAGACGAGATGAAAACGGATTACTAAGAAACATTCTTTAATTTTTTCCCTTTCCAAGGAAATACTTCGGGATTTTTAAACTTTGTCATATACAAAAAAAAAACCAAACAAACAAAAAAAAGAGTATCTGACTTAACGTTTACACCTTTTGCATTAGAACATACTCTGAAATCGTTGCAGGTTGACACAGTTACAAAACATTAAACACAAAAATGTAAAGAAAAACAATTCTGTACACAGAAAAAAAAAAAACAAACAAAAAAAAAAAACAACACCAGCACCTCTCATGAAGGGCCAAAATACCACCAATAATAAATATCACATTATCATTGATGATCAGCTCAAATAAGTCGGCTAAAACTTGGGAAGTTGGTGGAACTTAATTTTAAAATGGGGAAAATATTTGACTGCATTAAAATACTAAGTAACCCTGACATTAGAAACTACAGGACCTGTCAAGTGGTATTTTATCTTTTACGATTGAAACAAATTCACAAGGATACAAAGACTAGAGAAAATGTACATCTCCCTCACATGCACGCGCTCACACAAACGCACCTCACACTCACAAAATATAAGACTGTCGAGAGGTGACCGTCATTAAAACTCAATGATTCCAAAGTGACAGCATGACTGTAGTGGCAGATTCCAGTCTGAACACATCAGAGAATAAATGAACATTTTTCTGGTTTCGATTTACAAGAAGTGGTGGTGTGTGTCCGTTTACCCAGAAGAGTTGCCTGCTCCTCTGCAATAACATCAAAATATGGCAGCTGTTGTTATGGCTTGTGTTCTGTCTTTCAACAGTCCAGTCAGTGGCCGGGCTGGTAGCTTTGGACACGGTATGCACAGCTGCAGAGTGAACAAATTAATCTAGGGCATGCACTACTCCCAGTGCTGGAGGACTTTGAAGGAGAGTGCCCCAAGTGCTTCTGAAGAGACCCTGAGCAGGAGCCCAGTGTGGGTCAGTGGCCTCTCGACTCCACACCTCTCGCTACCAGACTTCTGGGACTTCAAACAAGGAGGTTGTGGATTCAGTTGCTGTACAAAAATAAATAAATAAATGCATGCAGAAACATTTCAAATTACAACCAAGACTACACTTTGGTACCTTGACTCAATCAGAAATTGTCAACTCAACAGGTTAAATGCAATTAACACAAACACACCTTCAGACTTCTTTTTCTTGCTCTTTTGACCTTTCCTCTTGTGGGCTGTTGAGGTTTGCTGCCAAGTGATTGTCCCCTCAGCATCACTGCATGGATCCGTGTCCCCAGAACTTTTATCATCATCGTCGTCATCAGGGGCTGGACTTAACTCAGCTGAATTGGATGCATCTCTGCAGAACACGTCGAGCATTAGGGGTTTGAAACACCAACAGACAGGACAACAGTCACAAGTAACAACCGTTCCTCTACTTACGTTGTCCTCAGCCATCCCTCTGAGGTCTTGCTCTCCACAGCGTCTGCATTTGCCTGTCCACTTTTAACTGAAAAACAATGTCAAGCAGGGCTTGAGCTTTTGAGATTAAAAGATGCAACACCTGGTATTTAAAGCTACATTGGATGAAAACAGCTCCTCTGACAGCTGAGACAAACGGCTAGTCGTTGAAGAAATCTTAATGTGAAACTGGCACATACAGAATGACGGCAAATTAAAGGAAAAAACTGATTGCTTCATCTCGTGGTTCTGTTGTGTTTTTGGGGAGATTTACCAGCATGTTTAGACCCACTAGTATAAGGGCAGAGTCACTGTAAATCAATACAAAGTCGTTCTGATTGGTCACTTTGTTCAATGAGGAAACATTACACTTCTATTCTACAATGGCAGTGGTCTCTTCTGGGATGCTACTGCCTCCATCCACTGGGCATAAAGAGTCACCAAGTCTGTAAATGATGTGAATCTCAACCCATAAGTGAGATTCTCTTATCAAAACACCAACTGATGGAGTCGAGTTCCAGAGCTGTTCTGGAGGACATGGCGGCCAAACATCTTACAAAGACCCTTTATGGTGTTTTTTGTTCCTTAAATCAGTCACCAATCTTTATCTTGAACTACAAAATGGCACAACCGGAAGGAGAAAAAAAAAAAAAAAAAAAAAGGAAAACAAAACCCTAAGAAAGGTGTGATGTGCTCCTTCAATTGAAATATTCAGGATAAATGTCTGTGGCTGCAACGCTGTCAGCTGAGAAGGCACCTGACCCATCTGCTCTGGAGCAGGTGGCCATAAATAAAATATAAAAGTGATGTAAAACAAATTAGCCAGGCTTGCTTATCTTTACCTCCATGGTTGTGATGATTATTCACAACACCACGTGCCCTCTGCCTTAGGGCACGCTGCAACTCTGCTAAGTACTTTCCTAGGGGGAAACCAGCTGCATGCTACCACACTGCAGCAGGAAAGTACAAATGCACTCATGAATTCACACACCATCAGTTTTCATCTTCTTGCTGCCAGTGCTATCTGGGTACGAGTAGTGACTCCAGCCGTCTGCAATTAGGGCCTCTTCGGTTCCCTGCTCGCCCTGAACGGGACTGATGCTGCGTTTCCTCATCCTAGAACTGCAAAAATAGGCCAGACGTATCCGTGTAAACAGAGCGTGTGCCGCCTGCAGAAACCACTACACAAATACACAGAATGATACGCTGAAAAATGTGGGGGTCAGCAGTGCAGGCATACCTGGGGTATCCAAACCCAGAAGTAGTGGAGGAGGTATAGTGAGATTTCACCCAGCCGTCTTCGCCCCAGGTTTTGGCTGTTTGGCCAGGCTTCTCCTTCTCTTTACCCTGGATGTACTCTGCATATGTCTGGATCCTGTAGCTCTCTGCATAGCGGCTGGTGTTCATAGCTGCACAATGAGAGAAGACGTTAATAGTGTCCAAGATGTATTTGTGCAAAGTGCGCGTTCAGAGTGTCAGACTTACCTATTTGTACCTGGTCCGTCTGACTCAGGGACACAAACGCTGATGTGTCATCTACCCATGAAACCTGGATGTTTCCTGAGTGAGTTACAAAAAGAAAGGAGAAGGTAAGTGATAAACAGCTGGTAACAGTTGTTTGACAGGAGAATTAACATGCTTAATTATGTCTTACCAAAGGCACTGAAGAGCTGGTAGAGGTCACTAGTCTTCCATTCTTTTGGGAAGGTGACATACAGGACGTGGTCTCTTTTGGGTTGCACTGTACGAGCAGCAGAAATCAAAGAGGAACATGAGGTGGAGAAGTGACCAACGCAGTTTTACTTTCAGTCCACGTCAATTTGTTTGATGTTAAAAATGAATGAAATGACTCAGTGTAAAGTGAAAGGTCAATCCAAATGTGACAAAAGAATTAATGTCATCTGTGCAGCTCTGCACACATTTTAACTGCCCATTTTGGCTGTTCTCAACAGATTATATAGCAATAGCTCTAACCAGTGTTTCCAATAATCATAAACAGCCCTGCATACAAAGTCTGAAGAAATTTAAGCATGTAGCAAACCAAAAAAAATCTGAGTGTTAGCCGACTCACAATCTGGTCCTGTGATGTTGAGGTAGGGTATATCTATAATCCTCATCAGGAAAAGCCTAGAGAACACAAAGGAGGAGGATTATAAGCATTTCCTGAAAACGCTTTATGCAATTAATCAATTCAACAAATAATAGGCTTATTATCTCATTATTGCTTACTTGTTGAAGAAGGGCTCAATTAGTTTGGAGCGGGCTGAGATGTACGCTTTGGGTGGAGTCAAGAAAGAACCTGCAAAGGCGTGTCGAGCAGAACGAGTTAAAACGTCAAGTATTCAAGGCACATTTCTCAATTTGTGAGCAGTACCAGTGTGACTGTGCCTTACCCAGGTAGTTGGCCATGGAGATGAAACACAGGCCAGTGATGTAGGCATCATAGCCGGCCTCGTGGAGCTGCTCCTGGGCTGTGTCATAACTGGGGAACCCTTCTGCCGTTTCTGACCCAAAGAGAGAAGAAAAAAAATCGGTCTTTTAGTGGATTTGTTTTCTCGTTTTTTGTGTCAGTGTACTTCAAGCCCACGCCAGAGAATTTACTCACCGACTTGTGGCGACTTAAAGGGGGTTTCCTTCAGCTGCTTTTCCAACTCTGCCAGAGAAGTATTAGTGATCAACTCCTGTAAAGCAGAAGGTAAAAAAAAACCAAAAAACATGTCAAAAGCACTCATGTGGTCATTTATAGTTTGCCAACAATGGCAACATACTGAGCAGAAAACAACTCCACGAGGTGACAGATTCACAGCAAAAAAATAGAAGTTATTGCATTTGATGTCGTTTTTTTCCTTTTAATACATCTGTTAGTGAACCAACTACAGCACAATGTGTCTGTTATTCTGCAGCACTTCAGGAAATGATTTACCTTAAACGGCTGAGTGGACGCCATCAACTTGGTGTCCAGAAGTCTGCAAATGATTAAATGACAACATTAAACCCAAGAAAAGCATCTGTGAAAACATTTAAACAAAAAGGAGACATTACCTTGGGAAGACACACATTGTAACCTCTTTAAAGTCTTGAAGATCCTAGAGAAAGACATATTGCCATAAATACATAGATCACTTTGCTTTAAATGGTGTTTTAAGTAGCAAGGAAAGGCTGAAAAACACCAAATTCAAAGAATCCATCCTGTACCTCTGGCAGAGGGCAGTAGAACTGGTGGATGGTGTGCATCACATCCAAGAGCATGTTGTGGCCAACGACAAGTTTCCCCTGAGTGTCAGACAGTGCAGTTTACGCAGATTTAACTAAAGAGCACTAAAAACACGACACCACCTTAAAATACTCAGGAAAAAAAGATGTAATTTAATTAAAGAAGTGACACTAAAAGAAAAGCTGAGAAAGGTATTTGCGAAAGCCATGGCAGTCAAAGTTGTGGAGCATCACCGATTTTATTTTTGTGAACTTCAAAACTCGTAACGTCGAGAAGAACTTTTTAAGTGACAAACTCAAGGTTGACTCACAGATTTAGAGATGGCGTGGATGACCCTGGAGAAACCAACAGCATCATTTAGTTCCTCCTGTTGTTGCAAAGACACACAGGGGACAGAAATATTAGACTTCAGAATATTCACCTTCATGTTCTGCAATACATTTAAAAAAAGAAAAAGATGTACCAACTTGTTTTCAAAGTGTTCAAACACACCTTTTAACAGTTAAGACAAGAATGTAAAGTGAACATCTCTCTTGCACTGTAACTCACCTGCTCTCTCTCCAGTTTCTGCTGTTCCCTCCTCTTCCTCTCCTCTTCGTCCACTTTACTGACCTGGATGTATCGCTCCTTCTGCACAGAAACAGAACTTACATCCATAACTCTACACAAAAACAAAACAAGTGACAAACAAAAGGGTAAAAATAAAACGTATGCTAACCTTTTCTGTTTCCATTGTTTCCAAATGAAGACCCTTTGGGAACCTGAGAGATCAAGACAAATGTTAACCTTCAACAATAACGATAATGACAATAGAATGCAAAGCGTTAAGCGACACTCACTTCCAGTTCAGTGTCTGGTAGATCAGCTTTCTCTGGAACCTGGTAAAACATAAATAAATAAAGCGCATGATTTAAATGGCTAAATACAATTTCAGGGTAGATGTGACTTCTGAGAGAGAGGCTAGATTACCCAGTACATGGATCCAAGTCCAAAGTCTTTTCTGAGTTACTGAAGAGAGCCTCAACCTTCTCTCTGTAAGGAAAACACATCAGAAATTATCAAAACATAATTAAGGCAAAACTAAAATGAAGGCAAAAAGGCCATGATATACCATAAAGGAGAGGTACCAAGAGGAAAAGACATCTAGTTCCCACATGAAAGAACTAAGCTGTTACCCCACTCCACAAAATCTGTCTTAATACATAACTCTCACTACTCAGAATTGTTCTGACACAAGAGCGACTCAAACGGCTGCAATCCGAACTGCGTTTTTACAGCAGTAAAAGTATGACATGTACAACACTTACACCACTCTGTTGATAAAATCTTTATGTTCCTCGGGTACGTGTGCGGGGCCTTTGGAGGACGATGGGGAGATAAACGATGGGGTCCCTACACCATTAGCATGTTGGTTCCTCCTCTCCTCGGTCTGCTCTCTCAGCTGGGCTTCCTCCTCCTGATTTAGGTACGGGATTCCTTTGAAAACCAGAAAAGGCTCGATTTTACCTCTGCTCAGTGACCTGTACTTACATGCTCATATGAAACAGACACTGGCAGCTTACTGCATTAGGTCATTCAATAACATGAAGCACCCAATATTAAAACCTCATTTGTATCACGTTACCTCAGTAAGGAATAATGCATGTTACAACAGGATCCAAACTGATGCAGAGAACACTGCAGTTGGTTAGGAATACGATGTGATCTCAGGTAGGTAAGAATACAATTTATACAATAAGACCAGTTATTTTTTTAAAAAGTTAGCAAGTTAAAAGCTCACCTGCCTCTTCCTGCTACCTTAAATAACCTCAACAAAAACTACAGGTAGCAGTATCATTAGCTCAGCAGTACAGCAATACAACTAGATTGCTTCCCTTGTCCTGGAACATGCAAAGTTTGTCTACAAATCAGCCAGTCACACAAAATTAATATGTTAATTGAGACTGGGTAAGAGTTTGGGCACAAAAATCAAAGACCTTCAGATTATTTAAATTACTACTGAGATAATATAGTCAGATAAAGATCACATGTTAATACAGGAAGTAAATGGAGCATATTTGCAATACAGAGCTTTCCTCTGGCAAAGCAAGATAACTATAACAGTGTTGCACGTTAGTTTTGGCAATGCTCCTGGCATTTTTAAGCTACTGAAACTTGTCAACATTACCATCCATGTGATGAAGTAGCAAAAAAACTAAATTGTAGATTCTCAACCATCTAGGTCATGGTAAGCCTGGGAGCTTCAGTGAAAAAGACACTGGATTTCTCCTTTACATTGTTAAAGAGGTGTCATCTCTTATCTAAGGGGCTTTTTCATCTCAGTTCAGTTCAATATTAAAGAAGCCTCTTCAAGGGACATCAAACATCTTCAAGAATGCACAACAGAAGTCCAGTTGGAACACAGCTTGAAGGCACTCAGTCTACAGAGAAGCTTAGCCTATACAAAGATATGTTTCTAATAAAGTTTGTGACCATTTCCATTAGTGAGGCTGTTGGTGCGAGACTGATTTGAATGAATAAATGTCTCTGTTGTGATCTTGTGTACATCTTATTTGCTGTCAGGGCCACGCTGCAAAATAAACAAACTTCAAACTATCTAGGTTTCTACAAAGGCTTGGCCAAAATAAAAAAAAAATTAAAATAAAGAAAAGAAAAAGAAATTTGATAGAATTGCTTTTCTGTTTGGTGTCATTCCAGTCTGACAGATGACTGCTTTCATGAGCCAACAAATGATTCATTTCCTTCTGTACAACACACTTTTCAACAGAAAATTAATAAAATGTCTAAAACTTTACATGAGTCACGTCTAGACAAAAACAACACTCAAGAACTTTACCAAAAGTTTGCACAAAATCAAACATTCCAAACAACAGAAAAGGACCCAACTTTCTATAAGTTCAAGTATAATATATGCTGCCATTCAGACACCTTGCACTCTGTATTTACAACACAAAAAGGCATTTTATGAGTACAAATTCATTCTACACCTACCATGACAGAACACTTTGTTGAAGTCAAAACCCTGACTGGCCAAGAAGTCAATACTGGAACTCTGAAATGACAAAAGTGATTCTGTCATACTTTTCTTCAAACTGTCTGCAGCTGAGCAGGCATGGCACGAACAAGATTTTTAACCAATTTAAATCCCAGTGAAGAATAAAACTCATTAATCTCACTTGTTTTCATAAGAAGCAATCCAGCAACCATGAGGAGGCACTCACTTACTTGACAAATGAACTTTATGTCAGGGGATGTCCTGTTGAACGGCTTTGGGAAAATATAAAAGTTAAAGGGCTTTGTGACATACCTGCAGAGAAGAAAAAAAAAACAGAAGAGAAAAATGAGGACATGTGAAATAGTTCAAGTTCCTGAGAGTGTATTACAATAACCAGCAAGTAAATCATACAAAAGCTGATTAACTTCCATAATTAATCCGTAGCTTACACATATTTTGCATAAAACACATTAAAGGTATTGGGGGAAGCCTAAAGATACCAAAGTTAGCCTATTGGGGCAAAAATCAGCCGTTGGACACTCTTTAACCCCACGATGAATTAGGACTACACATGACAAAAGAATTAAATAATTTTGACAGAACATGACAGAAAACCTGGGCCTCAAAATCTTGTAATAAAGCATAACAGATCTTAAGGCTCTTATGATTTCATCTGATAAAATATGCTTTGATGCTTCATATTTCCAAAGAGCTTTTTAACTGAATTAGCACAAAGCGGTAAGCACGCTGTAAGCATGCAGGCTTGTGGGCCTCTTTTTGGGCAGTGGCCCATTTTGTAATCCAGTCATGTTTGAAGTCATGAGATGTTCAAGGAATCATGACATGAAACTTCACTGACTTTACTAAATTAAATGAAGAAGACACCAGTGCAAAAAACAATGGAAACAGTTTTGATTTGACCCAGAATGTCAGTGCCTGTTCTGTTTGTGCAGTTGTCAAGCAGATTTGACTCACTTTGACTTTGTCTGGTCATACTTGAACGTACATAGCCCAAACTGGAACAGCAGAAAGTCCATGGAATGCTGGTGGACAGAAATAAAAAGAGCTTAAACAAGATAAACAGCAAACTGGAGGTGTTCAGGCTGCTGCAGGACTGTGGATGAACTGAACAGACTGGAGTATGCATGGGGACTGAGCAGTAGCAGCAGCAATGGAGTAAATATGAACTCTGTTAACCTTTTTCAGCTTTGTGTATCGTTCCTCCGGTGTGTCCAGCCCGTTGGTGAGCGCACTGACATTAGGACCGTCGCTTATCCCTTAAAACACAAAACACTTGTGAGTTTGCATACATACACACACAGCGCTGGCCATTTCCATCGGCATCTCTGCAAAAACGGTTACAAGGTTACCTGAAAATTCCCCATCGATGGCAAGGAAGTCAGCCTCTTCTATGGCGCTGTACACCGTGCTTAAACTGTCCTTATAATCTGGAAGGAGGGAAAACGCGTTAATATCAGCATGTTAGCGTAACAAGGGAAGCGTGCTAACCGAGAGTGGAGCACATAAACCGTCGCTGCTAGCTAACAGGCTAGCTAGCGAGTAGCGCAAAACCCGAGGAAGCTCCATTTTCACTCGTCCGTTTTACAGATATATCACGTAACCGTAGTGTCGTACGTGTCATGCTGTATACAGCGAGCTGAGAGAGTCAATGAGCGAAAGCTGTCCAGCGACTTACTTTTGCGTGTTACCTCCATCCCTGCACAATGAACCCGGCTGACAGCTAACAGTAGCTAGCCTCCGTCAACTGCCTTTTAACGGCTTGACACACAGTTCCGTTCCTGTCGCCCCGACTACCGCCGTAATGGTCCGCCGTCTTTATGGAGATTTAGTCAAAAAATAAATTTCATTTAAGATAAAACAAAATAAAACAACGCAAAAAAAAATAAATGACACCATTGACAATAAATATATCGTGTTATTTATTATATTTCTATTTGAATAAGCATTTAGAAAGCAGGGCTGCCAACTCTCACACTTTGGCCGTGAGACACACGTAACTCAGTCCCTTCACACGCTCTGACGCCTCAGTCCAAATATCACACGGGCAAAAAAATAAAATAAAAATAAAGGTTCCACTTTGCTGTTATGGGAATATGCAACCTTTGGGGAAATCCAGTTCGCGTTTTTACTCCAGAGAACGCCAGGTTTGTGAAAATCCGGTCCGTATTTTCTGTCCTACACTCCCCAGTCATTGTGCAGCATGTGTGCAGCTGTCAGACTGGCTGTCTCTGAGTGACGCACCAAAGCCTGTATGTAGCGTTGCGCGGGTAGTGTCGGATCTTCCGTGGGGGCACGATTCACATGTTGTAGTATGTATTCCTGCAGTGTAGATTGGAAAAAAACTCCTAGAATGTGTTCGAAGTAGTGATGAACGCTACCGTTATTACATCTAAATTACAGCACAGATAAGATGGATAATAAAATACTCCTCTAAAGCTAAAGTGACTTCAGGCCTTTCTGTCTTTGAGTGCTTGAAAAATATATGGCTGAGGAAATGTTTCCAGGGATACTTTAAAATGAACCTCTGTTGTTGATGCTGATGCTGTGATGTCTGTCTTCATCTCAGGTGTCTCATGTTCACTGTGAGGATCTTCTGAGTGAAGACTTGATGTTTGAAATAGTGACCGACAGCTCAGATTTAACTGTCTGTAGTTCCGTTTTGATGGATGTTAAATTTTCACTCAAAACCGCCAGGAGCTGGGTCTTTAAAATAACCGCCGTCTGGTTACAGAGTGAAAGTAGCAGTTCCTCCTTAAGGTCAGAGATTGCAGCATCTGAGGGCCTCTTCAAAAGAAGACGTAGTTGATGAAGATATTCTGGAGCAGGACCAGAAAGACCACGGCCAAGTAGCCTGGAGATCTTAGGCAGCGTCTCCCTCAGGTAGGTGTCAACGGTGCTCATGGTCAGGTCTGTGGTAATCCTGTCAAAAAACAAAACAGAAAAAAAATCTAGATTATAAATCAACATGTAACCAAAGCACTGTGTGTATAATGCCATAGTATAGGATGTAGTTCAGAAAATGTCAAAGTATAGTATACTTTTCAAGAATAACATAGTATGGCCTGTAGTTCATAGTATAGGATGTCTGCAAAAAAAACCCAACAACCTTAGATTATTATGTGGTTCAAAAAGCGCAAAATGATGGGATGTTCCCTAAATTTGTCATGTATGATATGTGGTTCAAAAATGTAATAATGCAATATACTGTCAAAATAGTATGTTATTCAAGAAAACATCAGAGTATAATATGTCGTCTAAAAAATACAATAGAATAATAGTTCATTGCACAAGTAAAAGTATAGTAATTTTTAAAACCATTCAAATTCTTATATGTTGCTAAAAAACAACAAAAAAACTAAAACAAAAAAAAGTCATAGTAATATGCCAATTAAAAAAGCCTATAGTATAGTGTGTCGCCCAACAAATGTCACAGTGTGGCCTTTGGACCAGAAAACGTCCATAGTATAGTAGGTCTTCCAAAAAACATCATAGTATAGCCTTTGGTCCACAAAACGTTATGTCCCAACTGTCTGAAGTAGGTGAGGAGCAACACAAAAACAGTCCAAACTCTGGTTTCCAGAGGGTTAGAAGAGTATTTATTTGAAAGAGTAAGTTTACAACAACACAACATGTGAGGAGGTTAAAAAGAAATGGGTGTTAGTAAAATAAAAATAAGTCAACAGAACTAAAAGTGAACTTCACGTTGACATTGATGGGCATTCCAACCAAGAACAAAGTAAAAGATCATCAATACGAAAAAAAACTGTTCCTGTTCACCTCTTAAAACCCCAAAACACACCACAGTAGCACCCTAAACTAAAACTACCAACCCTGTGTTCCTTTCTGAAAAATTCAAAGGTCCCTCTCTATCTCCCCACACATCCACCAACCACTGGAACACATCTCCAAAGTTCTGCTGAAGCTCAGCTTCCCCTCAGAAGAAGTGCTGCCAGATGAAGGAGCCTTTTGAGAGGCAGCTGGCATCGTGATTGGACTGTACTTTGGTCTGATCCAATCCAGCTTCAGCTCCAGAGACGGCAGGTGGGACGAGTTAACGGAGGCCGGGTGGATGAAGACATGCAGCTGAATTTAATCCAGAAAACAACAGAGGAGGAATGCAGCGGCCCTGGGAACTCACTTCAGCAGAGTCTGAAGCTGTCCCACTTCATTCCCCTGGAAAACTTCCAACGTCTTTCAAACACTATGGAAAAATGATCTTTTATGACTTGTTCTTGTTCTTAGTGTTTTTACATTCTAACTTCATTGCTTGGTGCTTTGCACATCCATTATAATGTCTGTGTTGTGTTTCATCATGACCCTGTTTGTCTGGAACTGTTATATTATATTGTCTAGTATAGGTCCCTTAGTGTTGTTTGTCAGTCACTCAATGTTGTCTTGTAATGTTATTTAAGGACAGGTCTCTCTTGAGAATGAGACTCAGTGTCTCAATGAGATTACCTGTATAAATAAAGGCTAAATAAAATAAAAACAGAGTAGCATAATATGACTCTTCGAAAACATCATAGTATAGCCTTTGGTATGAAAAAATGCCATCAACTTCAAGACTTTAAATACTTTTGTTTACTGTAAATGAACATCTCCAAATGTCTCACTAATAATCATAATCAGCCTTAAAAATCCACAAAACACCCCTCTATACTTGACCACAATTAGTACAGGCCAGTTCCCCCTTCTATAAATATGCTTGGAATCTTCCACTTCCTGTTTGTCAAAGTGGCCTTCTACCTGCACAGGTTTTGTTGGAGCTCATGCAACAAACATTTTGGGTAACTGCACTTTAATATGGATAGATGACACTGAATTAGAGTCTGTTTTAATGAGACTGAGTTCAGATGTGTACTTTGCCATTAAATAGGAAAGTATTTCTCAGAATTCACAGAAAAAAGTCTGAAATGTTTGCTAGGTTAGCATCCCACATGTTCTTTGGCTCAGCTAAAGCTAACTCTCTCCAACTTCTGGATCTCTGGAGTAGCTTGTTGTTAAAATATCTTGCTAGAGGTGTTGAAGCTCAGAAAGTCTGAGATGTTTGTTCAAAATAAGCTCATTCTCAAGTCTGATCTGAACCGTTTCCTCTTTTGTTTGAACTTTCCCTAAACTTAGGAGTTAATGACAGAGCAGCACATCCAGACTCAGTCTCATTTATGTAGAGATTAAACTTCAGTGTCATTTATTGATGTTAAAGTGCAGTTTTTCAGATGTTTGTTGCACATGCTCCAGACCAAACCAGTCCAGGTGGAAGATGATGTGAAGGGAAGCTCCAGAGGATGAATATCACACATTTACGTTGGAAATAAACGTCCTTTAGTTAGACATTGTCATGCAAAAGTTGGATTTCGCTTTAATGATGTTAAAAACCTTGAGTGTTTTGCTGAGGTTGGTTTGTAAATGTTTTCTGACACTTGGCCCCAAAGATTAAAACCTTTTACGGCTCACAAGCTGCAACAATTCATACATTATCAACTATCTTTCTGACTAAGATAAAAAGTGAAAAACTGTCGGATTCCTGCATCATTAATATAAATGTTTTTGATTTTATGAGAGTAAACTGAATGTACACTATGTTGCCAAAAGTATTTGCTCACTCATCCAAATAATCTGAATCAGGTGTTCCAATCACTTGGCCACAGGTGTACACAATCAAGCAGCTAGGCAAGCAGACTGCTTTTACAAACATTAGTGAAAGAATGGCTCGCTCTCAGGAGCTCAGTGAATTCCAGCGTGGAACTGTGATATTATGCCACCTGTGCAACAAATCCAGTCGTGACCTTTCCTCGCTCCTAAATATTCCACAGTCAACTGTAATCTGTATTATAGGAAAGTGGAAGTGTGTGGGGGCTGCACAGTGGAGTAGTGGTTAGCACTTTTGCCTTGCAGCAAGAAGATCCCAGTTCAAATCCTGGCCTGGGATCTTTCTGCATGGAGTTTGCATGTTCTCCCTGTGCATGCGCGGGTTTTCTCCGGGCACTTCGGCTTCCTCCCACAGTCCAAAAATATGCTGAGGTTAATTGATGACTCTAAATTGCCCGTAGGTGTGAATGTGAGTGTGATTGTCTGTATATGTAGCCCTGTGACAGACTGGTGACCTGTCCAGGGTGTCCCCTGCCTTCGCCCGAGTCAGCTGGGATAGGCTCCAGCACCCCCCGCGACCCTAGTGAGGATAAAGCGGTGTATACAGAATGGATGGATGGATGGTACTTTTACTTGTAACAGAGTATTTTTATAGCCTGGTATTAAGTACAGGATGTGAATTCTTCCTCCACCTCTGGCTTTTATTGTTTCTATGTATATTTATCTTTATTCATATTTGACATGTCATTTGATCCCAGTTGGCACCCACTGAATTTCGCACTGCGGAGCCTTGTGATCACTTTCATCTGAACAAAATTATACACATTCTTTGTTTTTATATTCTTAAGCATCACAGAGAGTTATAATCAAAACTGATGCTAGAAATAAAACCTATCAACGTGTAACCCTGCATGTACTAATTAATCCATGCACTTGCCAGGCTCCACAAATGCTGCCTTGCATGGGGAGCAGGATTAGTGAATCTTGCAGGTTAATGATTGTATTTAGGCTGTAACAGTTTGTTCCTGATGTGTTGTAAAGCGACAACTTGAGTCAGTCTGCCAGTGTAGCTGCCACTAAATTTCAGAGAGCCAGAAAAGTTCCTGCAATTATTATCTACATTTTGTATTGTGAGATGAATATAAAAAGTCTTTTTTTTTTTTTTAAATGTGAGAACGTCTTCACAGTGAAAGCAAGGGTAAGGTGTTCTCTCCATTGAAATGCAGAGATGACATTTCAAAAGGTACGGACAAGAGGAGCTTCTTTTATGAAGAGAAGCGAAAAGAGGCTCCTGCTCAAAGATATGTTTTCTCTGGGGGGTGTCAACCTGAAGAGTTACATATTTTTTGACAGAATCTTAAAAAGCTGGAATAACAGATTTTTATAGCCTTAAATTTAAGCCATTTAAAAACCCAGCATTAATCTGCATTATCTTTATGTGAATCCAAAAGTCTGTCTCTGCATGCAACAAGCTTTAGAGACTGTCCTCCTTGAAAAAAACGACCACATAGGTCATCTGTACATGCCCTTATTACGACCAAGGGTTACGTTTTGAAGTTAAGCGACCTCTAGTGGTTGAGTAAATATCGACACTCCGGTGTCTCAGCTGAAACGTCACCATGAACAAACTTTGACCTAACACTAACCATAACCCTAAACCTGTCTTGCAAAAGTGAGGGAAAAGCCGTATTGCGAATTAAATCTCGTAATGCCTTCCTGTCTCCTGTAGGGGCGCTAACCTAAATACGCTCTCATGGGTCGTATTCAGGGGCACGGTACATACAACCTGTGTGGTCGTATGAGTTTGAGGACTTGTTGAGCTTTACCTGGTTTGCTTTTGTCTGCAGAGTTTTACTGAAATATGGATTTGAGCTAGGCACTCTACACACACACAAACTACTTGTGGTATATATTTAGAAAATTACTCTATAAAGGATCTCGCTTCAGAACAAAGTAAAGGAAAAGGGAAGCAGAAGGAAACAAACAAATCAATTCAAAATGACTTTGTCTCCCACGAGGAACTTCATTTGTACAGCGAACAAATAAGATAAATGCAGCAGTGTCAAACAATCACAGCACAATCATGACAATGAATAATTGGGTACAGCAGTGTCACATAAAATACATAAAAATCAGTTCCTGGAGGGATGTGGTAATCAGTTCATTTTTACAGAAGGGAACAGCAGGCGATGGGGAAGATAGAGAATTTAGTAGAAGGATACAGATAGGTGCAAAGACAGTTGTGGCCCGTTTGGTTCTGAAAGACCCATTTCGATGTCGTAAAGGCATCAGACTGCAGTATAAACACAGACTTCAACAGTTACAACACATGCATTTGTCCCCAAAATAAAAGCATAACAGAAGCCCAGGACAGCTTTTACTCATAGTCACAACAATGCCTTCAACGACTGCAGACTTTTCCCTTCAGCATAGCAAACAAAGACGTGTGTGATATGTTCTGAAGGTGTCGAAAGTTTTGAACATGAGCTATGAAAGCCCAAGGATGTCTAAATGAAGACAAATGAAATAATTAATTGTTGCCTTGAATGGACGCCACACACCCATTTGAAGATGTTAATACCTTGAGGATAATGTTAAATAATAAAAGTTGATCCACACAAGGAAAATTTTTTGAAAGCAATACAGAATGCTCGAGAACCTCACCGCATTATATTCCATTATATTTTGTATTGCTCTGTTTTTCTTAACATAAGTAAAGACATTTCTAACTTAAATCCATTTTAAAAAAGCATTTCAAGGGACCTGTTCCTGCTACTTAAATAAATGCATGGTTGCAAAATAGAAAAACAAAATCAAATTTACTGATTTTTGTAAACCTTTTTGCAAACATTATTGTGGTGGTTTGTGTTGACATAACAATGCTTTTAATTGCATCAATTTGATCTATGAATACATTTGATAGCAGAGGAAAAGCTAATTTGCCTAACTCGACACAGGTTGAACATATTTTCAGTTTCACTGCTGCAATAATTTTATTTATTGAGCCAAAACTTTCTTTTTTAAAGTGTTGATACAGAAAAACCATACATTGTTGCATAAAAAAAATTCCCATTATGCAGGAAATTAAGTATTTGAGGATCCACAGACCTCCAGTTTAGTGTGTTCCCCTCAGTGTTTAAGCAGAAGCTCCACCCAGGGTAGAGAGCAGAGGGTGTTAACAGTACATGTGGCATCCAGCTATTTGTGAGGCTTTCATTACTGTGTTTTCCTCGTGTGGATGCTGCTGAGTGTCTCCCGTTCCCATGACGATGACCTTGCTGCTGATCGTTACAGTCCTGTAACGGTTTCGGGTTGACGGCGTTTATCACGTTGACTCACAATGGAATATATGGTATGGATTCCACAAAGGATCTGTACACATCAGGATGACTCAACAAGATACAAGCGGTACAGAAAGAATGAATTACAACAAGTTAACAAATGTTTACATAAGTGATAAATGAGTCAGATTAAACATATTCAATTAAATGTGGAGGTGAGAGAGTGGGAGGGAGAATGTGTGCCGTGAAAATCAGCATTGAGCACCTGAACCACAACTGATGGCTTTATTTTTGAATGACCTTTAAGGTGTCGGTTCACATTTACTGCCCCCCAACCCCCCCACGCATTCCGTGTCACAGCGGTGAAAGCTGTGATGCGTTGCTGAAAAAGAGCAAACATGCTCAGCCACCCACAACCTTTCTCTATAGGCTGACAAAACAAGTTGTCATGCTGTTACGTGTGAACAGCAATGTCACCTAAACCTGAATGAGTTCCTACTATTCTGTGAAGAAAAAAAAAAAAGACTTTTCCACCATCAGGAATCTGTATATTTTCCTGGTCATTGACGGCAAATTTTCTCCATCTCTGCCTGCCTCTCACCAGTCTGAGGAAATCTGTAAAGGATGTTTTTCATTGTTAAATTTTTAGTTTGTATTATTCATCTTTTCTTTCTGGTGGGAGGCGCTTTAAGTATGCTATATACACTACCAGTCAAAAGTTTTAGAACACCTTAATTTTTCCAGTTTATTGAAATTCCAGTAGTTCAATTCCAATGAACAGCCTGAAATAGTACAAAGATTAGTAAACTGCCAGAGGTTAAAAAAAAAAAAGGTAAGGTTACCCAAAACTGAAAAATAATGTACATTTCAGAATTATACAAAAATGCAACAAGAAACGGGTTAACAACAACTTAAAGCTGTTCTGCAGCATTGGAGGTGGATCAAGCCTTGAAAGTTGGTGCCACCAAATCCTACAAGTGTCCAAAGTTAGGTTTTGCAAGAGAGCTCAGGCGCAGGAAATGACAACAAGAGAGGCAGATGCAGTTAAAACAATGATTTATTTACAATAAATTCAAACAGAACTACAAATCCCAGCTATCGAACCCCGGAAATTAAAACTCAGGACCTAAGGGAACTAAACTGGGGAAAACTATGGTGCCTCTAGAGGCAGACAAAACTACAGTAAGCACAAACCCACTGCAGGTAACACCTGGGAAGGAATGCGAGATGGGAAAACCAACTAAAAACAACAACAAAACTAAAGTGCGCTCCAAAAATATTTCAACTTAGCTAACTAGAGAAACTGCTCAAAAGGATACTACAACACAGGAAATAGTCAAAGAAACCAAAGAGCTACAGTACCACAAGATAACTCTGGTCAGGAATAGAAAGAGTCATAATGTTATGACAACTACAAGAACAAAAGCTAATAATTCTAACTCTGAGACTAAAGGTTAAACTAGGACTAAAGAAAAGCACTGACTAAAAAGTGGACAGAAGTTTTTAAAAAACAAAAGCTGAAACTCTGGGCTATAATACTCTGTAGGCTGCAAACACAGAAACCTGACCTGTGACTGCTCAGACTGAGGCACTGCTACTGGCCTTCCCAAACTTTGATTTGATCAACAGTCTTACCTGTATTGATACTTTTTAAGCTTCACCATCTCCTTTCGCACCCAATAGATCCATATCATTAATATGTATTTGTAGCAGGTTTGAGACTCAGCATCTATTCTACGTAAGCTAAGACCCCTCTGTCAGATCTTTTCTTTTTAGAATTTATAGGTGAAGCAATTACAGGAAAACAGCCATTTTTTTCTGCAGTTCAGATTCACTGCTTCAGCAGAATCTCTTTCTCTCTGTGTGTGTAGAAATCATCAAATGAAACAGATCTTGTTAAAAAGGCCTTAAAATGTTTTGCTTCACTCAGATGAAACCGACTGCATCAGGATTTGAAGCTACGCTGACCGATTTCTTCAGAAGTATTGAGTCCATGCCTGACTAAAGTTGTACCTGTTATGGTGAGATCTGACAGCTCTCCTTTTACCAGCCTTTCTTGATGTGATTGTTGAATTAAAATGCATCTATTACCCTATCTTTTATCTGTGTTTTTATTTCCAGTTGTTCTCCTAATGTTTTTGCCATTGTGAATACAACCCTGTATAAATAATATTGAATGAAATTATTGAAACAAATCTTGCATTCAGTGCACAAAATCCACAATGCTTATGTGTTGCAAAAAGGAACAAACAAAAAGTCGACTATTACACTGATTTTAGTGTCAAATTTCCTCTTTGTGCTGTGGCTCAGTCAGGACTGTGGAAACACAAAGAGGGACTTCAGTACTAAAAGCACTGCTACTTAAGAAGAAATCTTTATCTAACAGACTGAGATTGCTGAAGCGCCATTTAAGTTTCAGTTGAATTTAAGAATAAATTTATAGACTCAACGAGAAATGGGGATTTTGGCTCTCTCCCCTCAAACTGAAAATACTCCGTGTCGTAAACCATGAATCACTTTGCAAATCACTTTGTTCACTTCAGTTCAAAGATTTGTAGGAGCTGACGATGTAAGCTCAGCTGTCACACCTGACACTGACACTGCCTTCACTTCAGTCGTATGTTCAGCCTGTTGCTCGGCTAAGCGTAACGTTCAGTTTAATATCAAACCTTTACAAGACTCACAAAGCCTACCCAAACACTAGAGATAATGCTTAATGCTCAGCTGTATATTATTTACAACCAACTTATCCGATTAGAATTTTTCTGCTTTTAATAAGGCCATAATATGATGTAAAGCTGTGCTGACAGTGGGGAGGTGCTGTCCTGCATTTAGCTACTGGTGCCATCACAGACAATAGAAGTTCAGTTTTCTGGCTCACTTTGAAGATCTCTTCTGGAAGATCCCTTTGTGGCCACTGTGAACCCAATTTTTAAATCCCTTTATTTATGTTTTGTCTTTATTCTTATAGGTAAGGATGTGAACAATAAGAATAAGAAAACAGATGAAAAGCAGCTGCTGTCTGCTTGCTGCACCACGGAGGATTAGGTGTGTTTTGTTTCTTTTTGTGAAGGTTGGCATCAAGAAAGTTAGCTTCTTTTTCTGATTTCTGAGTCAAAGTGAGTGAAGGATATTGCACTGCCATACTTTGATGGTGATGGCAAGAACAGCGTGCATGCTGGTATATCACTAAAGTGAATTAGTAATGAGGCGTCCTCATGCATGAATCATACATCAGCAACAGCCTCATTGAGCCTCTGGTCCGTGATGGTGAAGATACAGAAAAATAGAAACGCATAGAAAAATAGCATATTTTCAGTATTTTAGCAACCACCCCCGAAACTTCACAAATCATGTTTTCAAGGGAACTCCTATCTTTTTAAGAGGAGCTGAACTCCTCCTGGCTCCTCTGCAGTTCCCATCCTGACCTAACTCACAGCAAGAATAAACTACTAGGAGATCTTAAGTTCAAAAGGTAGCGGTGTGTAGTCAGTCGCCTGTCACAAGTGTCAAAGTGTCCACACTAGGCTACACATCACAGCATCATTATGTTTTACCTGGAACCTCATCAACCACCAGTCCTGCTATGTTGGAACGGGAGCTGGCCAAATAAGTTTGTAGTTGTTCTATTGAAAACAAACACACACATAAATGGACATTTTGTTTATTTTCTACTATTAAATCTGACAACTTTTTTAACACCACCTTTAATTCTCGCTGTATTTGGCCAATTGTGTGGAAATTAGAGAGATGTTGGGATTTGAACATGTAAAGCTCTTTTCAGAAATGGGATACACCACAGTGGCTTCATGATTCCGTTAAAGTGACGACATTTTGTTGGTCAGACATGGCCCGCTTTATGTCAATATTCTTTTGGCTTAATTCAGACACAGTGATAAAAAAGAGCCAGAGTAGAGGAGTGAAGTTTGCTTTTTGCACCAGACTGAAAAGCCCATCAAAATCTAAGGAGCTTCGAGCAAACAAAGCCTAAACCTAAACGAATAGCAAGCTTATCAAACCGTAGATACCTTCAAATCAATAGCAATAGCAAACAAGATTACAGCCCGCTGAGCGTGAAGACCTGAGTGCATCTTGTTGAGACAGTCCCTTCAATACTGGCTGGCTCTTCACTCAGTCTTTTAGAGTGGCCATATGGATCGGCTATAAATGGTCTGAGTTTCAGTTTGGTTGGACATCACCAGCTGTATCTAACTTTCTGCCTACATTATACCATGGTTCCTATCATCAGATGTGGTTTTACAAAGGAATAAAGAAGTAATGCCATCCTGAGGCAAGTCATTTCTATAAGCACAGTGCCGTGTTAAAGTATTGCAGAATTCTTCAATTTTGTTTTCATATTTCTCACACTTAAATGTTCCAGACCGTCAAACTAATACAAATATATTAAATATTATACAGAGATAATAATTTGGTAGACTGGTAGCTAAGCGGGCAATTACTTTTTCACGTGGGGCAAGATGGGCTGGACGGCATTTTTCCTACAATAAATGAAATCACTCTCTAAAACTGCATTTAGTGTTGTCTTGGGCTATCTTTGTCTTACATTAAAATTAGTTTGATGACCTGAAACATTTAAGTGTGACAAATATGCCAAAGTAGAAGATTTCTGTTGCACGGCACCGTGCACTTCTGACACTGTCATCCACACGTTTTGTGGTGCTTATTTGCCATTTCTTACTGGTTTCCACTTGCAGAGATCTTACTGGTCTGGAGCATTGTGGAAATTCATGTCAAACATTTTATCTGTTTAACCCTCGTGTTGTCCTGCAGGTCAAAATTGATCTGTTTTAAAGATTGAAAATGTGGGGAAAAAAAAAAAAAATTGCAGTGAAACTTCTAATGTCCACATTGTCAACATTTTTGGAAAATATCTGAACATTTTTTGGTGGAAAATGAAATGTTAAAAATGTTTCTTAAGAACATTTAAAAAAAATCAACCAAAGTCCAGCGAATTTTGTGAATGTTCTTAAAGAAAATATTAGAAGTTTTACTAATATATATGTAATCACTTTGAATATTATTCAGATTTTTTGGAAGGATTTTTGCTCATTTTTAGAAAATATTTACAAGAATTTTCTTGCCAAATTTTGGTTATTTTTTAAAAAAACTTTTAAGGGAAACTTCTAAGGAATTATGGGAATTTTCTTCCTGAAGGTTTTGCAAATTTTTAAAAAATTTGGGGATTTTTTTTTTGCTGAATTTTTGTATTTTTTTCAGACAAAGAAACAATATTTTTGGTGCCCATAAATAAGGGCAACAGGAGGGTTAAACAGAAGTTAACAATTGATATTCCAACTGAATCAATAAAAAAATATTAAACATGTTAAAACACCAAGTATTCAACATTGCTATTTTAATAGACAAAAAAAAAATAGAAATGATAACATTTTAATTATTTACTTTGGAATTCATGTAGTTATTTTTTAAATGAATGATGGAGTAATAAAATCATTTGAAAATTACTCATTTACAGCTCTTCAGCAAGTCTGTTACATTTCAACACTGGGCAGTATCTCCTAATTATTTTTGCTGCAGTATTTCAACATCTGCATCTAATTTTCTTTGAGGTTTTATTCCATTCTCTTTTACATCTCTCTCTGTGATTACTAAAGGTTAAAAACTGAACAAAAACGTGGTGAAAACAAACCAGATGTCACCACATGAGGGCGCTGTGCTCCAGAAATTGGGATGAACTGTTATCTTGCTGTTTGACGATCCCTCTCCCCTTTACACACACACACACACACACACACACACACACACACACACACACACACACACACACACACACACACACACACACACACACACACACACACACACACACACACACACACACAGCTCGCTATAAAAGCTATCTCCGCTTCCTCAATTTATTTCTTCTTTTTCATCAAAGCACACCGTACCTTTTACAGTCAAAAGGAGCACAATGGGGCAGCCACAGACTGGGCAGAGTCCAGAAGTGAATGAAAGAATGAAATACAGTCAGGGTGAGGGATGAGCAGTGGGAGAGAGGCAGAAGGGGTGGACAGGAGAAAGGGGATGGCAATTTTGAGGAAAAGGCATGCTGAGAGGAGACCATTAGCATCTGTCAAGTGAGCGTGTCCATTGTTTACTAATCCTACCAGCGGACATCTCCACAATCAACCTTTTTTAGGGCAAAGAAATTGAAGTGAGGCCACAGGGGATATAAGCAGTAAAGAAGGAAAATTGAGAATGTTGGATGAAGGTCAAGGCTGGAGATTTGTAATCCAGCAGGCATAAAACGAAGACGGAGAGAGCACAGGTGGGAAAAAGACAGAAAGGATCTGTTTGTAATGTGACGGATAGAGGTTACACAAACATTGTCTAGTCTGTCACACACATAAAAGCGAACATACACCCATGCAGACACACACTGAGAGGAGGGATCCCATTTTTGTAACCTGTCCAGACAGTTGTGGTATTGCTCTCCTAATCATGTGTGAGATTAGGTGGCAACACACAAGCAAAAACCTGCTGTTGACACATCCTATCCCATTTCATCACACATAGACACTCTGCCTGTTTTCACTGGTCCTCCAGTGAATAGAAACTGATTTGCTTTCAGGCCAAATAGAGGAATGAATAAGTGTGGTTTATCGCTCTGTAATTGTAGGGTGGAGATGGGAGAGGAACAGAGACATAGCTGCAAAAGGGCTAAAAGTTTTTCAGAGTTGTGGAAGTGTAACAGATAAGTAAGAACAAAGAATAAATTGATGGCAATTTAGGGAGAGGAGCTTTTCTGGCTGCCTGTCGCTGGTCTGGCTCTTTGTTTAAAAAGAAGTTGTGGGAGGATGAGGGGCTTTACTCGGATGAAAAGAAGAGCTCGAATGAATCTCAGCTGTGGAGACAAGCAGGAGGAAGTCTCGCTCTCAGAGGTGAGCCTCAGAATTTATGCATTCATTTCCATCGCTAGTGTACAGAAATGGTATCACTTAATTTACAGCACATAATCAGAGGTGTATTGCTCATTCTGAAAAAGACTCCATATCAATTTGTTTGCTGCTGATATGACTGAGGTCTCAAACCAAACATGAATGCAACAGTTCGTGGGCACACAAGCAGACTCATTATTTAGTACAAGGTCAGCACACGGGAAACATGAGAGACGGCAGGTAATGTTTATTGCTGCACATATGCTGTCTGTACAATACAACCATCTTGGTATGTGTATGTGAGTAGCAAAGCAACAAACTGGACAGAAAAGCATAAATTATAAACTGAGGAAAACTGAAAAGAATACAGATTTCAAAGATGTACGCATCTCGGTGTACTGATATTGATTCCTCTCCCTGTTGTGTGGATGTCGGCATCTGCCATGTGTTTACATGAAACAAGTGACTTGTTAACCAAAGCTAAGGTCTGCAGAATACAAAAGCAGCCCTCAGAATGACTGGAAAAGTATTTGAAAGGGAAGTTTTAAAATAGCTATTGTTGTAATTAAAACACATTGTCCAAACCTCCGTTTTTCTTGTTTGCGTGAGTCCAAATCATATTTTCACCTCTTTACTATCACTGCAAGAAAAATAGCGGTTTTCGCTCTGAATATATTCCAATTAAATCCATCCATCCGTTATCTATACACCGCTTAATCCTCATTAGGGTCATGGCGGGGCTGGAGTCTATCCCAAATGACTTGGGGTGAAGGCAGGAGACACCATGGGCAGGTCACCAGTCTGTCATAGGGCTACACAGAGACAGTCACACTCACATTCACACCTATGGACAATTTAGAGTTATCATTTAACTTCAGCATGTTTTTGGACTGTGGGAGGAAGCCGGAGTACCCGGAGAATACCCGCGCATGCACAGGGAGAACATGCAAACTCCATGCAGAAATTGAAGACTGGGACATGAATGGGACATTTTGAATTAAATGTGTAATACAAAAAAAATGTAAACTGCATAATGATGTTTTTTATATAATCAAACAGTATACAAGAGAAATGAGTAAACCACTGTGCAATACCACTTAAATTCCAAGTTATTCAACATTGTAGTACCTTACTAAGTTGAACGGTAGAGAAAATGCTCTCATGTAAAGTTAAAAGCTAAAAACTATTTAAATCTAAATTAAAAACAGAGGTCCCACAATAGAAACTCAAAGCAATTAAAGTCATTACTGAGATTCAAATCTTCCTCTTCTTCTTTTTTTTTTCAAACTTTGTGTGTCCACGTTTGTTGTTTGATAACACACTCAGATCTCCTCTGTATGGAGGATACCAAATTTCTGAAGAGATATTTTGCTTATTTTTTCAGCTGCTTTACCTCTCTCTTTAAAACACCCAAAGGTGTTCTGTGGGATTCAATTCAGGCAGCATACTTGGCCAGATTACAGTTTTCTGTTTTTTTTTTTTGTCTTCTTTAGAAGCTCCTTGTGTGATTTTTGGCAGTGGGGCTTTGGACCGTTGTCAACTTGGAATATCTCTCCTCTGTCAAATGTTTGCAGACTGGGAGTCATCTTGTCAGCCAATATTTTGGTACATCCACAGACTTTCATGGTGCCATCTATAAAAGTCATCTCTCCAACACCTTTTGCCCTCATTCAGCCTCATATCGTCACAGTCCCACCTCAGTGCTTCACTGTCAGGACGATGCATTCACTGTGGTGGAACTGGCCAGATTTAAACACACTGGACCACATTTAGGTCAAACTAATTAATCTTGGACCCACTTGTTCAAAGAATGTGCTTCCAACATTCAACTGGTTCTGTGTCATGTTCTTCAGCGAAACTTCATCTTATAGCTTTTTGCCAAAAAAACAAAACAAAAAAACAAGCGAGAACTAATTTTATTTTGTCTTGAACAGACTCCATGGAGGTTAATGTTATGCAATATTCTTCACACTGCCTGAGCTGTCAGAAAAACTCTGATTCCTATGGATAACCACAGTGCCAGGTCTGAAGCACTTGTCTGCCTGTTTTTAGAGGTAGACTGTGCCAGGAGCACAGGATAGCAGCAGGACTGTGCAGCCTCTGGTTACTGCGGTAACTGCTTCAACTGATTTTAACTTGGTCACTGATCTTCCTGAATCTTTTTTCCCATCACTGTAAGTTCTCACAATCATGTTTTGGAATTAGTCTGGCAAGTCTTTTCCATGTGGAGGCATTATGCAGACATGTCAGCCCATACAGTAGGTCTACAGTTGATCACAGGGTTTCTAACTTGTGTGTTAGTGATCATGGATTTATTCACTTTTGATAACCTGAATTTCTACTTTGGGGCCTAGGCTTAAAGAAAGTATGTGTTATTGATTATTCATGAGAGAGAATGCACTACTTGTCATTTAAAAATGTATTGATATTGCAGAGGGGTCCCCTGATTTACACATTTTTTAGCATAAGCATTGTGTTCACTCTTTATTATAGTTCTGTGAGGTTTACATGAAAAACTTAAAAACGCTTAAAAGAGGGAATGTAAATCAGGCAAAAATAGAGCAGAAATGGTGACTGCAGAAAGGCAATAACAGTGGTTAATGATCAGGTGTGAGTGTCATTTATGCATTAGAAAGTCTCACGAGGGACTCCTGTTTTTCACTACTTCATATCCAGTCTTAACAGTTCTACCACCACTCACATGAGGGACAATGAGGTGTGAAGCGTTTTAATTATTTAGAATCAGCCTTCATTGTGAGCAGAACTCAAAGTGACACAACATGGCCACAGGAGTATGAGGCTGCAATGTCAATCCCAATTTAAGAGCCACAAGCTAAAATGTGGCTGGAAAACATTTTATGCAGAGCTTTTTTTTGGTGACAAACCCAGCATCAACCCACCCAAGCTACATAATGGCACCATATAAAGTCATTTTAACTCAGTTTTATTGTGTGTTTCTTATTAGCATTCGGATCGCTGCTCTTTGATGCTGATACAAGTCAACTCAGCAGGACAAAGCATGCTGTGTGTAATTTGGGAAATATGTCCGCCTTAGATTTGCAGATATGTTTTTGCATTTGGTCTCAGAGTGTGTGGTACATACTTGACTGCCTGCCTAATACAGTACACCATAGACGATACAGTGGCAATGCTTCAAATCAATATGAGTCATCCTTCATCTGTTTATGTTGAAGTCTGCACAAAAACCAATGCATTTGTTCATAAGACTAATCACAACACATGCTACTGTCTCTGTGTGTACCTGCATGAATGCATGAGGGAGGCTGAGATCTAGAACTTTCATACAGAGAAATGATGAAAGTGAGTGTAACAATACAGATCTATCTATCTATCTATCTATCTATCTATCTATCTATCTATCTATCTATCTATCTATCTATCCTGTACGTTTATGTTTTGAAAACTGGTATCTGCCTTCCGTCTTGCAGTTTCAGAGAGCTAGGAAATTGGAAGTGAGTCATAAAATTACTGTGGCAGTAAGTACCAGCACAGGCTGAGATCATCACCATCCATTGCAGAGCTCTGTGTAAGTGTGTGTTAATGTGCCTCTGTGTGTGGCCTCTATTAGACGTTATAGTCAATAAAATCCTCACGTTGACAATGTTCAGCTTGGTGTTAGGTTAATTAAGTTGTACATTAATTGTCTTTGGTCACTTGGGCACAGCAGATCAAGCTGTCAACACAATATGGACATAATGTCACCTTTTAAAGTTGTTTTTGTAACTCTCTTATCAACCAGTTGCCTGTTTCCACATTCAGCAGGGAAACATTAGCATCCCTTTTAAGTCAGGCTTCTCTGCACCTGCCATGCGTCACTATTCTCTCTCCTTTTGCTTCCGTTTTGTCTCTGCCTCATGAAAAAAAATCAAGATTATTAGTTGCTACAGGAAGCGGTCAAGACATTCCAGGACTGCATTTGTAAAAAGGGAAAACTGCTCTTGAAGGAGTCTTCTTGTGCAGTTTATACACTGTTTGTAGTTTTCCTGCCACATTAGAAACACTCCTTGGATATCCTACTGTGACCACTTGCAGGTGCACATTTTCATTTACAAGATGGACTTCAAACTTGTGCAGAGAACAAACTTCAAATTCTGTGCCAGACTAACACAAATTTCTTGTAGAGAATCATCAGTGGAGATGAGAGTAGCGTCTAGTATGACCCTGAGAATAAGCAGCAGTGGAAGACCATGTCCTCTTCAGGTCAGAGTGTTGCTCTGCTGACATTTGTCGCAAATGACTTGAACTGTGGTACAATGGCATCTGTCTCTTTACAAGCACATTGTAAGCTTTTTCTGCACCAACACAACAGCTCACTGTTGTTCACCCACACTACTCCATTAGGCTCCTTTTCTTCTTTGCCAAAATGAAATTCAAGTTGAAGGGTCAACGTTTTGATGCAGTGGAGGAGATCCAGTGCATGTTGCAGATGGTGCTTGATGGCGCTCAAAGAACTGAACTTTCAGGGAGCGCGCAAACTGTAGCAGGAGCACTGGGAGCAGAGTTCATTGCACAAGAGGACTCCTTCAAAGGGGATAGCAGCACAGTTTTAGTGAGGATGGCTTTTACTTTACATGGGCATGTAACTTTTTAACACAACTTGTGAATGATCCACTATGTTCACCATCTTGATGTTAGCTTTGGTGCCAAACAGGCAATCCACAATAGGTTTACAAAAGCTTTCTCTTTTGTTTTGTTTTTTGGCAAAAAAGCAGCTACCCACTGTGGCTGGAAATGGTTGATGAAAGCATTGAGAGCAGGCCAGAGACAAAGAGAGAGCCAGTGATGCTAAAATACTCATAGAGCAGAGAGAAACTCAGTAGGTTTGTCACGTCTTCACCGTTAAATGTCGTCATTCAATCCATTGCTGCAGATAAATTGACTAGAGCAGCTCTAAATGTGTGCACATTAGTTAGTTTAGTTTAAAGTCGCTGTCAACCCCAACAGGTGTGACCCATCACCTGATAAACAGTTTTATAATTTCAGAGCATTGAGAGCTTCTCCAGCTTTACAGATCTCCGCTTCAAACACTTCATCACACGAGGGACACAGCGGTATTTTTCAATAAATCAGTTGAGCGGTTTTCAAAAGAGTGTGTGTGGTTTAAAATAATGGGTTTGTTTATTTAAATTATGACTGTTACACTCCCTGCCTCTGACTGCAGCCAAGATTTAGGGTTTAAATAGAGTGTTTTTTAGATTTCCACAGAGATGAAAAAAAGTTTCTGTGTTGCCACTTCATTTAACTGAAAAATGGCTTTCAGGCACTGCTGAATCTAGATTTCTTGCTTGTTCTGACCGGATAGACCTGATGAATTAATCAATTTTTCCTCCAAAAACAACATATGGGACAAACTGTTAAATTTCAAAGAAGCCACAGACAAAAAAAAAGAGATTCCTGAAAATTTTTTGATAAACCAGTTTTGATTTAGATCACTATCAAGAAATTCTGTTTGTTTACATGGTTCCCTCCCAGGCCCACTTTTTAATCTTTCTGAAAGGATGCATCTTGGGCACAATATGAAAACAATAACTGCATGAAAAGCAATATCATGCACATATTAGCTTATGAGCATGAGTATCTGTTGGCTGTATTAAATTTTAATTCATATCTTAACGCTGGGAACTGACGAATTCACCATTATTCACCAAAGGAGAAGAAAGAGAACAATTCAGAGTAGACAACTAGAAATTATGGCCAGGTGTCCTGTCAATCAGTGTAGCAACACCACATCTTCAAAGGAGAGTCCACAAAATGTAATTTGGGTCTGTTGCACAGGAAATTTAACCTGAGCATCCTTGTGAAATCGATGTTTTTTGGGGGTTATTGACTTCATTTGCGGGGATTGTTGGAATACTACCTGGTGTACTGATATGCTGGCAAATCACAGCTCTCCAAGCTAGCTGGCTGAGTTAGCAACTCATCAATGAGACCACGTCATACACAGCACACACCATTAAAACCACCTGCCTAAAATTGTGCAGATCCTCTTTGTGCCACCAAAACAGCTCTGACCTGTTGGGGCAAGAACACAAGACCTCTGGAGGTGCTCAGCGGTTTCTCCTCATCACGATACTGGCAGCTGCTCCTTAGGGTGCTTTGGGTTTTGAAATGAGGCCGTTAAGAGCTGACTGGCATACACAAAAGACACAAATAGCTTCCAGGTCTCAAAAGAAAATCCAACCGGGGGTTAGACCTGCCTTCTTTCTAATGGCCAGCAGGGGCGACTCCCGTAGTTTGCAAAAAGTGCTTTAAACTAAGTAATCAAGCTTTCTCATTAATCTGAGCTTAAAAATCCATTAAATACCTCATTAAGACAAATCAGGATCACTTACCTTGAAGCAAGCCTAATAACTGAGTAAATTTGCTGCATTTGTCTTTGATAAGAAAAAAACTAATAACTTTTATCACCTTAGAATAAGACGTGACTATCTTCAATTCCAGTTTGCAAACTGTGCTTTTTTTAAAGAGCAGTTTATAGTCTAACAGATCACTGTTATATAAAAAGGACTGCTGCCCACAGCTCTCACAGTTTAATATTGGTCAACTACGCAAATTTGCATGTAAGAGTTCAACAAAGCTGAACTTGGAAACAAAACAATCAACAGATCCAGTGACTGCACCAACAGGCCTTTCTCACAGAGGACTTTCTGGACATGTCGCTCTAATAAGGGCTGAAAACCAATTAGCGGATCACTTTCAGGATCTGGTGCTGCGCTTGGTGGCTCACTGGTCACACTACCCTGACTTACTGGGACATTGTTAAACTTTATACTTACTTTTCCTGACGCTTTGCCAGATCAAAATGTCTGCTGTGAAGAAGACCTTTGTCGCTGACACTGACTGATTTTGAACCCAAAATATTGCTGGCGTGCAAATGTTCTGCATACGTTTGATATGAGAATTACCATAATGAATTTTCATCAGTTGACCCCGACAGTGAGGGGATTTGGTGGCTCTGTTGTGCTGCAGGGGCTTTTTGCTGGCATGGTTTGAGTCCACTTGTCTCCTTAGAGGGAAGGATCAGTGCCAATCAATGCAAAGCTGTTCTGAGTGATCACCTTTATCTTATGATGAAACATTTCTATTCTGATGGAGAATGAAAAGGATGTGAATCATATGCTATGGCCTTCACAATCACCAGATCTCATTCCAGCTGAACATCTATGAGAGATTATGGATCGAAGTGTCAGACAGGTTCTCTGCCACCACCATCAAAATGCCAAATGAGGGGATATCTTTAGTGAAAACGGTGCTCATCCTTCCATTAGAGTTCCAGTGAAAAAAAAAAAAAAAAAGGAGTTCCAGTGATTTGGAGAATTGACACCAAGGAGGTGATGCTACTTGGTGGTCCAGAGCCTTAAGGCCAATTCATGCTTTCCACATTCACATCTGCAACGGTGCACATGAGGGATATTTAACCACCCAAATCTGTGACTATCCACAGTGCACAGGGAAAACAAATGGTGCTCAAAACAAATGCTTATTTAGAAGAAAGATTGCACGAGGAGTTTCTCACACCTGCATAGTACACAGATTATTAGAGCTGTAATTGAAATAGTCACTGCCTGACTTTGGAGAAGGTTTGATTTGTACATGCTGTCAATGACTGGAGACTAAATACAGTAAAAAGTTCTCAACTCTCCAGAAACCCTATGCTATACCCATCAATAACACTTGGCACATCTCAGCAATAATCATGGCGCTACAGTCCAATTTACCAGCTGCTGTGTCAACATGTGGTTTTCTCTGTTTGATATGAGGAGAAATGTGGCCGTTCACATAGAGGACCGACATGTGCCTTTTGTAGTATGAACAGAGCTGCTTGTGCATCAGCTCTTTGTTTTCAAATTCCACATTGATCTGTGCATACTGACGTAGAAGGTAAATGAATTGGTGCTGAGGAAAGACATTTCAGGTTGGTTAAAAGGTTACCAAAAACAGATGTCTTATCAAAGTCTGGCACTGAACTCATGCTTGATTACACTTCTTCTTCCAGACGATGTGGGCACGTACAAAGTGTTTTAGACAACTTTCACCTTTATCATCACTACTACACAGAGTGTGTTGGCAGCTTCCTGTGTGGCTCCACCCAACTTGACTACAAGTCAGAGTAACTGAGTACGACTTCGTAGGTGTGCTGGGTCTTTAAAGTGTGCACATTATTCTTAACCTTCACATAAGTTAAACAAGTTAATCACAAAATCATATAGAGCTGTCCAGGGATGTGAACGCTTCTTCAATATGGGAATCTTTCCAGTTTCCCACCCATCCCTTATGGCATTAACACAGCATGAGAAGCTCAAAGAGAATGGGATTAGAAGCTTCACAAAAGTAGAATGTGTTGCAGGAGCTTGGCATTGCGTTGCATTAGATTGCACAGTTAAACCTAATTAAGAGGTAACTGGCTTTCCCTACATTTGTGCCCTTTATTCTGGCTCAATAATCTCTTTCATCCATTTGCTGTATAAAGTCTATCTCTCAAGATACAACATGTCAGCTTTGACAAATCCCACCATTTGGGTTCTCAAAGACTGTGGAAACACACAATCATTGATTGTATTTGCATAGGCTGCGACAGTCTTTCTATCCTGTGGCTGATTTGCGCAAAGTTTCTCTGCATTTCCTCTTCCTGTGGCGGAAAATGAGACTTACACAGTAATAGCTCATTCTTATTCTGGTCAGTCAGGGTAGCTGTATGTGATGCAAAATGCCACGAGAACTCTGTGAGTCATAGTTAGATAAACGCAGATACATGTCGTAAGTGGCCTTTAATAACGAGATTGAATCCTCCATGTCTTTATTGCAAAGCAAGGACCTTATTCGGTTTAAGCCAATTAAAAAGCACTGTTAGTTTGGCAATTTCTGACAGAGTGTTGTTTTAATTGGATTAATGTCAGAGTATTGCTTTCCATTTCAATATAGTCATTTTGCCCATAATATCTTCACATTGTGGGGGTGGATGGTACCAACTAATCAAAGTAGCTGGGTTCCTACGTGCTTGTGTCATAACAGTGAGAAGATATGTCTTGAGAACAGAAGTTGTGTGTTTAAACAGTGCTTTAACGAAGACTGTGTGCTGATGCTCATCCGGCTACGTGTGAGGCATACGTGTATTTTGTGAATAAGCTTGTTTATGTGAGTAATCGCCAGTTCTTATGTGGGCAAAACATGAGAGAGGCACTGACATGAAAACACTGTGCATTATTTATGATGAAATAACACACAATGCAGTGCTGCAGTTTATGAAGAAGTTGTTGCTGAGTGTGGTCCTGTATGATTGTATGCACCCACATATAAGGGTTAGAAAACTTCCCACACAGTGCATTAGCTGGCGGTTCATTCTGATGTAAGTCAGCACATCAGTCAGTCACACGGATGTAGTTGAGGAGCCACTCACTTTGATCTAAGTTGCTCCATCATTTAGGCAGTTACAAAGTCAGACAGCTGCCTGATCATTCTTTAGCCATGCTAGCGGCATGGCTGGAGGGATGGCAGTGTTGGTCTGTCAGCTGATTTACTCGTCTGATTCACACTGAAAGATCTCAACAACTATTTGATGGTTTGTAACAAGGTTTTGCACAGACATTTATGGTGCCCAGAGGATGGATTGTACACATTTTGGTGATTACCTAACTTTGTTTACATTACCATGAGGTTAAAATGCATAGCTTTGAGGGAAATATTGGATAGCTCGCCATCAAATGCCATTTTATTCTGACAAATTTTCTTCAGGTGTTCTTGTTCTTCTCAGGATGAACTGTTTGAATTTTGGTGAACCTCTGATTTTGAATTCAGACCCACCATCTGTTCTGTACTTTAGCTTATGATCATCCGGCGTGAAAAGCTAATAGCATTCCATCATCCTCAGCAACAATAAGGTGTTAGTATTTAGTGCCAAGCACCACTGTGACTTTATAACCCGATGGGTTACATTTCTGTGAGTAGAAAAATGACACAGTGCTGGTGGAAACTCCTACCTTTGTTGAATGATTCACAGTTGAGGGAAGGAAACAGAGGCTAAAAGAGGAGCTCAAACTTGATCTTCAAAACACTCACGCCACTTATGATGCTGTTTGACTGCTGAATCATCTGCACAAAGTGCAGTAAAGGAGCACTAAATCAATGAGTGCTTATCATCACAGAGGTGATATAAGGCAAAGAGATGAGGATAAAATAATTGTGTATATGCAAGATTACTAGATCACAGGCTGCATGTGAATTTTTAAAAACTGTGAGAAACGTATTGATGTAAAAATCTCTCTGTTTTTTCATCACTTGTACTCTGTGTTTTGTGTCCTTTTCTCACATCCTTTGTCATTTCTTCTGTGTCTCCTCACTCTGTTATCTGTCTTGTACCATTCATTTAGTCTGATTCTACTTTTCCTTTTGAACTTTCATCTGTCTCAGTCAATGTCCTCACACGTTTCTACCCAGCCAGCCTTTAGGTGGACACCTGAATGACAGATCTACAGCATGATGTATGATGGTGGGCGTTCATGGGAAAGGACTTAATTGATCGGATATCAGCCACTAGTTGCAACATCATGCAAATTTAACCATCTTTCATTTACTTTGTGATCCACAGTGACAATGGAAAAGTTTTTTTCTTCTATAATCATGTTTAAATAGCCTGAGTAATCGGGTTTATATTCTTTCTATCACTTTGTCATAAACAATTTCTTTCACCTCCACTCATGTTTGTAATCACAGCAGTTCTTGAGGGTCATGTCAGCTAAGGGGCAACTGTGGAAGCTAAATGCACGGGCCCTGTTTCCTGCCCCTTAAAGGATTAGTTCAACATTTTGAGTGAAGCAAAATCTTAGAGTCTCCACTTGTTGCCTGGCAACCTCACAGTGACTGTGTCTAGCCAAGAAACAGTCCAGCAAATACTCCCCTCCCCCATGAAACCTCAACATGCTGTGTTTACACTTTGCTTTCTGCACAGATAAAACCAAAACCTATAACCTGCCTATTAATGAGCTTTTTAGGTGCTGGTAGGTAAAATTTAGTCGATTTCGTGAGTGGAGACAGATGAGCTGTTTACCCTTTTTCCAATCTTTGTCTGAACCAATCAGTAACAACTGATGGATCTGGTCATCTTAAGATGACATGGAAGCTGCGGTTGCTGTTGCTAGGGGGTATTGACATTTTAAAATGTGCTCCACGATATATACTGTCTTTTAAAGTTATTTTTTGGCCTTCAGTTGGCTTTATTAGACAGGTTAGTGGAGAAGCAGACAGAAAAGTAGAGAGAAGAATTGTCAGAAGACCTGCAGCAAAGGGCCGTGAGCTGGAATCGAACTCAGGCTGCTGCTTCCGGGACTGATATGGCCTGTGGTGGGAAATAGACTTTGTACAGCCTCAGTGTCTGGATGCTGTCTGGAGTCGATTGATTACACCTGGCCTAAAGACTGAGCTCCAAATTCCCACTTGGCACTCATGAGGAGTGATTGACTTGGAGCTCCAGACCTCCTCCCAGCAGTGGCCCTCCACACCTTGGATTGGTCCACCTCACCCCTGAAGACCCTAGCGGTCACAACACACAAGTAGAAAACTACAACCAAGATCTCAGTCGTGGCGACTGGTATCTGAGACCGGTTTGCCCTGATGCCTCTTTGTGTTTTGTTTTGTGTTCGTATGTGGCCCGTTGGGTTTGTAGCCACTGAGGGGGATTATGGACATTTAGAGCTCCTGTTGGTGGCTGCTAATTTGGTGTGGAACCCCCAGACTCAGTGGAGACTGTGGCTCCAGTAAGCAGTCTGCCAACTTTGTGATTTCAGTCTTTGTGTACTGTGTATTAAATGTGTGATCTGAGGCAGCGGTTTTGTTTTGTTAGTTCTGTGCACCGTTTGTATTAGTTTCTGTTACTTGTTGTGGGTGCTGCTACTGTGTTTTGGCTTTGGCTAAGGAATTTAATTGCTTTGTTTAGACAGTTTATCAACTCTGTTAGCCTTCGTTTGGTTTTATTTTGTTCTTTGATTTGGCAACATCCACCAGTCTTTTCTTTGTTTAATCACTTTTATGTTCAACTTGCTACTGAGGAATGAATTCCTTTACCTGAACCAAATAACTTCTGGTTACTTTGCTCCATCCAGCTGACCCTAGAGGTTGGATCGTAGCAGGGACTAAAGCCCCTATTCATGGGTCACCCACTCAACCAGCTGAGGAAGAAACCTATCTCTATCCTACCTGCAAAATGGTCATTAGTGGATTTGTGGGAAGAGGTGAGCAATCAGATTGTAAATTACAGTGGTGAGACATATTCAAGTGGCAACAACATTTGTTATTATTTCAGTTGAGGCCATGTCCATTTGACCATTTGGCATCAGATCTGTCATTCTCCATCCATCCACTAAAGGCTCCCAGACCTTCCCTCCAGCCACCCCCCACTCACACAACTGTCCCTGGTTTCATCACGAGTTCTCTCAGTATTTAAACCTATGAGCTGCACCCGCTCACTGACAGACTGTTGCATCATACTTGCTTTTTCTCGTCATGTTTTGGTTTCTGCAACTGTATTTTTTCCTGCACCTGCCGGCATGCCTGTAACATGTCAAATCGCACATTATTTTTAACGTTACTATTGCTATTTTTATCATTATGATCATCAGATCTATAATTCTGTCCAACTTTCAGTGAACAATGGAGTGTTTCTGTTGCTTCTATTTTGCTATGTTCTCGTATTCATTTAATTCTCACTCAGCCTCCAACCACACACACAGTGATGGGCTGCTGTGCCCCACCAGAGCAGTTTTGTTCTGACTCGACAATGATCCTGCAGGTGTTTTAGAAGTTTTAGTAATATACATAAAAAAAAAGAGCAAATACTTTTTAACCAGTTTGGGTTAACTTGGGTGTCATTTACTTCAGCATGTTTTTCTTTATTAAATGGTCAGAAATAAAGCTTTAAGCTGAATGGTTTGCTCTGTTCTGTAAGGCAATAGTAAAAAATGTAATGCATAAATAAAACACATCATCGCTCAAGCTATGTTTTACCCCCACACCTGTTTTATCATTTTCACCACACAGGCAGATAAAAGCATTTTTTTGTCAGTTTAGAGTACATGCAAATAACCTCATCTATCTATGTGTGGGAAAACTGAGAGAGGAGAGAAAGAGGAGAGAATTTATCACACACACAACACACACACACACACACACACACACACACACACACACACACACACACACACACACACACACACACACACACACACACACACACACACCACACACACACACACACACACAGAATTAATCTCACATGGCCTTGTGTGTTGAGGAGGATTCTGAGGTAGCTTGAGTTCAGCCTTGAAGAGCAAGAGAAGCAACGATAAAGGAAAGAGAGAGAGAGAATAAATGTGAGTGGGATCATGTGACGTTTTCAGGCTATTCTTATTTTCGAATTCGGACTCATTCAACACACAGGCAGCCCTTTGTGTTTAATCTTTCATGTCGGTTAGCGTCAATTTGTTGTAGGTTAGTGTTACTATACAGTAGGTTTACTCTGTGAGTGTGATCAGTATTTAAATGATTTACTTTTAAATGTGTGCCCGTACACGCAGGCTAAAGAGTTTATTACTCATGCTCAGCAGAAGGATTGATTATGAGCTGTAAACAGACATCTGACATGGTGTGGCCTTGACATGCAGCTCAGAGACGAGCAGGAAATGAAAATACGTTATGCCAGCACGTCACACAGGTACACAAACATACACACTAATGTGCACACACCGTGCACGTGCATAGTGGGGGAAAGAGTAAGACACCCATTTATATCTGAGAGCTGAGGTTCAACATTTGCTCATTAAAACACTGTCAGAAATGTAATGTGATGTATACGCCGAAATTGTCATCTAATACACCGTGTAAAAGGGAGAAAATTGTCTTGTGGTGACAATGTGTGTGTGTGTGTTTCTGTGTCAGGCCTATTGCAACTTCTATAACAGCCACTTGTGTTATTTATCTGCTCCCTTTCGCATTTTTTCTTTTAGTTTCAGCAATTGAAAAACATTTTTTCAATTCCGTTAAGCCTTCTATTTGCCTCAAAGCTCATCATTTTTTCTTACGTATATATATTTTTTTTATCTTTTCACAGTTACCCATTTCAGAAGGAACTGGAAAGAAATCTACTTCAATGAAATCTCAGTCTTAGTAAGGGCGTCACCTCTCTGGAGTTTTCCTCACTAATCAGGCCAATCAAGTTGATCTCAGTGTATGAGTGAAGCAAAAAGCAAGACAACCGCTAATGTACTAAAGATACCATTTCAAATTAAATCCTTACAAACCAATAAGATTATCATTTTAAGATTGTTTAAGATTGTAGCTTGGATTGTATCTGGAAGTAAGATCCAGATAACTGTAGTTTATCCACTGAAACACCATAAAGGTGCTCACAAAACATACTGTTGGCTATTTTTTTTAAAAATGAAATGTGTATCTAAAAATATACAATACCAGTCGAAACTTTGGACGCACCATCTCATTTAATGTTTTTTCTTTATTTTCTTGACTATTACAGTGCAGATTCTTACTGAAGGCATCAAAACTATGAATGAACACATATGGAATTATGTAGTAAACAAAAAGGTGTGAAATAAGTGAAAACATGTTTTACATTTTAGATTCTTCAAAATAACCACCCTTTGCTTTAATTACTGCTTTGCACACTCCTGACATTCATTCCATGAGCGTCATGAGGGTAGTCAGTTGAAATCATTTTCCAATAGTTGTCAAATAGAGCTGTCAACTGTGTACCAACCTGACTTCTGCACAACACAACTGATGGTCCCTAACCCCATTAAGAAGGCAAGAAATTCTACGAATTTACCTTGACAAAGCACACCTGTGAAGTGAAAATGATTTCAGGTGACTTTTGGTCGTGTATATTTTTGGCATTGTGTAAAGTTTCCTGTTACAGTCTTGTGAAGGAACAACTTCCAACTCAATAATCAAGCTAGTGTTCAGTGAATTGAGTTTACAGTGGGTATAGGAGATTTTAAAAAAAATCCAGAGATAACAGTCATTCCAACAAGTGTCCTGAAAACATTTGTTTAGTGATAAAACTCCTCCAGTGGTCATAGTAATAATGACAGATGTGATGGAGAATGTCAGGTGGCAACAAAGTGGAGTTTTGGGTTAAAATCATTTATGTTAAGGAAGGTTCCTAAACAAAAATCTGCCATTATACGATCTGATCAGCATAGGTGCTTCAGCGCTTTCTTTCTTATCTCCTTTCACATACGATACATTAAGCATCATTTTATGAAAGGGAAGGAGATAATGCTCTCCCACAATTCTTGCAGCAACATTCACAGTGACGCACCATTCACAACAGATCCACGTGCAGCTGGATCCTCTTAGTACATTAGCGGTTGTCTTTTTTCTTGTCCTCATGAATGCTCCTTCATATATTTCTTTTAAACCACATGATGTTTTCCACCAAGGACAACAAAAAGTGTTTCTGAAAAGACATAGGATGTATTTTTTTGACGATTCGACTGTTACTTAGGAGTGAGAAAGCCTGTGTAGGAAAGAGGTTGGGTGGATAAAAAGGCACACAAGACACTGGACTTTTACGGCAACTTTGTGAAAATAACAGACCCCTGTACTTAACCATGGTAGTAATATTGTAACCATGACGCCAAAGGTCCCTTAACGAAGGCAGTCATCTGAACCCAAATCACTTCTCCCTAACCTCAGCTGAGTGCGTATTTTAACCTAAAATCCAACCTCTCTGTAAATCTGAACATTTTCTTCTGTTCCAACCCCAATTTATTACTCAAGTCATAAACAGACAATCTCCCAGTGTGATCTGTACTGGCTTTGAAAGGCACAGACATTTTAGAAGTCAAAAATGACATTGGTGTGACACCACACCTGATAGTGTTAACACAAAATGAAGTGTCTGTAGAGAGCAGTGAAAGAATAAATGAGCGAGTGATCTCAGGCAAAGCTTCTGTTTGATAGACATCTCCCTCTCTCCTCTGCTTTGTAACACCTCAGGGTGAAACAAATTGCAGCTGTATCATTCTTAATGTTATACGGAGTTTTCTCATTTAGCATACTTCAATACAGTTTTACTCAACTTTAAGTAGAGATCTAATCAGTCATAATAAGTGAAAAATACCTCTGTGGGTGTGCCGGGACATTATGATAATAGACTGTATTTAAGAGTTTAGAGGCCGGAATTGCAAAAGTTTGGTTTCATTTAGATTTAAGTTTAGTCTTGCAGTATAATTAGACCTTAGTGTTTGAACAGGGCAGTTTAGTGAAAAATGAGATGCTAAATGCAGCAGAAAAATCAAAATAAAAGGTGCAATTATTGCATCCATGGCAATGTAATGAGTAAACATCTAGGGGTGCAATATTGGAAGAAAGACAAAATGACTATTACAGCATTACATTCAGTCAAGATCTCAGTTGTGCAGGAGTGGAGATGAAACATGACGCTGTTAAATCACACAAAGCTCAGCTGTTTGAAGTCAGAGCATTACATCTTCAAAAAAGATTAAAAATGGAACCAGATGACAAGGTAATTGCCATTACATCATCGCAGAGAATAATGAACCAATTTAAAATACGATGTTCTAATTCAAGACCGCTGACAAGAAGCACAGCTAAAGCATAACTGATTGTGTGTTTGGAATCTACAAACTGGACTCCTGAATATGTTGTTGAACCTAATTTTGCAAAAATCGGTGTGAATTAATGAATCAGAGAAAAGTAAAATGATTAATTGTCTCTCTGCTGATTAAATCAGCGCTCATTCTAGTCCACTGGCACAGAGATAACTCACAGCTTGAACCAATAATAGACACACTGACCGGAGCTGGAGGGCCAGGCCTCTCTTAATTATTACACAGCTCATGCCTGCGTAGAGCATGCTGAACTGTAGCCTGTGAGGAAACACGCAAACACACTCAGAGTGGTTTTTAATTCCCCTCACTCCTTGTTCTGAAGAGTGGAAGGTGAGCTAGTGCTGCTGGTTCGCAAGTCCCAGAGCGAGCTGCTTTTCATCCCAGATGAGAAGCTACATCCTGAGCATCTCTTCTCCCGGCCGCTCCTCCTCCCATTACCTGCAGAAAACTAGACCATATATCCTCTCCTCGACATTTATAGCAAGAGCGATTGCATTGTTGTAGCGGTGCACACATATTTGCTCTTCCTGTTTCTTTCTCACACATATGATTGTGTTGAACATGTATGCGCTGAAACACGTTTAGATAATAGAGGGAGCTGTTAAAGATGTCAGGTCAGCAGCATGTAATAAGCATGAAGATTATTCTTGACAAAGTTAATATATTCATGAGTTCCACACGGCGATGTTAGCATCAGCTTGTTATCTTTTACCTACAGTTGTAACCTTGAGATTTATCCTTTCCAGTAATCACATCAGAGTGTTCCCCCTACCAATAATGAACTGTTTGGTATGAGAGAAAATCTATCAAGATACAACTGTCTTTTAAATGAATAAATAGCTTTTAATCTTTGAAATAGTGTAATATAAGAAAAATGATGCATATTACACATTTGCAGGTTTTACTCGGTTTAAGTCTAATCCAGTATTTTATCATCACATGCTATTTTGGTTTTCTTTAGCCCACAGACTAGCCACAGTAGTTGTTGCCCACCCTCAGAGCAGCCGTCCGAACAGTTAGTGAAGTGGAGCGTGTGCAGTACCACATGTGAGGCTGGAAAGCAGGGGAGGAATCTAATAAAACCTTGAATCCCTGTAAATTGTCATGTAGAGAGAGATAGATGGAGAGAGAGAGAGAGGGATGAGAGGTACTTCTTGAACAGATATGCAAATGCAGTGCTTTTGAGTGTCAGCGTGTCAAAGTCAGTATAGAAAAATGAAATAGAAATGAAATTGTCAGAGGTCTTTATGGCCAGACTGCAGTAACTAACCGTGGAGCTGCTCAGAAAAAAGCCCATGCACAGTGGAGATATAGAAACGATTTCAGTGTCACACAGGTGATGACATCTATTTCTGCAATTTATGAAACCCATTTAATGCCAGGTCATTATGGAGGGATGCAAATGGAATGCAAAGGATCACAAACTGCTAAAATATGTTCTCACTAAGGCCATGTGGTTTATAGTTTAGCTCTGTAGCTCTCGCTGTATGTTTGATACCAGACTTATCAGTGCCATGCTACGGCCTCTATGTAGAAAGGTGAGATGGAAGCATGTGGATGGATGTTAGTGTGGTGAATGGTGGGTCTGACAGGCTTCCTGTTACAGACTGAATACCCTGGTCTCCTAAAAGTATACTTGTATATCGCTAATTCACTAACACAAACATAAAAATGTCATAATGAGCAAACATTTGCAACTCTGCAAATTTACCGTGTTATGCTCATGTTTAAACTGACCAGCTATGAACTCACATTAACATAGACTTTCACCATTTTTTAAGCTGGTGCATTCACCAGCAGGTACCACACAAGAAGGATTAACAAATGTTAGCTAAAACTGTCCGTCCTTATTACAATTTTTTTGGTATCTTTGGTTAGAGGCTCTTGTGATTGAACAGTTATAAATCCAGGAACTTTGGGGTTGTGCTATGTCGCTTATCCATTTTACCATGTACGCAAACAGAATCACCTGCAATAGCACTGGACTGTCACTACTTAAATATGCTGATGACATGGAGGTCTTGGTGGCCTGCCTAACAGAAAGGCATGTGGACACCGTTGTGCTCTGGTTTAAGGAGATTTATTTGAACCTAAACATCAGGAAGACCAAAGATCTATGTTGCAGGAGCCGCTGGAGAGGCAGGAGTTGGAACGGGCCGACTTCTTTATGTACTTAGGCCCTGAGCTCAATCACCACCTGCCCATTAGGCAACATGCAGACAACGTCTACAAAAGGTCCAACAACACATACTTGTTCCGAGGAGGCGAAAGGTCTTAAAAGGTCACTCATTTAATCAGTGCTCACATTCAACGCTGCACCCAAGAACAATGTCCTCACGGTGAAAAGCAAGAGAAAACTCATCAAGCATGCATCCAGTGTCACCAGCACCACTCACACCCAACTGCTGGACTTTACAGTCATGCAGTAAAAAGACAGACTCCGTCACTAACATCCTTCATACCGCCTTCACCTCTTTTTCAGCTTCTCCCAGCTGCCATCTCAAAACACATCTGGAAAAAAAAGAGAACTCACAACAAACTTTTTCACTTCCACCACAAAATCAATTTTAAACCAGGACAAAAAGACTGTCATTGCTTTTTGATGCGGCTTTGTACATCTGTTCATATTTATTTCTGGAGTAGCTGTTGTGTTTTACTTATATTTCCTCAAGATTTATTGTGGAGAAGCTTTGGGACCCTAATTTTTTATAATTTTAAATGTGATTACAGTTTATGCAGGGACTTAAATAAAAAAAAAATCCCTCTTGCTACAGTTGGCATAAAAGGGGAAATAAGCTATAAAGAACAAAATATTTTTTTAACAGGTTGTAAAGTATATTTTTTTGCTGTAAAGTTGGACATTTTCACATGGAGGTCTGCAGGGATTGACTCAGATTTGGAGCCAGCCTCAAGTGGTCATTCAAGGAACTGCAGCTCTTCTGCTTTCACTTCATTAACCACGCCTGACGTGTACGTCAGTGGGGTTACTGCATTCGCTTCGGTATCTGGCTGGGTGGGTAAGTATGTGTGTGTGTGTATGTCTGTTCAGATATCTCTGCAAGTGCTGAAGTCAGGATAATCAAACTTGGCACTGAAGATCGGTCTAAGGTCCTCTTCTCAGTTGTGGAGTTAGAGGTCAGCAGATCAAGGTCAAGGTCACAGGGGTCACTTAGCACATTTCTTGCATATTGCATCATTTGTATAGGAAAGGATATACGTAGGATGATCAAAATTGATACAGAGTATCATGCATGGGCGTGGTTCTGCCATCTACTGAGGGCTCGTCTAGTTTGCCACTTGTTGAGTGATTCTCAGATGTTATCTGAAGAGTGACACCTTCGAAATTACACCTTACACGATTGTTTTAGAAACATAATTTGAATAATAAATAGCAGTTTTTTTGTGTTCATGTCTTTATTATTGAGAAACACACATTCACAAAGTCTATTTGCAATTCCCTATTCAATCTCAAAGCAGTCTTGTCAAAAATGAGCAGGACATCCTAATTTGCATGGAAAGGATTGACATCTGACACATCTGCCTTTTACTTACTGGATATATCACAAAATTCTGTTCTTTAGAAAGGTGAACCCAGTGCAGAAATTTGAATGGTATGTGTCCAAGTCAGGCATGGAGAGAGTTTGTATCTGTCATAACAACAGCTCCTTTCCACTGTTCCTCTGTGAATGCTATGCCCATCTCATGCTCCCATCCAGCTCTTGTTTTGGTCGTTGAACACTCGTCAAGTGAGAGCAGCTTGTCATGCAGTTGGCTCCACAAGTATTTGACCTTTATTTATATTCATGAAGGATGTCTTCTTGATTGTAGGCTTTGACAATGATCAGCTTACAGTACCCTTGGAGAGTATTCTTGACTTGGCTAGATGTTGTTGAAGGTTTTTTTTTCCACCACAGAAAGAATTCTGCAACAATCTGTTTAAGCTGTCAGGAGGTCTGTTTATTTTTGGCCTAATGGTGGCATCCTTCACTTTCTCTGGACTGCATATGAACTGCTAGCAAATACTAATTCAACACTTACAATTAATTCCTGACCTTTTATCTAGAGAATCTGTAAACAAATGATGAGGAAACAGGTCGCACCTCTTAATTCTCCAGTTACTTTTAGAGCTATAAAAATGGATGGACTGCGGATGTAAAAACTGGCTGTAAATCTTTATGGTTAATGCAGTATTTTTACTTTGATTTACAATTGATAGACACACTTTAACACTTCAATCCCTTCTTCATTTCTTCATTTCAAATCCATTGTGATACAGAAGCAAAATTATGAAAATTATGTCACTGTTCCAAACATTGCAGACCTGACTGCAGATCTTAGAGTTTACTGATCTCCACAGTCTCTCTGAGGTACAACTCTGTGTGGCAATAAGGCTGAGCCATGCAGATATGAGTTTTATTTGTTCAGGTTTCTAGATATCTCCTGCTGCCAACTGAATGAAGGTAAATGGATTTTTGTTTGTGCTACATAGCAGTTTCAACGAATACAGATTACAGTGAAGTCTGTGGTGTGACCAAAATAGTGTCTCTAGAAAGATGTTTCTTTTGAAGTTTTTTGATATTTTGAAAACCACAAAGGCACTTCCAGAAAAGCCCATCACATTGGTGTGTAGTCAGACATGTTGATAGGGAATCTAATATTTTTACTAAATTAATCAAAGTCTCCCAAGTTCCCAGAATGTGTTTTTTAATTTATCAGCTCAAAACACTGCAAAGACGGATCACTTCACCATGACTGTATAACGTTGGGTTTCTAAATGGGCTGTTACAGTATTTGCAGCTTTAAATGCAGATGAGGTGCTGCTGTCTGCATCCTCTTCAGAGAGAAGACTCTCTCTGCATCTGTGATCGGCATCGTGTAGCGAAATGGTTTCCTGTGCAGCAGCCACCTGAGATGATGTGTGAGAGGGCAGGACTTTCTATTGTTTCTCACTTTCACTCTGAGTGAAAATTCAATATAGAATTATCACCGGATTCACAGAGCAGCTGCTTTTTAACTCATGAACAGGAATAGCAGTAGCAAATGTCTCTGTAATATCACATTTTTGTTTTACACCTTAAAGTTTTTGCGGGGTCATTAAATCGGGGCAAGCCAAAGTAAAACTGCAGTACACGGATGGCCAGATAAGTGCCACCAGTAAGTAGATTTCTGTGATTTTTAATGAACCAAAAAGTAAAGAGATAATAACAATAATAATAATTGATGTGCTGGAAACTGTTGAAATTGTTGGAGTCATTTTGTAAATTGGAGGCACTTGGGATCCCTTCAACATGACAGCCAGGCAAAGATCACTAATATCTCTGAAAGAATCTTGGATATTACAATCACAGGACATCTGCTCCTACTAATGCTCTCCCTGAGGACTTACGAGGAGTGAATATTAAGAAACGAGTAGTTATGGTCGGGACTATTAAAGCATCGAGTTTTTATTTAATCACACGTCATGTCTGCATAAATAATGTGCAGCTTAAAGTTTGGATTCAGTGAGATGTGTGTTGGTAGGAGAGCAAAACACTCTCTAAACACACACACAGTAACAAGCAAACACGGTGACCTTCACCCAGGATTGGACAGTTAATGTGATGTTCTGGTTGACAGATGACCTTTAACCCACGCTGTGGACTCTCCGTCTGAAACACTGCGATCTCGGAAAGAGCCTCATAACATACATATGTGCCACCACATCTCAGCACGAAATTGCTGCTCGCGTTTGTGTACTATTAACATTTCAATACAGCAGCCTACAGTGGAGCCTTCTACTGCTGCTTTCAGTTCATCGTGTCCACAACTCAATCTGTCCTCACATGCAGAGTGTGTCAGAGTGTGTGTTTGAGCAACTCGTTTTCCAATTAGCAGAGAAAGCGTGACTACTCCGTGACCTCCAATATAAAGTTCACGCAGCTGTTTTGTCTTGTATAGTATGTTTATATACGTCGCAAAGCACAATTCAGGAGACGGACGATAATCAAAGACTCCGCTGACGGCTAATTTGCCAACAATACATCATCTGAGACACACAATTCAATTCAATTCAATTTTATTTATATAGCGTCAATTACAGTCAACTCGTCTCAAGACGCTTTACAGAACCCAAATGCCTGACCCCCAGAGCAAGCCCAAAGGCGACAGTGGCAAGGAAAAACACCCTTTTAACAGGGAAGAAACCTCGAGCAGAACCCGGCTCTATATAGGGGGGACCCATCTGCCTGCTGGCCGGGCGGGTTGAGAAGGACAGAAGAGGGCAAGGGGGAGGGATGGGAGAAGAGGGAGGGGTGGGAAAGCAAGGAAAACACAACACACATTTGGATACAGATACACACAATGCCTCAAGATGCACACATTACACAACGAAATCACCGATTAACCGTCTATAGGCTTCAGAAATGAACAGATGTGTGCAATATTTGTGAACACACACACACAGCCTCACACGATGTGAACGCTCTACATTCCTGTGAGCGCATGTAATTTTAATAAAAAAAACACGCAGCACCGTACAGTGTAAGCCTCTTACAATAAAATTAACAAACAACCAGCACTCCAGAATAGAATATGATGATATGGCACAAATCTTGAATGTTCCTTACAAGCACAAAGCAGCCGTGTACCATTTGATAAATAAGCCTAATAAAATAAATAAACATGCAGCTCTGACGAACAGAAATATGCTGGGTTTTTTACTGAACAATTTGTCAGCATTCGTCACTCAACTCTGCTGTAAAGAAAACGGTACAATCTAAAAAGGAGCTTTTGTTTTGTAGCTGCAGACTATAAAGTATACACTCTTTTCTATGTTTTGAGGGCACACAGGCTCATACAACACGAGTTAGGAGGTGGTTTGCATGTCTTTCTGCCTAATCAGCTGGAAGTCATAAGAATTTTTCCTGTTATGTTTCTCATGTTTTTATTCCCAGCAGTCTACGTCTATTGTCCTCTGCCTTCTGCTGCTTCAGTGTGGATTACTGACTTTCTGTGGGAGCATTTCGAAGCCTGAGCTCTGTTCCAATCAAGCAAGCGATTGCTGCTGAGGCCACATCTCAGAGCATGGAGGAAACATCTTTGGCATATTAAGTGTGGTTCCAATCACCGGGTCATGTGTGCTCCGGTACCTTATATATGGGTATTCCTGCACCCTTCACTGCCACAGCATTTTGCATGTGGGTGCTGTCACAAGTGATGGAAAAGTCTAATTTATTTATATTTCTCTGCGTGTATAAACTGGCATTTTAAAAGGTCTTCCATATGCAGAGATTCCCATGTGGGCAACTATTTAAAAGAAATTGATATCAGAAGATATATGTAGACTAACACCCCAAGGCAAGGTTAGAATACTTTTTAAAATAAAATAATTTAAAGAGACAAGACACGAGATAATAAAAGAAAATGAATACACACGGCCGGATTTACTGACTCTTAAATGGATCATGCTGTTAGACAAATCAGAAAGAGTAATTTAATCTACATAAATGTATTGATTTTAAGATAAAAGAACAGCCTATCCTGACTTAGGCTGTCATTATCTGACAGATCTCTGTTTAAAAGTCATGTTGTCAGGAAATTGTGAATCTGGAGCTTTAGCTTTAAAAATGGGCGACATTGGGCCTTTCTGTCTGATAAATACAAACGATCTGCCACAGAAGGTCACTGATAATGCAAAAGTAAATGATTTTTTTTTTCTACAAATGGCCTCTAATGGACAGTAAGGATAATGATGGCTTTTTATTTAAGCCTGACATTTGAAACATGAATACAAAATTCCTCTTTTTGCATGCTGTGTGTGAGTTACTGTAAGCTGTGTCCCAGAATTATGGAAGATTTCAATGAAATGATACGCTTTGAGTATTCCTTTTCAGTTAGTATAAAAACTTAATGTGTGCTGCTGAGCAGAAAACGACAAAAGATGTGCTCACACAGACTTGAACTGACACACATATTTATTTTTTAAATTATTATTCTTTTTTTTACAGCCCTTTTTTAAACTAGGGAAGCTTTGTCATGAATTTTTACAACCTTATCTTTCTCATGTCTTTGGTGCACTGCAGTGTTTGACATCATTGACTCAAACTGAAACTTCAGTGTTAGAACTTTAAGTTTAATGTAAATACATTTTTAAAAATTAAGCAGAACTTTAATATTATGGGAAATTTGGTTGGCAGCCATGATGCAGGAACAGGTCGCAGGATGACTACAATCCATCGTCATGGACATAAACACAATAACAGCACCCCAGTCCTGTATACTAAAATAAATGAAAGATAACATTAATGCCAACAGCATACATGGAGCCAAAAATAAAGTGGGGGTGTGCTAGTTTCTATTACACTGAGAGATTCATTTTTCATAGTTATGTCTTTATTTTGAGAATCTTGTAACAGCAGACTGAGGGAAAGAGCTCAAACATTAAGAGGGTGATCCGTTGACTGTTGACTGATCAGCTGAATAATTATCCTTAACCAAGAAATGTCAAGAAGCTGCACGCCAAGCAACTTGCTGGTCAACTGCTGCCGACCCTTTTTACAAAACTGAGAAAACCAAAATGCATAAGAGTTTAATAAATATACCACACAACAGAGCACAACCAATGTAATGGTTATTGGTCTATCAGAGATATATCAGTATTGGTGTATTTGTCGAGATGGAAACGTCTGATTTTTAATGGAATATCTCCATAGGGGTACAGAGGAACATTTCCAGCAACCATCACTCCTGTGTTCTAATGCTACATTGTGTTAGCTAATGGTGTTGAAAGGCTCATTGATGATTAGAAAACCCTTGTGCAGTTATGTTAGCACATGGATAAAAGGGGGCGTTTTCATGGAAAACATGAAGCTGTCTGGATGATGCCAAAATTTTGAAAGGGAGTGTATATATTTTTTCCCTTTTTTTCATGGAACACATTGCAGAAAAAAGACACTTGTTCTAATTGAGAAATGGTGTCATTGTATCGTTTGGAGCAGAGCATGCTCCGACTGTGCAGCACATGCAACAGAGCAGACGCTGGAGTGGACTCAAGCCGCACAGCTGCAGCAACATAGTAGCTGTGCCTTACCCACCTTACTTGCTAGATTTTGTAAAAATGAAATTAAAGTTGACTGTTCTTGACACAATAACAGAGATCAAGCGTTTGGCACAGATGTTCCATGAGACATTTACAGAGTAGAACTTCTATGGAGCTTTCCAAGAGTTGCAGGAGCACTGGGTGTCAGGATTCTGCCCCAGTCTCTCCTTTTGTTGTTTTGTCCCTTTGTCTCCCTCTGTCTGCTGCTCCCTGCACCTGGCCTCTGATTGTTGTCACCTGATGCAATCAAGCTCAGAACTCCTTTCACCTGGTCCTCCCCTCTGTATTTAAGCCCTGCCATTTCTCTCAGTTGTCGCTGGCTCATCGTTGTGGATTCACTCCTTTCCAGACTCCGTTCCCCCTTTACCTCTGGATTACACCTGTTACTGGACAACTCTGCTTTCCCCTGTTTATGATTACACCTTTTGGACTTTGTAGTTTTGATTTGGACTTCAGTTTGTTTCCACCTTCAGTCATAGTTCCTTTGTGTGAGTATTTGTCCTCAGCCCGGTTGTTTCGTCACTGTTTAGCTGTAGCCACGTCAGTCTCGTTTTCAGTTAGTAGTTGTTTTGTTAAAATAAACCCTTTTTACTATTATACCCGGTTGTTCTGTCTACTGTGTCTGCGCCTGGGTTCTCCACAACCCACATTCCTGACAATGGGAGCAGTGTGTCGCTGCACAATAAACTACTTGCTCTACTAAATCAGGTTTTTGCTTTTAATAAGCATAGATTAAACCTTTTGATTGCAACTTGTGTGTATAAAGAATATCGGCCAATATGTCATCACTATTTTTTTTTTTTACTCCCCACAATCTGTTGGGCTTCACCACAGAACACTATATTCAAAAGTTATGCATATTTTGTACGCATGCTTATTAGTTCATTAGTTACTAGTTCACTGCTACAGTGCAAACGTAAACAAAATCTGATCAGAATTAATCTGTGGTATGGAACTGGGACACTGCTAGTGTTCTTTGGCCATTTCTGCCTTTATTAGATTGGCAGCTGGCAGGAAGTGAGTGGAGAGAGATTCTCCAGCAGGATTACATGTTCAGTTTGTTGAACCCCCAAAGCACCAGGGCAGCCCAAACAGGGATGCAGCTTCATGGAACTGGACCTCAGAGTATTTAAGTTGATGAGAGAGACAGCTGTGCAGCATCGGACTGGATACACCAAATTGCTTGATTTGAATGAGGAACATCAAGAACTAACTTGCAGGGAAGAATAAATATTGGCTGTATTTCTGGAGAGAGATTGAAGGATATTGAAGCTGCATGCATTAGCAGTTATTAGAAGAATCAGTCACGTTCGGCCGTGGTGGCTCCTGCTTTGACTAAACATTTTGTGTTTATGTGCAACCTCCCCTTTGAAAAATGGACTTATTATATTATATGTATGTGTTCCTTAGATGTCCATTATTTAAATCCAGAGAGAAGGTCTGTGTCAAATCCTTCCTGCTATTCCTTTATTAGATTCCGTGTTTATTTCGTGTGTGGGTGTATGAGGATAGATAAACGTAAATCTCAGCGGGCACATGATAGCTGAAAAGCCACCGTAAGCTGAATAAAAAGTTTCTCTAAATCCTGCTAAAATCTTAATCAAAAGCTTGACTGGGCAAAGTTATTCACAAAGGTACTGAAGCCTGTAAGGAAAACAAGAGATACTGGGAGAGGAATAATAATAATAATAATTTTAAAAAGTGATATAAACCAACAAACAGCATATTTATGTTCTAACCCTTTAAGAAACAGAATACCTGATATAGTATCATCATTGTGGGATGAATTTAACCTGTGAGATTCAAGCTTTAGTCTGCAAAGTTATTCATTTATTTATGTTTACTAATCTAATGCACTCATAATATCACATTTTAGGGGCAGTAAATCACAATTAATAACTGATATTTACGTAATTGTATCATATTCAAACTATGTATGAATGCAATTATGCAGTTAATAACTTTCCAAAAATAAGAAAAAAAAAGTAAAACATTTTCTCACGCTTAATTTTTCCTTTAAAATACCATAAAATATCTGTAAAGTAATGAACACATGGGCTCATTTAATATTAAGAAAATGTTATATATTCACAGTCAAAGATCCTTAAACCACACATCATTACTGTAAAAAAAAAAAAAACTAAAACAATACAACAATGACAAAAAGGATATTTTATGTGGATAAAATACATTGTTTTTTATGAATTACATTTTTTTTAAATTAACATTTAAATTGCCGTCATTTCACCAAACAAGGAAAAATCTGCAAGCTAAAACTCTCTGTAAAATAATGATAACTTCTGGACCTTTAATTGGTCAAATGATAGAATCTTACAATGTGAAAACACATATAATCATGTGTTAAAGTACAAACGGTGTAATATAGCTTACTGTTTTCATCATTTTTTTGCTTGTTTCTGTATTTTGAAAATGGAATGCAATTTTAAAAAGTTAGTATTGTAATTGAACCTATTTTCTATAATTTCACTAAACAAGAACAATCTATAAAATAATGCTGCCTCCTTCAAAATTTACAGTCAAAAAATGTACAATACGAGGACTGTTTTTTTGAAAATAGTGTTCTTGTCGTGGAATTGCAGTTGTTTAATTTTCCATTTTGGCCCCATACAGAAGCATATTTGAAATTGATAATTTAAAGTGTTTAAAAAAATCCGTATTGGAACATCTAAATTTCTCTGACAACTGAAAACATCAAAACAGAAAATAACACCTAGACTCTAGGTTCTCTTTAGACAAAGCAGCTTTCTCATTTCAAGCTGGTGACCGATGATTTCGCCTCCTAAAATGGCAACTGTCACTAGCAGGCTTTATTATTTACTATTGTGTCAATGTGACTCCTGTAAGGGCTTTCAAGGCTTTTAGAAATGAATATGAAAGCGACACATGGTGGTAAGAGACTGGGGCTAAAGATGAACGTATCAGACAAAAAAAAATGGAAGAAAAAAACAGAATCCACACCAGCTGACCAGCTACAGGGTTGTAGGACTGGAAACTTCACCAAATCTAACACAGAGGAGAGCAGAGAACCAGGACTTCCACACAGTGATTGTTCCAGTCATATACAGCTCTTTCTTTATTGTTAAAAAGATACAACTCATAGCGTGTATTTAAGGACATCTGACAGTTGCTCTCCAAGAGAAAATTACATTACAAGCCACCACTACTACAAACACTGGTTGCACCGGACTGATTGAACCCTTCACTTGTAGGCTGCCTGCTCCTGGATTTTTAATGGGACCGACAAGCTCACTCCTTTTGAAAACAGTTCACCAAATGTCTTTCTGAAAACATTTCAGCCACGTAGCTGCTGAATCTGATCTACATCGGTAATTTAAAAAGTTTATTAAAAGCTTCCGGAGGTGTTGGATGATTTGCATAAAGCAGTCTAGACCTCACTTTTATGCAAATGAGGAGCGACCAGCATGACACCCCGCTTCCTGAAATGCGGCCCCATCTGAATGTAATGCATGGCTGCCAATATAGGCGATAAACGTAAGTCATAGAAACGATGGCTCCTGTTGATATGCACCAATACTACTCCTTACCGATCCAAAAATGAGCAAAGAGGTGGAGCTTGAGTGAAGCTGAGGTGGAAAATGCACTCAGAGGAGTTAATTATGAATAACTTTCAGCCTTAATACAATTTAAAGAAGTGAGTTATACTGAAATTCACTTTATATACTGGATGGGGGAATTAGCTTAAGGGAACACAACAATATCTTGCACCAAGCTGTAAACATGTTAATTTAAAGCATTTTAATATGGGGCTCAATGGAAAAACTTGCTTTAGGAGCCAACCTCAAGTGGTCGATGGAGAAACTGCAGTTTTTGGTACTTTGCTGCTGGCTTCATTTTACAGGTAACCCTAAAAATTAATGTTATTAGTGGACAATACACTTACGTTGCCTTTAGATGTCACATTAAGTTACTACTTTTAAAAGTAGGCTAGTTAGCCAGACATGCTGATGACTACACCTTTTGCTGCTGAATGCATTCCTTCCTCTTTCTGTGCTTTTGCTGTTTTTTTTTTTGTTTCATTTTTATTCACTTTTTGGTCTTTTAGGCATTATTTTACAGGACAGCGGAGGACTATAGTGCCTGTTTATGGCTCACCTTGTGTTTTTGCTTTTGAAAGGCTTTAAAAAAAAGCTTGAGGGAATGTTATTAGTTTCTGAAATATTGTAATGCTAATTTAACCTACGATTCACCCCGCCCACAGCCCATATTTTTCTGTCTGTTCTAGTATTCCCTGTCTTTTATTTCCTTCATGGCATTAGAAATGTGCCTTGGTTATGATTTATGGAGATGATAATTAGTAATATGTGGCATACACACTTCTGTCCTCCCTCTCTGTCCTGATGCTGCAGCAATATAAAGCTGATCTACACAGACTCATCCATATACTGTTGAACAACTTCTGACAATGCTGGCTGAGACATGCACGGAGAGACTATATTATATTCATCTCTTCCACGGCTACTGGCACTGAAATTAAACAAACAGAAATTTTGAGTAGCGGAGGTTTCAGATTGTGTTGATTGCCGCCGGGAAGGATTTATTAAGGGCGAAGAACAGTGACAATCTATCGCTGTCCCCTGAAGAAAGAAACGTTTGGACAGGCTGGATGGGAATTTGCCCGAGGCTCTACTAAGACACAGAAGGAACAGCTGTCCTTGACACGTACACAGCACACACATATCCGTGCAGGCATGCAGACAAAGACATGTACATGGGCACATACATGCAGAGCGCACACATGCATGTATGCACTCTAACTAAACCCATCTATTGTTGCCTGAGGGCACATTTCTGCAGGGAGAGAAGCGATTCCACAAGATGGCCACACAGAATAGGCCCACAAGCCTGGCATTTATATCCCAACCTCGTATCTGCTGCACTGCATAACAGGTGGGAAAGACCTCACGTATGACTTTAAAATTATGCATGCTTTCCATGTATGCCTTTGTCCAAACACAACCACCTTAATCCTGTAAAATGATTAAACCCCGTTAGGTGTTTTCTCTTCCTATAACTCTTTCTTTTATGTGTGTCTGAAGAGTCCTGCTGGACTTGTTAACAGAGAGAGCCATTAAATGGACTCATTTAAAGCAGACACTGCTTAAGCCCGATAAATCAATGTGACACACACACACACGCACTCTTCACATGCATAAACACATACAGGGTCTTAAGGGAAGTGTAAAGATAGCGGTGAGTTATGGCAGCCATTATGATTTCACATGAAGTGTTTCTCCCTTATTATGTTTTCACTGAAAAGGTTCATTCTTCTTCACAATGAGTGTTTATGTGTATTGTAGATGCCGTAAAACTGCCGAAGCAGATTCTTGTTAAATAATAGAAACTCTTCTTGCAAATGAATTGTTTGTAACTACATGTCAGCTTTGTGTCTAGAATTTAAAGGTGACATCAAAGTAGTAATATAGAGGAATTTTTCAAAAAACAAACATGATGGAACGGGAGTTTGTCATCCTGGAACATAACTTATACTATAAAAAAGATAATCATCTCCATTACAGTTTTTACACTCCGTACAACCTGATCCAACCAACTGTCACCAAAAGCAATAAATGCAGAGATAAAACCTTCAAAACCTATAAAAGTTGTTTATCAAACTGTTTACTAGCTTGAATTCAGCAGCAAAAAAGTTCATCAGGTGTTGCACTATTTGTCACCATCTCAGAGCAGATGACCAGAAGCTTGTTGAAACTCAGATATTCTAATTATGCTGCAAGGCACAGACCTAACGATTCCCTATAATGAAGAACAGAAAGGAATAAATTCTTCTGGGTAACTACAGAGTATTTCACCTGACGGGTTGAGCTTTCTCAATATGAACAATGACATTTTGTCTCTGGAGTGAAGTGGTTTTGAGATGGAGCCGGACACAGTAATTCAATTTTTTATTCTATAAACTCTGCAAACATGAACTGTGACCCCTGAGCGTGCCACAGCTTGACATCCACTGACTGCTATGATCAAAGGAGCTACAAAATATTATTCTCCCTTGGAAGTTTTCTAGTATTCCCTTTTTATGTTTAATGTCAAAGTGAAAACTGTTTTTTTACGAAGAAATATCACTCATTTAATAGTATAAAAGGTAAAATTAGTGATCACATAAGTATTCAATGCCTTCAAGTCAGTATTTAGCAGATTCAACTTTGGCTCAATTACAGCATTCAGCCTGTGTGGATAGCTCGTAATCAGCTTTGCTCATGTGAATACCGCAATTTTACCTAATTATTCTTTAGAAAACTCTTTAAACTCTGCAAGGTTGCACAGGGATTGTGGCTGACACCACCTCACAACATTCACCTTGCTGTCTTTAATCTGTGCAGCTTTGGCTGAATGCTTCAGGTCATTGTCTTGCTGGAACATAAATCTTCTTTTAAGTGTCAGTTCTGATACAGACTGCATCAGGTTGTCCTCCAGGACTTTCCAATACTTTGCTGCATTCATTTAACCCTCTAATTTACCACAATCTGCTGTAGAGAAGCTTCTCCACATCATGATGTTGCCTCCCCCGTACTTCACAGTGGGAATGGTGTGGTTCAGTGAAATGGAGTGTTTGGTATCCGCCAAACGTATTGTTGTGTCTGATGGCCAAAAGTCTGAGTTTTGGTCTCATCAGATCAAAGGATCTTCTTCCAATTACCTTCAAAGTCTCACACGTGAACCTTTGTGAATTCTAGTTGTTTAGTTTTATTATAGTTTAATGTGAGAGATTCTTTAACAGCTGCCACTTCTATGAAGCTTTAATTGGTGAAGAACGGGAAACAGCTGTTTGCACAGTCTCTCCCATCTCAGCTGCTGGAGCTTCTAACTCCTTGAGAGGAGTCATAGGTGTCTTGGTGGCCTCCCTATCTAGTCTCTTTCATGTATAGTAGCTCAGTTTTTGACTACGACCGGCTCTAGGCAGATTTAAGCATGCACCACATTCCTTTCATTTCTTACTGATGGATTTAACTGTACTCTACCCCTAAATCCCACATAACGCGAAACTGCAGCGCCGCGCAACGCCGCGCTCTTGAATCGTACTGCGCAACACTTAGAACCCATTCTCTTCTATCAGAATTTCCACTGCACACGCTGCGGAGCGCCAGCGCCGCGTCTCTGAAGCGCCGGCGCGCGCCACGGCGCTGGAGATTCGCTTCAGGTCTATTTTCTGCGCCGCCGCTTCAAAACCTCGTAAATTCACTGTCGTTGAGAAAGCACCAGACAGGAAGTTAAACCGGAACTTTCAAAATAAAACACAATGCACGACCTCTCGGACGTAAATTTTTTCCTATATGTTGTTATTACACCTCCGGAGGCACAAGCATCGGGTCAGCAGGGTCCCAGATACAACACGACGCCATGGGCGAAGAGAAATTACCGTTTTTATATAGAATAAACCATAGAAAATTAACTATTGGATAAAGAAAAGCACTCATTTGAGATCAAAACATAAATCATGTACTCAACCATGCTAGAAGTCTATAAATCACAGAGCAATGTGTCTGGGTCAAGCAGAGCGACCTTGTAGAAGCGAAATGAGGAGTGGTTTATTTATTTTCTGTTTATATCATGCGTTTTTATCACGTGATATCGCTGTTCACACAAGAGCCTCTCTGAGGAGCAGCCCTCCCCATCCGGACGGCGCGCCGCTGCGCTGCGCTTGCTGTGTGCTTTGACTTTCGGAGCAAGACAGCGGCGCTTTGTTCCGTTGCGCGGCGCGGCGCGATCGCATTATGTGGAACTTTGGGGGATATTCAGTGACTTGGAAGTTTTCTGAAATCCATAGTATCCATTTCATAGTTTGGATCCACAGACTTGTTAAGGTTTTCCCACTGAGATAGCGGTATGGCGTCAGATAGCGTCACAGCGTCACTGTAACTATGACAACAAATGAACGCTACATCAGCTGACTGCTTATGATCACATGATTGCGATCCTACTACAAATCGACCACTGCCGACTTATCCGAAATGATACAAGGAACAATTGATTAAATAGTGGGGGTGTTTCCGAGTCCCCTCAATTCCTGCCGCCCGCTACATATTTAGGTCCCACGATTCCGCATCGGTACATAACGTACACATGCAAGGTCAGGGAATGGACAGTCTTGGCAGAGTAATGTGCTCTCTGAGTGCTTTTCTTGTTGGCACTGTAACCGTAATGCTGTCTGCTATCAAGGAATACTACGTCCAAGTCAGCTGGGTTGGAAAGATATTTTATCAAGACACATCTGCACATCCAGCTACCCTTGACTCCTGAACTTCTACACCAGTGGTTTCCAACTTTGAGGCTGAAACAAGGGCTTATTAGATTTATTAGATCATTGGAGGGATAACAAGACACTCATCAGTGTAGAAAATGAGGAAAAAGTAAAAGTCTGCTACACATTGTGTTTCAGATTTTCTTTCCTTGCGGTACACTGGACAGGTCCCCATGCAGACCTCCAGAACTTATCCAAGTAAAACAGACTGTGAAGGGAAAATCAATTTCTAAACATTTTGTCCACAAATCATAGCTCTACACTGAGTGGGTCAAAACAAGACACTGGTTTGTATCACAAGGTTAGGAACTATGTCTCTAGAAAGCCCTGAGTGTACTTTAAAGTGTACTTTTTAGTAGTCTCTTGTGTGAATTAAAATCATTAAAAATGGCTTACTTATTATCCAGAGTTCAAGTGTGCATTAAACTCTGCTGCTCAAGAAACCAGTGGTGTAACCTAAAGCAGTCTCACACCACAACGCCACAGCACAAAAACAGATTAGTTACTTTTTTTTTTTGCCTTCTTCTTTGCTATTGACCTGCTTCTGAGTTCATGCACTTGTTTTTAGTAATTTTCAATCAGTTCAGTTTGCTTTTGTTTGTGCTCCTTTGAGTTCAAGCACCAAAACTCCACAGTAAGGTTTAGGTAAAGATCATTGTTTGACTTAGAACACACCATGCAAGGTGCTAGGAGGACACGGTTCACCCCAAGAATAGCCTCTAAATAATAGAGTCATCTCACAGTTTTATAACCATAATCTTTTGCACTGTGGACCACTGAAGCTAAAACAGATTTCTTTTGTGAGATTGGGCTGTGCAAGACAAAGAGATTTCCTTCCAGATGCATCTGCATATGATGGTGTTTGCTAATAAAACAGGCACAGATTGAATCCCAGCTTTCTGCAGATTGAGGAATTAAAACAAAACCTGCTTTAATGTTCCTTTTATTTCTAGAGATTTTGCATTTGGACCCCAGCCATAAACTACAATGAAAGACTGCAAAGAAAAACACATGCAGTCTATCTACTCAATAGATCATGTTCTTTTTAATGGTATTTTTGCTTTTGTAAGACAACACTGTACAGTGAAAGACAAGTGACAAGAGGAGAGAAAGAGGGGAACGACATGCACATAGGCTACTGGCTGCAACTGAACACTGGATGTTTTACATGCCTTAACACCATTAAGATTCCCCTTCAGTAGACACAGTTTATACCACAATATATTCTCTTTATCACTATTAGCAGTGCAGTTTAACTCATTAAAACGCTGAGAGTTGGTTAGTCCTCATCAGTCTTCATCTTTTTACATATGTGGGCACAAGCTCCCTAAAAGCTGAGCAACAACTTGAATCTTTTAAAGTCGTTCTTGAAAGACAAAAAACGGAACTTGTCTGCATGCTGATGACATAAGCATATCCCAACTGTCCTTCAGTAGCTTTAAACGGTGTCAAAAGAAGTATTGACATCCTATACTTAAGCAAAAGTATTAATATTATATGAAAACACTTCAGTACAGGTTAAAGCCATGCATTAAAAAAATCTAAATAGAGAAATATATTTTGGAGAAAAAAAGAATAACAGTCCATATCAGCATTTTGCTAACATATATGATGTCTATGGAATAATGTTATTGCCACATATGCTGCAATTTACTTGTGTGGATGTTTAGATTTGAGCTGATTTTAATTGTTTCATATACTGTTGGTCAGGTTTTGGTCAGTTTAAAGTATAATATTACTAAAATCATCATGTTTGTGCCATGTATGGGAGCCACATATTTCTAAAAAGTCAGCTATCTGTGAGCTTGGAAGAAGCAGTTTTATGACAACACATTTTGCAGATAATCCGAGAGGGTTTTTAAACAGTTTATTTTGCTTAGGAAGAGCGTAATTTTCTCAATCCATAAAGAAACATTTAATCCTTTATTTTCATTCAAAATCACAGCATCTGGAGATGAAGCTGCCAGATAAATGCCCTGCAGTCTAAAGTACAAGAATTGTTTCTGAGATTTAATATGGCAGAATTATAAAGTGGCATAAAATGGCAATACTCACCGCCTCAAATGTACTCAGATTACAAGTCAAAAAGAGCTCAACAGACGGCAAAACACTGAAGGTAAGTGTGAAAGGGAAAGACGTTTTAGAATGGAGGACAACCTAAAAGAGAAAATACTTTTTCAAAAAGGGCTTATTTAAGGTTAAATCCAGTTTCTGAAGACTGTGCGTTCACTCTGAAGGCAAAGTAGAGAAAAGCACACAAGTACGACTAAGCAAAAGTACATTTGGAAGAAAGTGAGTGCCAGTTTGTATGCAGAACCAGCTGGATTTCCTTCTTGGGCAACCATGTGCTGCTAGACCGAGAGCTGATCCCCAGAGTGGCTGTGATTGATTTTTTTAATCTTCACCTTTCTCTGCTTGGATTTAACCCTCAACTCTTTTCCCTCGCTTTACTGGATATTCTCATTTGCCCAAAGGAACCATCTACAGTAAGTCGCCTGCTTTCTTGTTCTCTCTCTTGGCTTCTCTTCGACTTCTGACACTGTTTCGCCTTTAATTCACTCAACCAAATGTTTCTGCCATTTCTCAATTGAGCCAAGCATTTGTGTTATTTGCAAAATAATTTTCCAAATGATTCCAATATGACACGGCTTTTACACTAATTTTACATCTGTCATTTGTATATTTTTGTAAATGCTGGGCATTAATGTGACTGTACAAAACAAAATGAAGAAAAAGAGTGAGAGTTATGCATGTAGTTCATAAAATTGGCCTCTAAAGTAATTTCATTTACGCTCGGCATTGCTTCTTGCTAACAGATGTTATTCCTGCTGTCACATTAGGAGAGCTCTGTCTTAAATTTTCCCGCTTTACTTAGGGAGTGCAAAACAAGATGTACCACCAGATATGTGGCTTATCTTTTGAACCTGGCACAAATTTATGCTCTCCTCTATATCTCATTAACACCACAAGCTGTACAAATTGAAGTGACCTGCACCCGTAAATCATAAACAGTGTTAATCAGACCTCAGCGGTTGATGCGGATGAGATCATGGAAGGTACATGATTGGATGGAAATTACATATGCTTCTTTTACATAAGTGATTAATGAAGTTTCAGATGACTGGGCCTCATTCAAACACACATGCTCACACACATGCACACGGACATGCACACATCCTCTGGTGAATATGCATGAGAGTTGACGCTTCCTAGTGGGATGACAGACTGTTTTCAACCCCCTTTGATCTGCATGCCTGCTCCCGTATCCCCTCACTTCATGCACACTCGCACACAAACAAACACACTGTCCCTTTGAACCCCGGCCAAGATGGTGGGTCAAGAGCGCACACAGCGTCCAAACAGCACCGGAAATGGAGCCGCTGCATGTAGAAAGCCGCATCAACAAACTCTTGTTTACATGCTAGACAGAGGAGGGAAAGATGGACATACAGAGATGTGTAGGAAGGACAATGAGGAGAAATCAGAGCTGAGGAGAGACTGATGTCTGTCAAGCCTTTCTGGAGCGGCTACAGAGAGTCTTTGTTGAGGGTTGATGGTAAATGCAGCTAAGTACATTTTTTGCGCGCATGCTCGGCTCGTGTCTGTGTGTTTGGACGCGTGTGTCGGAGCTGCTCTCGTGTGCACAGCACTACGAGTGTTTGTGTACTTTTCACTTGTGCGTCTGTCTGTTGAATAGGCTTCTTGTCATTGACCTAAAAACAGTGTGAGAGCCTGCCAGTGTCGCTTAAATCCTCTTTTCTTCTCCATTCCCCCAGTCTCTGTCTTCTAGTCAGCGCACACACTCGTCTTTGTGTATATGTGTGAGTGTCTCCGGGAGTGTGTGAGCACACGCGTCAGTTGCTGTCTCTATTTAAACATCATACAGACTCACAAATGGCGTTCCTGCCAACAGAGATGAGAGCATACTGTTCACAAAGACTCCTACTCTCCCACATCTCTCTCCCTCTCTCCTTCTTCAGTCCCCCCTTCATACTTGGAGGTACCCATGGGATATCATTAGTGTTATTACCGTATTGAGACAAATGAGTGCATATACGTCTGTATGTGAGTGTGTGCAAGTCACATGTGTGTGACGGAGGTGGTGAGATGCTGAACGTCCAAACTAACCCTGAAGGGTTGGGTGTAATTACTGAAGAGGAGTGACTTCAAATGCTTTCAAAAGATTTCAAGTGCAGTTTTTTCCCCTTAATTCTGTCCTCTATAAAGTGTTTCTGTTTGTAAATGTATTCCCTTATTTTTTTATTTTTCTTTGGCCTTTTAAAAGGTAGAGCGAGGTGCTGGAGGTTTATCCGCCTCATGAAGGCAGAGTGATGTTGCATCACCAAATCTCTCCTTAAGGGGCGAGGGTTAAGCATAATTACGGCTGCTGCTTTCATGTTTTCTCTCGCCTCTGCTAGTCTTCACTGCCACCGCTGGCCTTTCGTTCCGTATCAAAGGAGACTTTGGTCCTCTGGGGCTGCAGACCCAGACACACATTGACACAGATTAACACACACACACACACATGCACAAACACACACACACACACACATACATGTATACACACAAAACATGCACCACACTCGTCAGTGTTTTATTTGGTGATTTGCATTAGATATTTTTTTTAATGTTGTAATTTCAGCCTCCTCACACATCAGGATTTCATTTACATTTTAACGCTGTATTACTAATTTTGAGTCACATTTGGTTTGGCTCTAGATAAATTCAGAAGTAACTGAGTTCTAAGTGTTTTTTATTTTTAGCTCCATGAGATAAACTCTACTTCATTATGCATCAAGAACAGTGTGCATCTTGCAAACTCTATATACTGAAGTGCAATTTAAAATGTAAAATATAACTACTCAAAGTTTGTAGTGCACCATGCATAGAGACTAGCCCTTATTATTTATGAGCCTGTAAAGGTTCTCTGTCCTTGCACATATGCAGTGGACCACGCATCTGTTGATTTTTGCTTTCTGAAAGTGCAACTGCCGCAAGTAAATTTGATCAACTGTCATCAGTGAGCTAATTAAGCTGACATTAGTTCCAGTTAAAAATGCTGTGATTTTGTCTCTACTTCGTTGTCCCTATTTTATCTGAAAGACCCCCTCTGATGGATAATGATGCATGCCCATATGGTTTTGAAATCATCATGAACAAAATAAAAAGTCAACTTTGTAGGTGAGCATTTCCACTTTGAAGCTGCAGCGTACTAATGACGGATTCATATGCAACAAACTGAAGAAACCAATCCTTCACCTTGCAGTGTTGGACTTTCTGTATCAATATTCTTCTTCAGAATAAGCCTCTGGTTCAGACATCCACAATTACAACTTGCCACTGTGTACTACCGAGCTATTACTGTGAGCTGGTGTGCTAGAGCTGCACTGATTGGGGATGGGTTGGTGGAGAAAGAGGGACTTCAATGATCTGCATATTCTATGGACAGTTACATCTGAGCCATTTTAAAACAAGAAGGGCTTGTTTTTCTTTTGAAAAATCTAAATATGTAACTTTGAGGGCTGGACAGTGACTCGGTTGTTAACAGTCACCTCACGGCTAAATGATTCCCGGTTAGCGTCCTGGGCCTGGGATCTTTCTGCGTGGAGTTCTCCCTGTGCAGCATTTGTTTTCTCTCTGGCTTTTCTCTTTGTGTAGCCCTGTGATAGACGGGGTGTCCCCTGCCTTCACCCTAAGTAAGCTGGGATAGACTCCTGCCCCCTGCGACCCTAATGAGGATTAAACAGTGTGTAGATGATGGATGGATGGATGGATGGATGGATGGATGGATGGACGGATGTATGTAACTCTGGCGCACAGAGATGAGCTTTTAGAAAAACAATACCATAGGACCCTACATTTGCACTCGGTGGCTGCTTACATGACATTTTGCTAGAAATAAAATGCTTAGAGTTGCTTCTTCTTGGCTAAAAATCCCCATCTACACTGATCAGGAGGGCTGATCCTCCTGCTATTTGTATCTGACTAGTATTTCATTATAACAGTCTTTTTAGTTAACTTACATACTTTACATGACTAAAAGCTTTACAGATCTGGCACTACACAATGTGCTTAGCAAACATAAAGGTAATCGAAAAGAAATCCAATAAAAAGCAGGGAATAGCTGCCAACATTATCCAACACTCAAAGCAGGACCACCTTTTGGTAAATACAGAAAGCCAGAGCAATATCACCTAAAATCAATATCTCAATTCAGTATCACATTCACCTCCCTGATGATTAATGTAGTGACTATTTTTTTTTAAAATATAGCTGTGCTCAACATCTATCTTCAAAGCAGACATTTTAAATAATTTCAACCTTGCAGTAAACAGAGAATGATTGATTTGGAAGCCAAGTTACATTTATTTGATATTCACCAGTAAGAACGCCTTGCTTTTAGCCAAGCTTTTTAATACTTTAGTTCCCTTTAGAGGAAAATCTATACTTAAATCATCCATTGTCGTATTGCGTTGCCCTGAGAACATCTATTTTATGTCATATTCACTGGTTCAGACTTTTAGTTAAGCATTTGCTGAAATAAAAATAAAACTTCAGCACTGTGTCTAATCTCTTGTTACTTTGTGAAATCAACAACTGAACAGCTTAAATAGCGCAGGCATTTCGCACCAAACAAAGGTGCTTAACAAATTATTTACTCGAGCATATAGAACAGATTTAGCAAACATCTTTGTAACCGGCTGCTTTGTCTCAAAGTCTCCTGGATAGGTATTAGATTTTCTCTTGTTACCTTTTTGTTTGACACACACCCAGCATATTCCGTGACATGGTGTTGTTTAAGATGTTTAAACAAATCGGGCTTGTTTCCCTGCAGAGACACAACTTTTTTCTTGTAGTATTTGCATAAAGCTTTGTTCCGTTCTGTATCGTATTTGCTGAAGCCAAAGTATGCCAACATGACGGCTTATTTTTTTCTCTGTACCAGCTTTGTCGTCTGCACCTGTGGCTGCTTCTGTTTCTTCAACTCTGGGTAGATTTGTCGCTGTCCTTGTTGTCCCTCGGTAACACTGGTTGGAACTGCCGGTTGCAAGCTGGGAGGGAAAAAAAAAATGCAGAATTTGTGTGAGGATAAAAAAAAGATTACAAGTTCTCGTTAAATGTGTGGTGAATGGCGGTAATTTGTTGTTAAAATTACATAAAAGTCAGTGCAATTCCAGATCATTAGATGCAGGCCGACGTGCGATCATGAGTCGGAAGCGCTTTATTAAGCCACATTAACTATTGCAGCCTTAATATGTAAAACTATGCACAAACACCACACAAATTACTGTGATATTTCCAACAGCTGCATGGTAACCCAGCAGCGCCTGATTGGCTGCCTTCACACCTCCATCCTCCTCCGCTCCCCCGATGTCAGTCACCTGAAACACTCCACCTGTCGGCATTTCTTTCTTGCCTGGCTGTCTGTCTGTCTGCCAGCCTGGTCAACCTGTCAGTCTGTTTCTGTGTCAGTCTGTGTTGGCATGACAGGGCTGACTGCAGGATTGTGACTGTGTGCTTCAGTGTATGTCACCCACACACAAATGGGAAACGTACACGGTCTTCACACGCATGCACCGATCAACCAGCACATTAAAAGCACTGACAGGTGAAGTGAATAACACTGATTATCTCGTTACAGTGGCACCTGTCAGTGGGTGGGAAATATTAGGCAGCAAGTGAACAGTCGGCTCTTTAAGTCGATGTTTCGGAAGCGGGAAGAAAAAAGGGCATCGTGAAGATCTAAGTGACTTTGACAAATTGAAAGGGCTAGACGACTGGTTCTGGGGCATCTCGAAAATGACAGGTGCTGTGGGGTGTTTTCAGGATGCAGTGATTAGTATCTACCAAAAGTGGTTCAAGGAATGAAACCTGGTGAACCGGCAACAGGTTCATGGTTGCTCAAGAGTGGAGAGTGAAGGCTGACCCATGTGGTCTGATCTCACAGAAGAGCTGCAATATTATAATATTGACTCAGTTTTTTTAGCTTGACTCTGGCGACAGCTTGTTTCCCGCGGCTAGCATTGTGAAAGCTTGGTATTAGCATCTTAAAGCTAACGCTAACCTCCTGGAGTTGCCTCAGACATTTTCTGGTTTTCCTCTGAATGTATTTCTAACAGACAGAAGCTGAATTTACAGCTTATCTCGAGAAACTGAAATAAATCAAAGGCGTTATACTCGAGTACTGCATAGCTACGTAGCACAGTTCACCATGGAAAGCATATAGTACACTCACTGGCCACTTTATTAGGTACATTTTGCTAGTAAAAAGTTGGACCCCCTTTTGCATTCAGAATTTCCTTATTTCTTCATGGCATACTTTCAACAAAGTGTTGGAAACATTACCTAGAGATTTTGGTTCGTATTGACATGATAGCATCACACAGCCGCCTCAGATTTGTCGCCTGAACATCCATGATGCCAATCTCCTGTTCCAACACAGCCCAAAGGTTCAATTGGATTGAGATCTGGTGATTGTGGAGTACAGAGAACTCACCGTCATGTTCCAGAAACCAGTTTGAGACGATCTAAGCTTTGTGACATGGAGCATTATCCTGCTGGAAGTAACCATCAGAAGATGGTCCACTGTGGTCATAAAGGGATGGACCTGGTTAGCAACAGTACTCAGGTAGGCTGTGGAGTTTAAATGATGTTCAATTGGTATTAAGAGGCCCAAAGTGTGCCAAGAAAATATCCCCAAACCATGATGTCACCACCAGCCTGAACCGTTAATACAAGGCAGGGTGGATCCATGCTTTCATGTTGTTTACCAAATTCTGATCATCTGAATGTCACAGCTGAAATGGAGACTCATCAGATGTTTTTCCAGTCTTCTACTGACCAGTTCTGGTGAGCCTGTGTGAACTGTAGCTTCAGCTTCCTGCTCTCAGCTGACAGGAGTGGTACCTGGTGTGGTCTTCTGCTGCTGTAGAACATCTTCTCCAAGGTTTAACGTGTTGTGCATTCAGAGATGGTATTCTACATTCCTTGGTTATAACCAGTGGCTATTTGAGTTTCTGTTGCCTTTCTATCATCTCCAACCAGTCTGCCCATTCACCACTGACCTCTCACATCAACAAGGCATTTTGGTCCACACATCTGCCGCTCACTGGATATTTTCTCTTTTTCGGACCATTCTCTGTAAACCCTAGAGATGGTTGTGTGTAAAAATCCCAGCAGATCGGCAGTTTGTGAAATACTCAGACCAGCCCGTCTGCCACCAACAACCATGCCGCGTTCAAAATGCTCAGTTTGAACTTCAGCAAGTTCTCTTGACCACATCTACACGCCTAAATGCACTGAGTTGCGGCCATGTGAAAGGCTGATTAGCTATTTGTATTCACAAGCAACTGAGAAAGTGTGCCTAATAAAGTGGCCGGTGAGTGTATAATCGGCACATGAAGTTTAGAACTAGATCATGCAGCAATAAAAGGAGGCGTCTTGGTCTGATGAATGTTGTTTTCTTTCATATCATGCAGACAGCCAGGTGTGTCTGCATTGTTTACCAAGGCAAAAAAAAAAAAAAAAAAATGGCACCGCTGTGTACTATTTGAAGAATGCAAGTTAGTGGAGGCAGTGTGATTCTCTGCACAATGTTCTGCATTGAAACCTTGGCTCCTGGCATTCTGTTGATATTATTCTGACACGTATAATCCACCTGAACATCGTTGTAGACCACATCCATGGCCACAGCATTCATTGAAGGCAGCAGCCTATTTTAGCCGGATAATGCTCCCGGCCACACCGCTCAGGAATGTTTCTAGGAGCATGACAAAGAGTTTAATGTGTTGACTCGGCCTCCAGATTCCCCAGATCCCAACCCTACCGAGCATCTGTAGCATGTGCTGAAATAACAAGTCAGATCCTGAGAGGCCCGTCTCAAAACCTTTGTCTCCTGGTAACATTATGATACTAAAGGAAACCTTGGAAGGTCTGTGGAGCTGATGCCTCGACATGTCAAAGCTGTTCTGTTTTTGAGTGGAACGTACACAATATTACGCAGGTGGTTTTAATGTTGTGGCAGTTCAGCGCTAAAAAAACCCTTTATATTGATTACATGCAGTATTTACATATTTTGCAGACTATTTCAATAAATGAAGAAAACTTTCTGCCATACATAGATATTGAAGATATTGCCATTGGGAATATTTTTTATTAACAAGAAGGACAAATTTGTCTCTGAGATACCGTAGATTTGTCGAAGGGCAATAAAGGCCTGCTATACCATTTATGGCAATGTTTATGTTAATCTAAAAGAAATATAGATTGACATAGCTTGATATTTGAGGGTAACACTTCAACCTCTCTTTACTATTTGTAAGCAACTATGAAACATTTATAGTGACGTATCAACAGTTTATAAATGATTGATAACATGGTGTAGCATTTCTGTAATCACATTAAATGAAATAATGCCTTACAGTGTATTGTAAAGCATACTGTAAAGCCAGACCCTCAGAGGAAGGGTGCCAGAAAAAATATGTTCAAAAACCGTAACATTTTGTAACATTCAGTAACTGCAAACATTATTTAAAAACATAACTACAAATATCTGTAAAATGATGTGATTATTTAAATTATTTAAATGCAGCTGTTTGATTTTATAGTTGCAAATTGTAAATGAGAAAATTAATATTTAGAAAATTACTATTTTTGATGTTGACATTATGTGAAGTTTTGGCCTTTTTTTTTTTGCTTTTTACACTCAACATGTAAAATAATATATTTTTATTTAATTGTACTGATATTTTCTGGAGTTTACCAAAATTGAGAAAGTCAGCAGTAGCCTATAACTTTACAATAAAAATTTTTTCCATCCTTAATTTACATACTGCTTCTTTCAAATAGGTCCAAATATTTGTAAATCAACAATTTAAATATAGTGCAATTTTTCCATCAAATGTAAAAGAACAATTAAAAAAGACAGACATTTTTCATCTGGACATTATTTACAATTTTGTCCTCTTTTTTGGGGGGTTTACATGTAAATTTATATATTCTTTTGTGATTTTACTAGTTATCTGCAAATTAACAACACAGGAAACGCCAGAAAATTTACGGTGAATTGTTAAAAAAAATTAATTTCCTACAGTGTTTTGATTGTGAACGTATAAAACTCACACATACTGCATGTTCAGATCTATGAGTAAACTATAAATACACAGTCATGATGTTGTCAATCAGACGACGCGTTCCACTCACAAATGATCAAGTCACAGTCTGTTAGAATGATAGTAGCCCCTGCAGTAGTCCCACACATAAAGGTCATCAGGATGATGTTTAATTGACGACACAGACACATACTGGATGTGAACACTTCCGCACACGATGCTTAACTCAAAGTCATAAAAGTGGGACAGCAGATTTTCTCTAAAGACTAGAAAGATGACTCTCATACAAGACGTCCGCTCTAAATCATTTAAACTGCTGTTGTTAAAGTATACTGTATATTTACTGGGTCTGCTCTGTTGTTTGTTGTTTTTGTGCGTGTGTATTTATTTTATCTTTTTTGCTCCCAAAGAAAACTGGCCAAAGGTAGGACAATATCCTAATGTGATGTGACAAGGCATCAACATGTGCAGCTCCAAAAGTCTGAAAGTAGAACATTATTTTTGCAGCAATGTGGTGCATCAACAGTAACAATCAGATGACGTGTGTCGCCCAACAACATCAGAGAGCAGAAGTTTCTTCAACATTTTCCAGCAATCATACAGGAAGAGATGCCATTTATAGCCATAGCAGAGCACAATGCAGGACACAGTTAGAGTGGCACTTGCTTTTGAAATGCTGCCGAACCCTGTTACAGTTCTGCCAATTATGACTCACAGCTGAAGGCCACAACTTCATTCTTAGTCTCCAGGTGTTGTTGAAACTCTGTGTAATGTGCAACGAGACTGAATGATGGAAGAAGATGAGGCAGGGTGAGAAGAGTGCTACAGCAAACTGTTACATTAACACCAGGGGTGTGAATCATTGGTTTTACAGTGAATAAATGTAGGAATGCATTCTGACTATCTGAGTCAAGAGGGGGCTTGTTGTTTTTTTGTTTGTTTGTTTTTGTGTCCATCTTTTTGATTTTGAAACTGCTGCAATAATGGTAGTAATAATTATCTGCATGTATATTTAAGGACAGTGGATGGCGTTTTCTCGGTTCTCATCTAGTGATCATATATTCTGGTCATGTGACAGGCGACGTAACATTTTTGTTATTTCAAAAATACTAAAATGATAATGAAACAGAATTAAATCAATTCAAAACATCTATATAATCTTACATGTTCCAATTTTTTCCTAAACTGTATGATGCACATTTGTAAAAGTTTCAGCTTCACAGTTTACACAAATTAGGAATTATTATGGATTTAATTTGCTACTGATTACTGTGAAAAGAGCAGGATCTATGTACTGAGGTGGGATAATGTATAGCCAAAGAATTGATGGAAAGAATCAATCATTGCACCTGTCATTAGCAGGCCTTAATTGCAGATACCATATGAGAAATGTTAAAAATCCCATATTGTTAGTGTAGAGTGTCCAAAGACAAACCTCTGGGAGACTGACAGCTGTGCTTGTTTTGACTCTCCCAGTGGCATTGGAGTCATATTTTATTTATTTAAGTAACAATGCATTCATACTTTATGTAAATTTAATCTCTCAATTGAAACATGTAAATGTGGTTTCAAAGCCTCCTCCGCGCTGCCAGGAATTAGCTCACGTTTGGTTGGAGAAAAATGGAAGCCTTTAATCATGTATTAATATGATCACCTAAAAATGGTGACATGGAAATGTGCATTAACTGGTTTTTCTTTGTCCGCTTGTGTGCAGTGAAAACAAAGCTGTCAACACAGCATTGACACATATGGTAAGCTGTCTCTTTGAAACATCCTGCAGTAATGTTTTTTAAATGTTTATTGAAGCTGTGTTTCCTTGATACCTGATAAATGTAAGCCCTAATGTTCACTCTTGTTTTGATGTTAATGCCTGCTTCTGAAGGAAATGCCTCTTTCTAGCTAGTCTTTATCTTCGTCATTGTTCTGCTGCTGCACAAACAGGTAGGTGTGCTGTAGGTTTTTAGAGCATTTCTGCTAAAAGTAACTTCTTTTGTCTGGAGAGTGGAGACGACACTGATAGGAGTGATGACAGCGAACCAAAACACTTAAGCGATGGGTCAGAAAACTAAAACTACAAAAAGGGTACTAACATTTTGCCCACTTTTGTTCTCTTTGCAAGTATCTAGTTTTGAAGCTACACATTTCAGATGAGCACTTAAATGTCTCACACTCTCTCCTCGTGTTTATTGTCCTCTTAGGTGATGTTTGTCTGTTTTCTCCCTCAACACCTCACCCCAACTGGTTGAGAAGGATGTCTGCCCTCCCTGAGTCTGGTCCTGTTGGAGGTTTCTTCCTGTTAAAAGGGAGATTTTCTTTTTTACTGCCATCACAGAATTTGCTCAAAGGGAATAATTTGGATTTGTTGAGTTTCTGGCTATGACAAAATATTCTCAGGTCTCTATCTTACTATGTAATGCCCTCAAAATGACTTATCTTGTGAACTGGAGCTACTGCGTATAAACAAAACTGGATGGAAGTAAAGGAAAATGTGAATTTGGCATGATAAACTAAGGTCAGCATTCAAAACCCCCATCATGTGTACATTTTTAGTGCTGAAACTAAATTATTCTTCAGAATTAAAAGATGATTTGTCATCTAATTTACCTTTATAATCTATCACTAATAACATCCTGACTCATCACTCATCTGCATATTCATCCTTTTGGAGTGATAGGTCAGAGGTCAGCCTCCTCTGTAGCCCTGGAGCGATGGCAGATTATTTAATATGTGATTCATAGACACTTCAGCATCGCCTGTTTTGCAGTTGATGTTCATTCGATCCACACATGTCCACAGAGACGGACAGGAGAAAGGATTTATGTGAACAGATGAGGTCCATCTCTCTCTCTCTTCCTGTTTCTTCCCGTCTCCCCTGCCTGACCTCATCGTCCACCTCTCATCCCCCTAATTCCTAATTACTCCATCACGCATTATGAGGGTCACTAGGGTGCAGTTCACTCCAGTGTCATCTGTAATCTACAGCCATGTAGTGGCAGATTACTGGATTTATATATAGTTTCCATAGCCCCCAATGTGGCACATGATGTAAGCCAGGGAACATATGACTGTCGATTTATGCTATCTGTGAGAAAAGGGCAGCTCATGTGCAACGCTTTGAACAGAAGCCCTGCTTTTCTTTTCTTTTTTTTTTACACTACTGTATCCATTCAATCACTACTCCTTCAAGTGCATTATTATTTTTTTAGCTATTCATCCACTTCCATGCCTGCGTTGGTGTGTGTATATTGTGCATGTGTGCCTGCATTAAAGAGGCAGTTAATCTGACCATGTCTGCTGGCAGGACGTCAGGTTGCCCCATAGTGCATTCAGGCACACAGCCAACCTCAAACAGCATTGAACTGTTCCGTCTGGTGGGCTGCTGTGGCTCTGTTTCCAGGAGCACAGACCTGATGCATCCACCAGCAGCTGGAGTGCAGAGAAACACCCAGTAAATGGGCTCCGATCACTCCAACCAAAAATACAGGATTTCTCTGCTGCAGAGCTCCACTAGCCTGGATTTCACACAATTTCATCAAGAACTTTCCCTGTTTGGGGTTTGATACTATGGCACTTATCAGGCTATCTCGCTCTCCAAGCTTCTAATCTAAATGAGTGTCTGCGGCGCTTCAAGTGCCATGCATCCCCTCTCTGCACTACCAGGAACAGCTGGCTGGCTGGTCGCTTCAGCTCAGAGGCGAAGCGTTGGATTGAGTGTGATTGAGGCACATAGCTATAGAAAGAGAGAGGCGGGGAGAGAGAAAGAGAGAGAGGGAAACTGAATTCCAGCGAATTAATCACCGTCTGTTCCCGTGTGAGAGAGAGGGAGTCAAAGGCAGTCAAACAGAGAGAGAGAGAGAGAGAGAGAGAGAGAGAGGGAGAGAGGGAGAGAGAGAGAGGAGGGGGAGTGGAGCCTGACGCAGTGTGAGAGGCAGAAACTGAGAGCGGAGAGAGACAGAGAACGAGGGAGACAGCAGCGAGGAGGCAGCGCATCACATCAGGCGCCGTTTTGCATCCAAAAAATCTTGACGCGGGTCAATCGCCACATTGGCTGCTGCCGCTGCTGCCACCACCGTAGAGCCGCTTCCCGGCCACTGCTCTTCACAGAGACCGCAGGAGACAGGAGCAAGCTGGGACAAATCACTGACAGACAAAGACTAAAGAAAAAAAAAAGACAAAAGAAGAACCACAGCCACACATACTGCCAGAGGCAACGAGCGGAGACCTGCGAAGCGAATCCGCGTCTTCCTCCACCACGCCGGCATCTGGACCAGGTAAAGTGAAAAGCACAATGTGCAGATTTGCGCACAGAGCTTTGGCTTCTTCTCATGTGGCTGCCTTGTGATGGCTGGACTCGCATTGCGTAGGCAACTTTAGAATATGCCAACAGCTCCTGGCATTCCTGCGGTTCTGAAATCACCGACACTGAGCCCATCTTTCTCTTTCTGTGTGTGTATCTGTGCGTGTATTTGTGTGCAGTGTCGAGATGAATGAGGCGAATTTGCTGGTTGGCTATCCCCGCGCAGCTCCTCTTGCTTGTCTTATCTCCATCCCCGTGTGTTCATTGATAATGCGGGCGCAGATACACAGATCCAGATTTACATTATCGGCTCCTGGTGGATGTGCGCGGTGCCTGGTGGTCCCGTTCGTGCTCCAGCCAGTGCAGCCCATATCCGAACTGTGCGCAGCTTATGGTGTTGTGTCTGAAACGTGCCATGTTTTGCGCACATCTGAGGCTGGTCACTCGGCATTAATGTAGTTTTTGTCCCGGGACAGGCTGCAGTGCCGGAGCCTTCACCTCCGCAGCGCAGTCCGGCGGGCTGAGCGGTTCAGTACCCTGGACAGCGGCTGTCCAGTCCGGGCTGCAGGCGGTGAAAAACAACCATGAGAACTCTTTATTATCCCTTCTCTCTGAGATGTGCCACTTCCATCTGTATGCTCTTCAGTCTTTCCTACTGTGGTTCTGCAGAGTCTGATAGAAGACAAACTTCAATGCTTAACACATAACTTCAGATTTCCCATTAAGTTTGTCTCAGCATGTAGATTAATACACTGCAAAATATATTAATGCCTGCAAGAGATTGACTGTGTAGACAAATTAAAGAAATACTCCAGGGATTTAGCACTACATTCTCATTAAGTTAAAACTACAATTAAGAAAACATTTTGTTGCATTCCAGCTACCTTAGAAGAAAGTAACACAATGTTTTACAGTTTATACAAAGTGGAAGAAACTTTATGCTGCCCCTTTAAAGGAAAAAAACTGAGAAAATGAGCAGAGAAACATAATTAATCAGGATTCTTCTATACAGGGCACAAAGGGTCACTGACTGGCTTAATGAGCATGGAAATGATGTGAATCATATGCTGTGGCCTTCACAGTCACCAGATCTCAGCCCACCTGAGGGAGACTTCAGTGTGACGTGTTGGTGCCTTTCACTGCCATCATAACAGCATCAAGTGTAGGAATATCTTTTATAAGAGTCGTTCCTCTAGTAGAGTGTTGTAGACAGTATGACAAAGAGCAGTGCAGCTGTTGCGGGGGCAGCAAACTTCACTAAAGCACTTATTTAATTTGCTAGCCATCTGTATTTTTAGCACAACTAAATGCAAAAGCTCTATTCCCCTGCTCTAAGCTCTGCACAGTCACAACTAAATGTGACCGTGCAGCCAAACGCAGGACCTGTTCACACAATGCTGATGCAAAGTTAAATCACAATGCCCAACTGAGTGCATGTTAGTGGCACAAAGTCACTCAGTCAGTTGAATTTTGGCTCCAGTGCCCTGTGCCTGCTTCCTACTGCCCCACTATCTGTTGTAACGGATGTTATTGCCACTTTGTCCCATAGGGCATGGACTACTAACAGAGTTTTTCCACTGACTGACTTCAATTGTTGGCTGAGTGCCACAGAGGGGGAGAAGGAAAGAAAAGGAAGACCGAAAGATTGATAGAAAGAGAGAGAGAGAAGCAGGGCTGCACTCCTGGCACCATGAATAGACATGAGGTAGTTACAGTACAACAGCTTCAATGACTCATTTCAGGACATTATGCTTTTGAGATAGAGAAATGGTCGGCTGCCTCTTTTCAAGGCCAGAGATCCTCTGTCACAGTGAAGTCTTCAGTTATCCTGGGAATTCACTGATAACTATCTTAGAGGTCGCTCATCTTGCTTTCATCCTGCATTAGTACTGCAGTGCTTGCTGCAGCACACTTCTCCGGCCTCGCGAGTTGTAAGAGAGGAACACTTCCGATCAGGGCTGTAACAAAAGGGACAAACCTGTGGTGACCAACCTGCTCTGTTTGTCTCTTTAGTGGTAAAGGCTTCACTAAATAACACCAACCAACACCTCTCTAGAAGCAGGCAGCAGCACAGTGAAAGCTTTTTGTGCTGCGGTGGCAGAAGTGTCAAAAGAGGTAGGACTCTAATGTTACATCTGTAATAAGGCAGGTGGCAACATTAAAAATCAGCCGTAATGAAAAGTGACAACTTTAGTAGAGAGGAACTGCCAGAATGTCTGCAAGTGGAAAATGAATGAAAAGTGATGGGCTTCATGTCTCTGCTGTCTTGTCGTTGTACTCTGCTGTTGCGTTCAACCTTCACCTAGAGTTCTAAAAGGATTTTTTTCTTTTTCTTGTTGTATCATTTACCGTAGACCCAAGAGTGAGCTCTCCATCCGTGGTACAATCTTAGTACCTAGAGGCATCACTGTGGGGCAAGTTCTTCAAGAATACTAAAGAAGCACTACTGTGTAATGGGAGATCCCTCCTCACTCTCCCATCCATTTAGCGCATTTTTCGCCCCTTTGACTGCCTCTGCAAGGGAGCAACATGAAGCACGTATCCGTAGAAATCCCAGGCTAAGTTTCAGAATCAGCTCTCATCAGTTGTTATTTGTCAAAGACATCCATATTTCAACAGAAACTGGCTCCCCATATTAAGCATGTTGATGTAGGGAGCGCTGGCATATCTCTTGTCATAATGTTGATCTTTGTTGAGAGGGAATACCCCGTGGTGTGGAAGCAAATCCACATGCATAGTTAACATGGCACCTCTCTGCTGACTGGGTCTGTATGAAGAGGCATTTTTAACTTTTTTTGCAGAGGAATTGACTGTTAGATTTATTCATTTTCTGATTTGTTACTGAAATACAATTGGAATGCAAATAGGTTGCACACAGATCTCGGATTATGCTACATTTCACAAGAAAAAAGATAAACATATAATATTCTTGTTAAGTTTTTTCATTTCATTTCACCCCTATGCACACAGCGTCATGTCGTGTACCAGACACAAACACACAACAGATGTACATACACCTATATGAACAAAGCGCCTGCATAAGAAGAAGAAGAGGGCGATGTAAAGACACACAAATGCACACATGCATATACTGAGGTGCACACATGCAGGCTGCAGACACACACTCCACAGCACAGTACGCAGACGCTCAAGCAAGCACATGGATTAATAATGTACCATATTCCCTGTAGGAGGCTAGTTAGCATTTCAGGAAGATTGCACAAACACTGGGGAACTGTAATTAGGAAGTTATTGTTACAAGTTGCAACTCACACACACACACACACACACACACACACACACACACACACACACACACACACACACACACACACACACACACACACACACACACACACACACACACACACACACACACAAAAAAAATGCAAACTGTAAAAAGTGGTAGGGGGTGTGGATGGGGCAGTTTATTATCCTTATTTATATGTCGGATGCCTTCTGTTACTCTAAAATCTCCTTTTCAAGATGTTTTTGGCAAAGATAGGCAACAATGACAGTAAGCTACAAACACCACAAGGCAGGAAACATTAAGTACACCACGACTGCACACACAGATTAAGTCAGAAAAAAGACTGTAGCCCAGACAAAACCTGAACACCACCTTAAAACAACCCGAGAGCTGCCTGCAATGAAACTAACACATTCAAGTTCTAAAATACCCCAAACACTGGCAGCCTGAAAAGCCAGCACACAGTAGTACAACACAATGTGAGTGAATGGAATATAGCTTGTGGTGCACACGGCATTGAATAGTGCATTTAAAAATTCAACAGTAACATCTCTTTTCACAAACAGTCTTCCTGTCAGAAGAAAGTAGTCCAGTGAAATTTGCTCAGAGACGTTTAACTCATCATATTATGGTGCTGAAGGAGGAGGATCTCTGAAACCTGCGCAAATAAGACGATACCTGCAGACACCATCAGGGATGTGAGAAAACGAGACGTCTTTCATTGGGAGGTGGCTGATGGTATGTCATTTGTGAACGCTGTGCTGAAACCTTTTTTTTGGTCCAGCAAGGCTCATGAAAATTTGATCAGTCTCTTATCCTAAAAACAGGAATCATTTTGGGTCTGGAGGTGTAGATTCCTGGGAGCCGGTTTCATTAACCTGAATGTTACGTTTTGAAACCATGAGACAACCTCACAGTGACCTCATGCCTCATCTTCATAGCGTGAATGATGAATGAGATACTTGATGTATGCTGACGCATAGCTTGCTGTTGCCAGTGCGCCTGAACTGGAGCTAATCCCAACCTAAACTCTCCAGCAAAGGTCCTACACCTTCTCTCCTTCTTTCCTGTCCTTCCATGTTTCTCTCTCATCTCTCTGCCTCCATCTTTCCATACTGCCTCAACACACACCCTATTCATGCAGGCTGTGTGTGTATAGAGTCAGCTAGTTTGTATGCCGGCTGCTGCTACACCACCCCTCTCTGGAAATCAAGGAGAGATTGCGGTGTGGATTCTGAGAAAAGAGAGGAAGAAAGAGCATGGAGGGAGGGTGAAGAGGTGATAGAGACTGAAAGAGAGATGGAGAGAGGGATAGGGATGCCACAGGGTAAAATGAAAAAAAAAATAAAGGGATGGGGAAGCTGGAGAAAGCATTCAATAGATGTGTTTTCCTCCCATTCCGCTCCTCTCTATTCTGTCTTATTACCTCTGGCCTCTGTTCTGCAGACAGTACTGTCTCTGTGGCCGTTTGGAGGCAGTTTGGCCTGGCAGAGACTTGAAAATCCCTCTGATGCTCTGGTCTGAGGTGCTCTTCAGGGCTAAGAGCAGAATTCTCTCTGGCTGTCCCATTAGCTACTAGAAACTGGACTATTGAAATCGCATTACCCTCCCCAACCGAGTGGCACATCGGCTCTTCCTCCATTTTCCGATGAAGATCTGTCATTCAAACCCCAAGATACCAGCAGCAGGAGAACAACAGGGAGATTGGTTTTTGATTTGTCTCTGCTCTCCTATCTTTCAGGCATCTCTCTGTTTTCTTTCATCTCTGGTGACAAATTTCTCCGGGGTTTGGGTGTCATTTGTATCCTCTTTCTGTTTCTTGAAATATCCTGAGAGCAGCTCTGACAGATGCAATGATAGAGAAGAAGGGCACCGATGATTCTCTCTGTTACCTAACAGATAACTTTCACATTTCAGGGGGCTTATTCAATCCAAAAATGTTTTTACCCCCTTTTTGAAAAAGCACACAGTCCAGTTAATGCCAAGAAGTTTATTTTTAAAGCGGCTGACAGCCTATGACTCTGTCAGAGACAGAAGATATAAAGACGACACTCAGACTGCAATCTTATTTTATGTACAAGAAATTCATTATCTTTCTGTGAAATAAGCCCTTGGCCTCAAGAACTATTGTTTAATTACAGTTTAGCAACTGTTATTAGTAAAGGCAGGCCTGTCTAGCTTAGAGGTTGCAGTCAAAGCAAAACTAATTCAAAGAATGCGTGGGCTTTTAGAAACTATTAAAGGAACCAAAAAAAAAACCTCACACAACTGCAAAGTTTCAGGAAATGGATAAAACTGTGTCTGCTGTAATATTAGTTACCCTGGTAACTAGCCCACATAGTGTGTACCTGAACCAGCTCCTGGATGTTATATCACAGTTTAGTCTCTTTGTCCTGCTTTTATAGTTATGGAGGTTTGCAACCAGCAATGCCAGCCAAACTTGCTGCCTGAAATAGTGCTTTGTTCACCGAAGACACTGTTTAGCCCTCAGTCTACAGCTTATTTCCTTGTGATGTTAAAAGCAAAAATACAATTTCATTCATAAATCAATCTAATCTCATGCCGGATTGTCTTGCTTAATGGCAAAACAGGATAAAATATCAGAGTGATGGTAAAGATCAACATACAGAATTAATTTTTATAATCTAGATTTATATGCAATCTTTCTTGGAAATGATTTTTTGCTAAGTTAATTCATGATTTATATGTTATATAAGACATGAAGGCAGAAATTCCCATTAAAGTGTGAGCATTTTTAGTAGCACTCTGAAAGCCATAGCTTCATTTTTTACAGTGGGTCTTTTTACATCAGGAAGAGTCTGAGCAGCTGTGATTTCAAAAGTTAGTCTCTTCTGCTCATTACTTTGCATATCACGATTGTTCGCCATGGTGAAATATTGTGCATAAACTCCAGGCTGCAAGAGCATCACGTCCACACTTTTCCTAACAACCAAGCTAGGTTTTGTACCTCGGCCAGTTTCGTGCAGGTGAGGACTTAACTGCTGCATCTGTAATGAAAAACATGCAGCGCTCATTTCAGACAGGAGGATTATGTTCCCTTCAGTACACAGCTGCCTCAGTTCCTCCTTCAGCAGCAGCTTCTGGCGGGAGAAATGGTTTCAGATCGGCCAGAGGTTCAGGTCGACAAAAACGCAGATTGTAAGTTTTCTTTAATGTTAACACATTTCTAAATTAGTCAGCTGTCTCACACCTCTGTCACACCTTAAAATGTGTGAGATATGACTGAAACTCGATGAGCTTTGAGCATCGGTTTCTATTCTGGGTAACACCGTACGACATTATATCTGGATATGTGATCGTAAACTTCATGGTACTGAGGTGAAACATATCATCAGTTAATGTCATCAAACGCCACTCACTCTGCTCTCCACTGATTCTCGTCACACCACAAATTAATGTCTCGTAGATGGTCATTATTGCTTCTAATCATCACCTCTTCCTGGTTTTTGTCGTACACGTCAGGTTCATAATTATAAAGCTGTGGTCTGTCCTACATGAAAGAATACACATTATTGGCCTTTTAGTGTCAAAGGGACTGTTCTGATTCATATTTCTTGTTGTTAAACTGGACCTAGCATGGCTGCTCTCCCTCTTGTAACATCATAACCAAGGTTTGTCTTTTGAGATGGACAAAAGACAAAACCTACTCTAAAGGTTATTGTGGCACACAAATAGCACTTTCTTTACATGCAATTTTCCTGCACATTAATGTAGCGTGGTGGCCAACCTGCAAATGGCTCTTTAAATCTAATATTAATGGTCTCACAGGAGTAAGGTTGCTATTTTAAGTCGATGCTACATGTCTTTTACATGAATTCCCAGCTGGTGAGGATGCTAACTTTTACCTGAAACGTGTAGGTTTATCCCCAGTTATTTGGTACAACATTGTGAGGGCCTCAAATGCATATTTACAGCTTTAGAATTATTAGCTTCCTTGATAGAACTGACTAAACAAGTCAGCTGGGGTAGACTCAAGCCCCTCTACAAACCTAAAGCGCTGTATAGGTAATGGATGGATGGATGTTTATAACTGCACCTGTCTGAAATCCAACGTTTAAAAAATGTGGTTGTTCTGCCACCATTATAATCTGGACATTTATCTAGAAAAAGTATCTAATGGTCTGACTAATGCTCAGTTGCAAACATTAAAATCGGACATTTCTGAGCAGGGCTAGTGGGGGTTTACTCCTTATTTAGGGTTATGGCGAGGGATCAAAAGGAAGCACTGTGGCACCCAAGCAGCTACTTTGTGTGCATTTGCCCTACACGTGTGAACGGGGCATCCACAAAAAGAAAAATCATATTTCTTGCGGTTTCAGTCTGTCAAGTCACGTCAAGTCAAGTTTGTTTGTATAGCCTGCTATCCTATTCAGTGTCTCACTGGGCTTTATAGGCTCACAACAACAGCGGCTCTGAGCCCAAGCTTTCTAAGAAGACGAGAAAAAAACTCGCCCCCAAAAATGTTAGCACATAAAAATGGAACCGATTTGAGAGGAAATTCAAAGATAGACCCTCCCTCCTCTGCTGCAGTCTCAGAAAATTTCAGATGTGTGAATGACGGAGTTAGTCTGCAGCTACAATGTTTCCTATATAGCCTATAGGTTTGTGAATATGTGGAATAGTTTGTGTAGCCCAGTTTGAAAGGGGCTCAGGCGGGGGTGATGGTGAGCACAACGCTATGGAAAAAATGCAGTCCAAGGCCAGCTGTACTTCCACCTGCACCTTCGCAGTGGTGGAAATGAAGTCATGAGTGTTATTTTGTGATGCAGCATTACTGTCAGTCTGAACACAATGTAATATTAGCAGTAACATTCGCCACACAGTGAGGATTTACTTACTAACCAGCCCTCTCACTATGTTATCACAAAACCATAAAACCAGCTTCAGTCACAGCTTAATGTTTTCAAGCAATTATTTTTTTTACCATACACTGCAAAATTGATATTTATTATTGAGCCCTGCAAGCCCTCTTTTCCTCAGACAAGAGCAAAACATCTCGCAGTGCAGCGCAAAATAATTCAGCAGTATTTCAGTAATTAGTTGTAGCAGTTAGAAAATATTTACAGGGGCCAAACAGCATCAGAAATGACACGCAGTAAACACCAATCTGTGACACTGTTGCTTTACTCACACACACACACAGTACATATGTACAGTGTCTTTATACACGGATCAATAGCAGCACCAAAACCACTGACAGCTGAAGTGTAGAACATTCATCCTCTCGTGACAATGCAACATCACGCTGTGAAACGTTGGATTCTGGCATTCATGTGGATGTTCATTTGATTTATACCGCCCACCTAAACACAGCTGTAGACCAAGCGGTGACAACAGCCCTTCACAGCAGCAGGACGATGCCCTGTGCTCGAGGAACATGACAAAGAGCACAAAGCATTGACTGGCTTCCAAAGCCCCCAGATCCTAATCCAATCAGACATGAACGGGATGCAGCAGAAGAAGCTTGTTCCGCTGCCACCATCTTAATGCCAGACACCTCAGGACCCATCAGAGTTCCTGAGTCCGTGGCCTGATGCTTCAGAGCTGTTTTGGTGCATGAGGGGGTCCTACACAACATGAAGGCGGTGATTTAAATGTTGTAGTTGATCAATGTGTAACAGCAGTGAAGGAGAGGCACAAACTGTTATACTGAGGATTTATCAATTCAGCAAATTGATATTAATGTACATGTATCATTACAAAACGTAAAGGGACCAATAAAACTGATGGTTAGCAGGTAGTACATTAAAGAATGTCTCTCCAAATATTAAATTAAATTTAGTTTTATTTATATAATGCGGATTCATTCATGTCATCTGGCAGCACTTAGCATAGTGAAGTACAGACCTTACAAATAATAAACAGAGAACCAGAAAATTCAACAATCCAAAGTTTAACAGCGTTAAAACAGTTCTGATTTATGTTTTTTGCAGTTAATTGGTATTATCTATATGGCTGACAGGTGATGCAGTTTGATTTAATGCGTGCACAATTTAAGAGTCTACTGTGGAAAATTTCACTTGAATCTAGAAATTCTGTGACGTAAGTAAACCAATATTTTAAACTAAAAACTGGTTTAAATTCACTTGTTTTAAGAAATGAACATTTTTAGGGCATTTGATGAGACAGAGATGTGGTGTATGTGTGTGTGCAGAGTAACACAAACACACTGCCTGCTGTTTCTGAACTCCCCGTTGTACGCTGATGCGTTGTGATGCTGATGTAACGGTAAAGGTGACATTGACCGATTATTCCTGTTGCTTCTTTTTTAGGGTCCTCTCATCAAACATGGAAAATGTTTCCACTTCACTGATGTTCCTGTGCCGTGTAGTTTCTGTAGCATGTCCTTGTTCGCGTCTTTTTAAAAATCCTTTTTGGTTCAATTGAGCACTCCAGTTATTTACAAGCTTTGTCAAATCAGCCAGTTGGCAATCACAACAGGTTCTAAACCATACAAACCCTTTGTCAATGAGCGCTCGGTAACACCGGGGGGAAATACCAGAGCTTGGCAGGCAAACGTATGTTTGGTGTTTATGTGTGTGTGCTAATGTGTCAGTTTTGTGTGAAGTACTAAGCGACTGAACGGATGAGTAGGCAGGCTGAGTGTTGACAGAGGTCAGAGGTCATGTTTTTGCATGTTTATGTGAATTTAGGTGTGTCGTCTACAAGTGTGAGTCTGCGTGGGCGGGAGATCCTGTCGGAAAGGGAGTGTGTCTCTAAATGTGGGTATCGAGACAAACTAAATATCTCTCCTCGTATAATCCTTTAATTTCCCACAGCGCTGTGCATGTTATCGGTTTTTGTGTACCGAGTGTCTGTGTGAAGGAGAGAGTGTGTGTGCATGCAGCATGTGTCTGAGAGATGAGCCACAGAAAAGAAAAGGAAGCATGTCTGCAGCGTTCATATCTGACAGCTACTGGCACTCCACACTCCGTGCTGGAAGTGTGACATGCTCTGCACTGAGCCACATGCTTTGTTCTGTGTGAAAGTGAAAGCAATATTAGGTGTATATGATTTTATAATGGCTGTCTGTATGCAGCCTATCATTTTCTGCCTTTGTCTCGGCCACTTTTCTGTCTCTCGGGCATTGTGTTGTCAAGTGACATGTTGTCTTTAAGCTTTTTCAGATTGGTTTTGTTCAGAGAGCTTCACACAAAATGTTAAGAGTTTACTGTTTAATTTCAGCTTATGTGAGGAGGTGAAAACGTGCTGTACGTAGTCGTGACTGTTAAAGTGGCAGCTCTCCAGTCTGGGGCTGCAGCTAATGATTAGCTTCCTTATCAGTGAATCTGCCAATTATTTCTGATTGATGGATTATTTGTTTGGTCTATAATCCAACACAAAATAGTGTCGGTAAAAATGCAAGAACTTTATTTGCGAAGCCCAAATTCTCCGACCAACAGTCCAAGAACCAAAGACATTTAATTTACAATTATAAAATAGAGAAAAGCAGAACATTTTCATACTGGAGGAGCTGGATCCAGAGGGGGATTAATCAAATATAAGAACAGTTTGTGATTAACTTTTTATCAACCCATGAGTCAATTATTGACTGTTTGTTCAAGCCTTAAAGAGGTAAACTCCGCTTTTTAGAAGAAAATCCCAAACCAGGAATGTAAAAGCAAGTTTTCATTGTTAACAGAATCATTTACCACAGATATTTTCCTTACATTTAAAGACCTGGCTCCACATTTTGGAAAACAGTTTTGCTCCTTTGTAAAGAAAGATTGAAACCACTGTCTCTAAGGTACATAGGAAGCTGGAGCCAGCAGCTCAAAAACAGGACAGCTAGCTTGGATTTATGCAAAGTTGGCAACATCAGTACATCTAAAGGTCATTAATTAACATGCTATATCTCATTTGTTTGAACTGGACAGGAACCAAAGTGTATAAATACCTCGAAATCACACTGTCCCAAAAGGAAAAAACAAAAAAATGAGTATTTTTCTTTTTAAAGCTTTGGGGGTGCTAGTAGCTTCATTGGGTAGCTGTTTCTCTGTTTTGCTATCGGGATCCTCATAAATTGCACTCTAAACAAGACTGTTCCTTTTAAACTAATTCATATAATTGTAAATGATTACACCATTTAACCTTTGCTTGGTTCTACAAGGCACTTTACAATGTATTTCTCATTCACACACAAAAGATGCTAGCCTGCCAGTGTCTTTCTCCATGGACTCTTTGGCACATGGCGGTGTTGGATGCCGAGTTGTCGATCCTTCTGATTAGAGGACAACCGACTCTGTCACCTGAGCCATGACCGCCTTAAATCACTTCCATCAGTTCAAATCAAGAACTTTATTTATATGTAATATGTAGTTGAACACATTTAAACATTCCTGTAATGTAAAGCCAACTTCACTTTTCTCCAAAAGTGTGAAAAATGTGAGAGTTAAGCATTACAAATGTGTCTCTTGGTAATTATGGCTGCAGTTGGCTCAGGTGTAGAGGCTTGGCTTTATTAAGAAAGGCTTCACATGGGAAGGAAACATCCTTAGAAATTGAGAACAAAATGACAAGAAGTTGCAAAAGCAAAGGCAAGGCAAAGAGTTTCTAAATGTATCACAAAAGATCCATGTTAGATGTACTCCCATCCTTATTTCTCTATCCCCCTTAGATCTCCCACAGACATGCATTACCATGACAACCCAGAGAATCCTGGGTAACGACAAACAAGCAGCGCTGTCATCCGCTCAGGACTGTTCCAGTATTCTACAGCTACAGCAGGCAACGCTCTGCTCTGTGACGCAGGCAAACTTCACCCAGGCTAAGACTTCTTCATGGTTACATTTAATACTCTACAGAAAAAAGAGCTAGAGTAAGAATATTATTATATATATTAAGGTTTATAGTAGCTTTCTTGGATTTCATAACATTGTGACATCAATTTTCAGTACGTTCTTCCTCCTCTGCCGGTTTTGGAGAAAACAACATCCACATCCAAATTACCGTAAGTGAATTAGGTGCAAAGATCTTCACTAGTGAGAGTAGAGTCTTGTGCAGAGACAAGCCCATGACTCAGTGATTCAGTCTACCAGGAAATGAATCTGGAATCATATTAAGACCTTAAACAGCAGTTGGCAAAATAATCTCAGCCCATTTAATTCTATTTATGGAGCTTTCAGTCACATCACACAATCCACATCAGCAGAAAAACACAAAACCTGCTCAGTTCTGGTTCCTGAATTGAGAACCACTGAGCATCTCCACCAAAAACAAACATGTTTAGAACAGAAAAGTCGGCTCTTGTTCGTAACCAGAAATCACCAGGACCTGAAAGTGTCATGAGCAGATATAATGTAAAAGGGAAAACCAGTGGAAAAGTGTGCCATTAAAGACATTTTATACAGTGTTCATCTTGCACTTTTTACTCAATGTCTGCCCGTTATCCATCATTGGATCATGTAAATTATAATGAACTCAAGTGTATATTTGCAACAAGCTTATAGGCAACACCGAAAAGAAAAGCAAGATGTATAAAATGCTTACAAAAAAACTAATAAAGATAAACATGAGAAAATTGTGTTCTTCATTCAAAATCTCCACGACATCTATTGAGCAGCTACTCTACTTGAGTAGGGTATTTTATTTTCCTAGCAGAAATGATATTATTTTCTCACCTATAATCCTACACGCTGCGTTAAAGATCTGAAATTCATAACAAGAAAACAAAAATCAAATAATTGGTTTAAAGAAAGCTAGAATGTGGTCACAGTACCAGTTGGCAAGAAAACCATGAGAAATACAAAAGCATAATCCACAAAACAACTTTCACACAAAAGCAAAAGTGGGAAGTAACTTGTAACCAGGCAACACTGGCTAGTTCACCTCAGTGAACAGTAGGCCTGTACCTGGACCAGAGGAACAACAGGTAGCTTAATGGAAAGCTGCAAAATAAAAGCTCCAAAATAAAAGCAGCTCCAGCTCAATCTGTTCTGCATGCTTTAACAAAGAATCAGCACATTCTAGATGTTCTTTTAGCTTGAATAGTGAATAGAAAACAGCCTTTTGTCTTTTAAGAGAAGAAAACAAAAAAATCTTTATTAAATGTGGCCCTAAATAACATCTTCATGTTTGTCGACCGCTGCCTAATCTTCTAGTCTGCCTTCACATATGCCGTGCTGCTGCTGTCGCCCTCATAAATATTTCTTACATAAAAAGGAGAGCACGCTTGTTTAAAAGGTATTTCCCCATCTCGAGAACCAGCAATGCTCCAGAGATGGTTTTATTTCTAAAAGGCCTCAAATGCACAAATTTAAGAAAGCAAAGAGTAAATTTAGAGAACGAAAATATTACTTAGATTTAATCTCTGTCAAGCGCACAGAAATATAGAGGTGCAGTTTTGGCTGAGCTTCCAGATAAAATCAGAGTAGCATTTCATACAGCATGAAGCGCACGCAGACGCACGCACACACACACACAAACAGACACACAAACAGACACGCACACACACACGGCAGCGGCATGATGATGTCAGGACCAAAGTCACATCATCTTGGAGAGAAAACAGGCCAGAATCTCATCACAGCATCCTGAAATGAGATTACCACCCCAGCCTTGCTTTTATATAGAAGTCAATATATCATTCATCCCTCTCTGCCTCCTTCCCCTACAAATCGTATTAAACCCCAGATATGTCCCTTAGAATCAGGACTGGATTGCTGGGTGGGGTGGTCGGGCAGGAGGCAGCGAAAGGAAGAGGAGAGACAAAGATGCGAGTGTTCGCAGAGCGCTTTGTGCGTCACTCAGTGCAAGCTCAGTCAAGGACACATTGAGACGTGTAAACTCAAAATATCACACGCGGGAGTTTGTATCTGTTGTGTGTCTGCGTCCGTATGCGTGTCACACAAAGTTGGGTGCACCAGTATGTCAGACAGTGTGAGCAAAGCTGCTGCTCTCAAATCTCTGCACTCACAGCGGCTGCTGCAGCACGATGTAGCCAAAAGTATGTGGACGCCACAGTTTAGATGCTTCAAAATGTATATATATTACGAGCGTCATGAGATCAGAAACATATGACATACACATGACAAGCTCCCTCACTATTCCCCCTCAGGACTAGAGCTGCTTAAAGAATATGCATGCACAATATTTCAGCATAGAAGTAACTGGTGTCTTTGAGAAAACATCAGTGAGATGTTACAGCTGATATCAAGCAGTTTTTTTGCCCCTAAGATACTCTCTATGTCATAACTGTAATAAATGAAAGGTAGCCCAGAGTGTGTGTTTCAGCGTAAAATACTGCAAACACTGCTCATTCGTTTTTCAGTGACTGTAGCTTTAAACCCAACTGAGCGGCTGCTGCCCACTCCCCTTTCGGAAAGACGACCAGAGGCACATCTCTCTCCGTTTCTGTTCTGTTCAGTGATTGGCAAAGGGGGAGGAGGAGTCAACTGGGGGTGGGGCTTATCCTGTTGTGACATCACAGCAGGCTGCAGCCCTGAATGACTTGTTAAGAGATGCACTCTGATCTATGGAGAAAGAAAACATAGTCCCTTTGTAAGGTAGCTGGAAAATGAAGGTCATTCTACTTTTTAGGATTAGATATAGTTGTTAGCGTCTTAGCATTTAAATACACTGCAAAAAAAAATCTTTAAAAAAAAAAGAAAATCTGGCGTGAAAGAAATGCTGAATTTCTGTAATGTTCAAAAACTGAAAACAGTGAAAAGAAGAAAAGCACTCGGAGAGTTCAGTACTCTGTCAAGGCTGTTCATTCCCATATGGCATTGTCAGAAATGTAGCATATTGTTGTAGAAATGCAGCATTTTTTTTATTAGTTATTGATAATCAGAAATCATAGCAACATAGAATGTGGCCATTAAATATAGATGTACCCACAAACAAAAACCCACTTGCGTAGAGCAGAGGCGTGTGTTATGCATGTGTACATTCTGTACACGTACCCAGTTCACAACCATCGATATGTAGTAGATTACAATCATGTGATCGTTAGCATTCACTTGTTGTCATAGTTACAGTGACGCCTTGCCGCCATCTCGCAATGATAAACAAATCTTTACCAAATCCGTGGATCCAGACTATAAGCCGCATCACTGCCAAAATATAATCACTTGGTCGTTGTGTCATTTCTGACCTTCCCTGAAACTTTCATCCAAATCTGTTTGTTTTTGAGTAATGTTGAGCACAGAAAGATTCACAGAAGGACAAATGTATGCCCTTTGTCAAATAACTGCACCACGTTCCTTGGTGTAATAACAGCAAAATCTGTAAAATACTGATATTTTAGCAGTTGTAAATACAGGTAAATTATGTAATTTCAGGGCCACACATCGTAAAAGAACATAATGCTATTGTAAAAATACAGGATTATTGGTGCGGACATTATGCACAGTTTTGGCTGTTTCTATTATACAGTCAGCATGTCAATTATCGTTTTTTTCTGTGATTTTACCACAAGTTATCTGTAATTTAAACAGGGGCAGTCTGTAAAATGAAAATGTCAAAATATTTTACTACATATTTAATCCACATTTTTTCTTTCAAGTAATGACAGATATGTGTACAAAATGTGTACATTTTCAGTCAAAAAATGGACAAGAACAAATTACTACTAGTAAAACTTCAGCTATCAGCAGAGCCCTAGCTTTTCTTTAAACAACACTGGCATACCTGTATGTACACTGAAGCATTGTTATTTCAGTGTAACCATTCCTCCTGCCCAGACCGGCTACAGAACTGATTCCTGCTATGAGCTGCTATGAGCTTTAGCTTTCTGTGTAACGCAAATCAGGTGGGAATTTTCCACAGTTTCAGGCTTTTTTGCCCCAAATTACTTTTCCTATCCTTTTTTTAAAACTATCCCTCGGCTATAGCTTATCAAGGAAACAGTATTTCCTGAGCGACTTACTTTAGCAGATTTGTACTCGACTACAAACTTGATTTGGCCTGTCAGACTGCTGAAACAGGACTGGATTCTGTTCCCCATCTCTCATATGAGAATTACATTAGGAAGGATCTCTCTTTGGACAATATGAACAGGAGCAGCACGCATGGTGCATCCAGGCACATGTTAGATATTAAAGATAAATAAAAGTGAAGCTATCCTACGCTGACTTTGAGCCATTCTTACTGCTCCACATTAGGAGCAGATCTCACTAATGCTCTTACGGGTGAATAAAAGTATTTCCCTGAAGCCGAAATCAAAATCGTATGGAAAGCTCTTTCTAAGAGACTTGAGGCTGTGCGTCCATATTCTTTATGGTTCTGTGGTACTTCTTATTTTTCTTCCTTTTCCTTTCAAGAACGGGCCACAGAATACAAACAAAAAATAAAGCCTCAATGGGAAATAAAACAGCAAACAACAAAAAACACCACTATGCAGACATGCAACTGTGTGCTCTCGGCCAAAGAGAACATATCCCCTCAGGAAGAAACAGAAAAAGTCTACTGTCCTTACACTGTACCTCATCACACAGCAGTGTGACTCACCCACCCTTCTCCTCCCTCTCTGGTCTACAGTTGCCAACTCAGCTATTTAGCTCACGTCTGCCCTCTCTGACCATGCATGGCCCTCTCCTCCTTCCTCTCCTCTCCTCTGTTCTCCTCTCTCTCCATTGGCTTCTGCCGCTCTACAACTATTCCCAAACACCTCTCACGCACGCAAACACATACGTGTGCTGCTGCCTACGCTGCACACACATGCATTTAAGGCATTTTATATACTTGAAATGCAAATGTGCCGTAAAGGAGCGTCCTGATCAGCAAAAGGTCTTGAAGCCAATCACAGTAATGAGGTCCTCTGGGACGGCTGCATGTGTGGTGCTGTTTACTTGCATATAGCTGCGCTTCGTGTCGTGCAACTGTTTGTGTGTCTTCTCTCTCTCTGTACGTGTGTGTGTGTGTGTGTGTGTGTGTGTGTGTGTGTGTGTGTGTGTGTGTGTGTGTGTGTGTGTGTGTGTGTGTGTGTGTGTGTGTGTGTGTGTGTGTGTGTGTGTGAATGGAGCTCTCTATGATGGCTGAACAGTTGACTACTGTCCCTCTGTCCACATTTTCTACAATTAGAACTGAGTGACTGTCAGAATATTTGGCTCCTGTTCTCCCATCCTCAAAGCCCTTTGATGTGTTCAGCCAGCAGCTGTGTATCAATGGGCCGGACGCCAATCAGAAGCCAACCACAGCTCCTTATATTTTGGCCCAATTGTGCAAAACACTGGACTCTTTGATTTGAGTGACACGATCATTTTGCGTTCAGAGGACGATAAAATGGAACAGAAAGGGAGGCCCACTGCAGACTCAGGAGTTTTTTGATGAGTCTGTGTAGTAGCACTTCCGTCACATCTGTAGCTGTCATCCAGCCCATATCCATAGTGATTAGAGAACTGGATCCTGTCTGTATATGTATATAATGTACAGTCATTTCTGCATATTATGACACAAAGTACTGAACACTAATTAGTGTTTGGGCCCTACATAAATAAGAGGGGTGCTGCAATAAACTGGCAAAACAACAAAATTAGCCACTGGAAATGATTCACAGGAATCAACTGAGGTTAGCTAGAAAATGTACATACTGGACAAACACATGAATTGTGGGGAATGACGAGATGAACTCTTAAAGTCATTTTATCCTTGTTGATTTAGGTAAAAAGGAAAGCTTGGGAGAAATGTGACTATTCCTCCAAAATAGTTACAAACGTTTTCTAGATTAATAATAAGAAACAAAGCCGCAGATCTGTCAATGGTTTTTACAGACCTGTGGTATTTTCCAGTTCAGAAGAAACACAGCTGATTTCTGAGCCAACAAAAAGCTACATAATTACTTCAGAGTCCACAAGAGCAACCTGGACAGCCTTTTCCTCATCTGACTCACCAGAAGCAGACTTTGGGCCCAAGCCTGCCACTGACTGCACATTTCATCCAAAATTCTCCTCTCATTCCACTCTCATTCAAGTTACCATTTTCAGAATCAACTTTGCTACAGGAAACAACAACAATATCTGAGGAACCAAAGTACATGCTGAATACGGCAACAATGGCAAGACCATAAGATTTAGATCCTGCAAAAGATGGTTTTTGTACCAGCTGACACATGTTGTTACTGTTTTTTGTTGTTTTCTTCTGCGGGGAATTAGACATTTCAACGACAGCGGTCACCTCCCTTCACGGTCCATCTAAACAATATTTTACAGGGACAACATTGCTGCATCCTGTGCTTATGCTGCATCACATTTACCTTGAAAGTCAGAAATTAGACCTGAGTTGACCAGCTTTCAGTACAACAAGTAGGACAATCAAGATGCACAACTCCAGAAGAACCTTTGTTTTTAGGTTAGATGCTGTTTGCCCAGGTTATGGCACCTATTACGTGGTGTTTTGCACATGCAAACACCAGAGCAGCATGTCCACAGACAGAAGTACTGTACTGTCTGTCCAACTGATTTAACGACACAAAAATAAGACAGAAGTGCTAAAAAAGTGAACATTACTGAATTTTTCATTTGGTGTATTGAGCAACCATGTTGGACTTTGAGGCTTTCTGAGTCGGATATCTTGCTATTGTACTAGAACTTAGAAATTCCAACTTCCCAGTTTAAGTGAAATGCACCATTGCAGCTGCTTGCAAAGGCTGTTGTGATGGATTTAAAGAAACAAGCCACTGCCGACACACCGTGGAGATAAAGCGGTCTTGTAATTCTTGACTAACCGTTTCTTGTTTTGATGATTTCAGACAGTAGCTTATTTGTGGAGGATTTGTGCTTGACTTTTGGCATTTACTTTGGAATTTATTTTCCAAGTTTTCTGAAAGGATTTGAACATGAAAACAGTCAAATCTGAAGGCCACTCAATAAATTCCTAACACAATATAACGTGCAAAGTTAACTGCAAACCTACTGTGCTGTAGCTCTTCTTGGCCCAGTAGATTCTCAGAGTGAATGAGGGCAGGAACTGTCGATCCTTTCCTCTATTGCTTGTTTGAAATTGTATCTCAGACAAATGCCTGTTTAACCCCACCAAGTAAACTGTGAGCTGGTATTGCCAGGCAGAGTAGCAGTAGCTCAGAGTAAAATGGATTTTCTTTTTTATAATAAATGTATCTGAGTGAACTCATATGCTTCATATTCATATAACAGCCTGTGATATCATGCCAAATTTAGGTCTCTCAGAAACATCTCCTATTTGTTTGGACATGTTTTCTACTTGGCTCAAAGACTTGATGCCTAGAAAGACCTGGAAACACAACATGCAATAATATCTGAGTGTATTGCTGAACCAGGGGCACTGCTGTGAATAATGATGAGTCCAATAAGATAGCAAGGCATTCGGATTTTCTTCAAGGGACTTCAAAAGCCTGTACAATACATAAAATATATTCAGCTGTTGTTCCTAGTTGCTGTGTTTTTACAACACAGATTTCAGGGACTGTGTACACAAAATGTTTAGATTGAGCCCAATCGTGAATAGTAGTAGAGACATGTCATCCAAATTTAGTGAAACAATTCAATCTTTTACTAAATACACAAGTCTCTGATCAATAATCATAAAGGCCTACTTCAAAATGAGTAACTACGTATTAAGAGCAATGCTGGAAAACATTCATTTTGGATTGTTTTTTGCTATTATGTATAATTTATTTTTGAATCATTGAGTTCAAGTAATTGTATCTCCAAGGTATTCTGTTATTATTCAGAAACAGCAATACCATCTGATTTTAAGACTGAATGTCTCAATTAATAGATGTATGCTATGAATCTATACTGTGATACGAAATGACACATTGTGGTCACAGTATAGGGATTGATGAATTACATGTTTAAAGTAGCAGACTGAAGCACTGTTGTACTCTTACAAATCCACTGAGTTGCATTCCATCGCTGTTTAGAGCTACTGAAACAACTCCCCATGATAATGTCCATCTTTCCCACATCAGCTTGTATGTGTATCACTTTGAAAAGGTCAGACAATTCCTGTAAATTCACAAAATGTTCGTATCGCGCTCTGTCTTTCTTTCAACGTCTCCCAGTGCGAGTGGTTTTCATTAGCAGATATCTACTGAACGGGTCATCCCAGGCCATCTGCTGATTGTCACCAGCTGATTATAGTGTCTGTCTCCTTGCATCGTCTGTCAGCCGGTTGCTAGAGCGACTACATGACTTGACCAGAAGCATCCAGCAGCCTGCCTTAGCGTCCTTGAGCTAGACACTGACTCCCTTCCAGTTCTAAATGAGGCTACTGCTCTGTAGCTGGAGGGCAACTGAAAAAAGAAACTCCCTGGAGGGATAAACAGAGTGTCACATCATTGCTAATTATCAGTGGCCCTGATGTGCCGATGATGAACACCTGATTTAATTATCATTGAAAAGTCTTTTTCTTATCGGCCTTATCTTGGCGCCGAGGTGTTCAAGTGCAGAAAATTAGGAAGTAGATTCTGGAAGTCCCATTTCACTGTTTAACAGTCTGATCGCTGAACCTGAAACAATCATCTTTGAAAGGGATGTTTCACGTTGCATGCCGACCCAACAAATAGAAATCACAGAGAAAGCCAAAATATCAAGGCAGCACCTCCAGTCTGGGCCTGTATGCGCCCATAATTAATGACATGGCAGTACTCAGAAATAGGGGACATAGGGGTTGAGCTTAGAAAGACTGGCATTGCCATAGGAACCAGCTGCACCCACGCACTCATGGAGGGAAGGCAGGGAGAGTCGCAGAGAGGCAGGGAGAACAAGAGAGAGTGAAAAAGAGAAAGAGTGAGGGTGAGATGTGAGAGTGATGTCTTTGATGTGACTATCAGCCTCAGGTCTCTAATCTCTTGCTTCTAAATATTTTTCTGCTTATGCGACGAGATTTACCCTCTTTTTAAAAAAAAAAAAAAAACTCCCCTATTTACATGTTCTTTGCATTTGTGACAGATGTCCTTGGGCAGAGTGAGCATGGAGACGGGAGTTGAGCCAGAGATAGAGAGGAGTAAGCGTGCTCTGTGTGCCACTATGTGGAGGGGGAAGTGATAATACCTGCAGGGTACTTTGAGCTGCAAGAAGCCTTCAGGGGAGTCGAAATGCACTGTAGGATTTTGTATGCGTTGGACATGTGGGTGCCCATGTGTCACATCTTATCAGGCTGGCCAGAGTGTCTTAGCAGCTGCCCCGAGTCTGCCGCGTGAAAGCTCTGTCTGTCACATACTGTCGCTGCTCTGAAATACTGTGCCGTCATTTTGTTTGGCTGAACGCTGATCTCTCTCATCTCGCTCACAGCAAGGCCATCAGAAATTCCTTTCATCAAACGCGAGCTTCAATCAATTACTAACCAGGATTGGGCGCAGAACTTCCGCGTTTTTTTTGTCGGCCATATCAACTTGTTTCCATACAGTGGACACTGCAGTCGTGTTTTTGCTGTAGCGAGGCGTGTTCGTCATCCCAGCCGGTCATATTTCATTCTGTTAGATGAATAAGTTGCAGTAAAATAAGACTACCGATTATTTTGGAAGAGTTGTGCACTAGGAACACTGCGTAATGAACTTCATTATTTCGATAACAATGAAAATGTTGCAGCATCTCTCCTATCTCACTTCCTGTATCTCCTTTCACCATCCAGTGTCAGTTTCATTTCTCCATCTCATTTCAGTTAATGCACCTATTTGATCTAAATTCAGTAGTCTCAGCTCTCCTTTTAAGTTTTCTTTGGTATCTCAGTTCTTTATTCTCTTTCCTTGAATCTTATTGCTTCATCTCATCTCTTTCAGATAATTTTAGCCTCCTTCTGTTTTTCTTATCTCGAGCCATTTTTGATCCCTTTTCCTGCCTTTTTAATCTAATGTCAGTAACCTCATTATGTTTTAAATGTAATTACTCCATTTCTATCATTCCTCTATTTCTTGTCATCTCATCTCTTCTGTCTTGTCCCTCCTCCCATTTCTCATCTCATAATTTTTCTCATTTACTTTATTTAACTTCATTAAATCTTTAAATCTCATTTCTATTTAGTTCCATCTCATTTCTGAGCATTTTGTTTTAACTTTACATCTCTGTGATATTTTATTTCTTGCATCTTTGTTCATTTCTCATAACTTTTCCTCAGTCATATATTTGGTATTTTTTTAATCTCATGTTCCTATATTTGTCGAATTGCTCGGTTTGACTCAATTTCTTGAATTCTCCCCTTTTTTTCTCCATACAATTTGTTTAATCTAATTTCTCATCTCATCATTTTTTGCCCTCCACCTTCTTGTCTTTTCTCTCTGTCTCATCTCTTTCATCAAACGTTTCATCTTTAGCTCGTCTCAATAAGAAAAAAAAATCTAATTTCTGTGTCTGCTTGTGTGACTTATGTCTTTTCTCATTCCGCTTGCTCATCTCATTATCTCATTTCTGTTCTTCATCGTGCCCTCTCGCCTTCCTCATAAATCACTTTTCCTCCAATCACCTCAGGAATGCAGGTTGTTAAAAGCAGCGCTGCGTCTCCGGCCAATAAAAATCACTTGTGAGATACAACATTTTCATGATAGCCTGCGGAGGAGCAGAAAGAGTGGAGAATGATAAAGAGGATAAGAGAGGTCAATGGAAATGATAAAGAGGAAGCTTGATGTTGTTGTGACGCCCGGGCTGACGGGACCATCTGTCAGACACACCTATCGCCCAGCTCGCCCGCAGCTACCTCACTCATTGTCATCACCGCGGCCTGATGGATGGAGTTGTGTGGTGTGTATATGTGTCAAGACTGAGTCAACACCAGAGTGACTGTGCGATATGCCGGGTGAGACAAGGGACAGAGTGCTTCCAGCAAGTTTTGTCATTAGATAATTGTGAGTATGTCGTTGGTGCAACACAACGCACATATGCTTCAGGGCAGCACTGGCTATCAGTCCCTCGCGCTTTGTTCTCACTCTGTGCCTCATGCTGAAACATTCCCACCTTTTTCTTTCCTTTCCTATCTTTTCATTTCTGTTCTTGATCGCCTTTCTCTTTCTTTGTCCCCGTTATGTTTCGGGAGTTCAATCAAAAACATAAGTTTTCTGCACAAGGCTCTCTGCTAGTTGTGTCTGACAGTAGCTATTTGAAATCTTTCTCCCCTGAGGCGGAGAAAATGACAAAAACAAATATTAAGAAGATGATGTGGGTCATTCAGATGTCACCAAAGAACTGCATATTATTATATCTGTCTCGTAAAAAAATCCCGGTTTAAAGCATGTTCACCTGAACCTGCTCTTCTCTCAGGTGATTTTTTCGATGTCAGAATGATGTTAGCAGCATAAAACCTGACTGCTACAGTTGTTTAAGTCTCAGTGAAAAACCGCAAGATCAAATTGTTCTCGCTCATTAATTCTCCTTCTTATTCTCTTTGACTCATCCCTTCCAACTCTTTGGCGTTTATCAAAATACAGTATTTCCACTGATTTGCTTTCCCCACAGCTTCTCCTCCTCTCTCTCACTCCGGGTGTCGGGCCCTACCTCCTTAAAAGTGATCTATACCACCAGAGGGGTAATTTGCTTTAGCTCAAATCCTAGATGAAAGCCATTTTTCACCCAACAGAGTCAGGACGGCTACATATTCAAGTGCTAAGAGCAATATATTTCACGGAATTGAGGTGGGAATGGGAGGAATAGCAAAGACCAGCGGGAGAAGATTTCAGAAAAAACTTCAGAATATACTTCATAGTAAGGAGGACACCACTTTCTCCACTCTGAACTTCAAACAAAACTAGATGCTATTGTTTATACTGTTTTGCTGGTGATGAGAACATCTTAATTAACCAAGGAATGTTTTGCAATCATTCGTGCAGAGAGAATAATGAAGAGGAGAAACACTTAAGCATGCATTATTCATTAAGGGGAACTATTTCATTTTCTACTCGAGTTTAAAGTCCAGAAAGCAAAGCATTGGTCTGGAGTTTTGCTTTCAGAGCCTGTCAGACATAGACTTTTTGTAACTCTGACCAAAAAAGGTACTGTAGGTCTTATGTCTACATGGCTTTCATTCCACACTCCACTTCAGTAATGTATGGGCGGTCACAGTGAGGTCCGAATCATCCTGCAGCCAGGGGAGCGGCTGCTTTACTGCTGTGGCCAGAAAGAGTTATTATGGTCTCCTCTCTTCCTGATTCAGTATTGGCACTCTAGAGTGATGTTGGGCCAAATGACTTTACATGTTTAATGTATTGCCACAGGCCAGAGGGCAACAGGCATCCACTCCTCACATTGTGCACCACTTGTCCCTTATGTCATCGAGCAGCAGACCTAAATGATGCTCCTGGAGGGATTCTTGGCTCTGCTCTGGGCTTGTCCACATGCCATTTTAAACACTGTGCTGTGGTTTCAGGTTGGAATTTGAAAAGAACATTAGCAGATGTGCATGTTCTCTAGCTGAGTGAAATCAAAGTGTTTTGCTCCTCACAGAGTGTCACGACTGAGCTTTAAGGCGTGCTCTACTCACTCGGCTTTATGCTTGCTGGGAAAAAAAATTGCCTGTTAGATTTTCACACAATAATTTGATCAGATCAAATGTTGCTTGGCTCATTTCGTTCCTTAAGCTCGGGTCAAATTTCAGTGTATACTGTTTACTCCAAAAATGTGCAATGTTTGCACATGAAGAGTATCACAAAGACAGTAGAGGGCCGAGGTGGGGATGTTATTACTTTCTGCTTCTCTTATCTCTGTAAAGAAAGTGCATATTACATCCCTATCTCTCTGTGGCGTGCGTCTGTATGTGTGTGCACTCATGAGGATGTGCACAGGGTGTGCTACTCATCAGACCAGTGGTCCTTGACAAGCTCATACAGACGCACTCACACATACTCATATGCATTCATGTTTGTGTTTCCATGCTGTGGATTTCTGAGGCCTGTAACCCTAACTTAACTCGAGCATTTGGCCTTGAAACTGAAGAGTGTCTCGACTAATCCTGTCAAAAGTTACAGGGACTATAGTTTGTTCAAACAGCAACATTTTTAAACAGACAATATATACAGAGCTTTTCCTCAGTTTGCTGTCTTCTGCCTAAAGCACATCAACAAGCCCTTTGGAAATATTGTCCCAAAATGTGACCAAAATGTTCTCACTCTCGAAGTTAAATTGGCCTCGATACACTTGAAAGAGCACACACAGTTTTGCATTTTTATACCTTAGAGAGTCTTTAGTGACATACAACATTCCTTCACTCCTGACTCTAAATTTAAACTTACTTCTCACAACTGGATGCTTAATCCTGCAGTTTATTCTTATCTCAGTGTTTTAGCTTCATTTTATTTGGTTGATTTTTGGGTGAGGGTGCATTAATGTTAAGGATCCCAGCACAGGTATTTAAAAGAGGATGTAGCATACATATCCTCCGTCAAAAATATCATCAAATCAAATCATCACAAAGTCCTCATTCTCCTAACTGTTCATGTTAGCATGTTCCTCCTCTGCATGCTGCTGTGTCATATGCCAGTAATTAGTTTCTCTGAAATCTGTCGTGACGAGAGTCCTTCTGAGCTATATGCAGATTGCTTAAAAATAAATGATTACTAAAAGGGAAAGGATCACTGCTGAATGCACAAACAGGTGGATGATGGAGCTCTGTTCTTAAAGACAAGAAACGCAGGTGTTTACCACAGGATGCAGCGACACACATCCGTAGCAGCTTCCCTGTCAAAAATCCATCAGAAGAAGGGCTGTTTACAATGCAGCCAAAGAAACCGTGACCCGATTCACTGCATTATGGGATATTAATAAAGAAGATGGGTTATAACTTTGCAGGCATTGTATTATAGCGCACCTGATTAGATCTTATGAGTTTTGTGTGGATGCAATACTATTGCCATCTGCTTCACGTTCAGTACTTGCGTGCATCGTCAGTAAATCCTTTGTGCTTTGGTTTATAACACCGAAGCCTACAAGGAAGAGAACTTCATCTATAACATTAGATAAAAACTACAGAGGTACAGCTAGGATTGGATATAATGCACATGTTGAGGATTATACCCACAGTTAAAGTAAAACTAAGTGAATCTGTCAAAGGTGACTGTCTTACAAGAATATCTTCACCCCAGGACACACATCACGAGTCTTAATCCAACTCATGATTAGTCTAATGAATCAAGAGCACACGCGTTTTCATGTGTGCCGTGGTCATGTGCAGGTTTAAAGAAAAAAGATGAGTTCAGTCTGAAGGACAGAGAGTTCCTAACGATTAAGACAGATTTTGATAGTTGTCTGCACAATAAAAAAGGCAAGTGGCATTAGAGACGAATTGACCCCTAGAGATGGATGCATTGTTATTTTCAGCCATTAAGCTCTAATGTTCAGTATATTCCAAGACTTATTATGTGATAAAGTGCTGTAATTTACTCTCCCCTGCATGCCCTCATGTACTTTTAGTTCAGTTAGCAATTTTCTCCTGAGACACCAGCATGAACTGATGTATGAGGCTGTGAATTATACAGCACTGTGCATCCCATGAGAGCGATTTTGAGGTAAAAAAAAAAAACTAAACTAAAAAGTGGGAGTCACACCGTTCACAGAGGAAGAAATGTGCTTCACGTGCGGTCAATTGACGCTGTTCTAGCAGGACTAAATGGTTTGCTTTCCCCTTTTATAATGTATTTTTGAAAGACTGTTCACTACAAACCGAGCAAGAAAGTTGCATTTGCTTATTAATTCTGAATTACCCTTCTGATTTCCCATTAGCCATTTAGAATCACTAAAGGCCTAATGGGTTTGGTGGCTGAAACATTTCTGCTGTTGGCTATATTCAAGACACATCTGACAAAAATCTGAAAAATAAATACTGTATTTTGTGTATAAATAGAGTGCAGGGTTTGGAAGACTGGAACTTCCTCCATATTTTTGTGCATTTGTGAGTGAAAAAGGTTTTGACTTACGATTTTTAAATGTGGAGTCAAAATTTTCTATATTTGGATGGCAGCTTAAACATACTCAGATAGCCCTGTCTCCAGAAATCACATTTAAATCCAACCTATTTGCAGCAGCTAACAGTTTTAAACAAAAACAACTGTAACCACATTTCATTTTGTATTATCAACAATGAGGAACTTTACTATATACACAGACAATCTATTTTTCAACTAAAATATCCAGTTTTGCAGTAGAATATTCATCTTTTTTGTACAGTACTATTGAGGAACTGGCAGCATTTGGTTGAAGTTTCTGATTCGATACCAAAAACATCTGCAACTTTTTCACATCTAAGCAAATTCACAGTCATTTCCCAGTCTTTAACCTTAAGACACTTAAGTACTTTTGTTGCCTCCAAACCAAGACACAGAAGTGGAAATAATCCAGCCAGTGATTACATTACCACCACAGCACAACTGCCAAAACAGTTTAGTAATATATGAACCTAATTTCTAGGGGAAAAGGCTGCCTTGGAACATATTTCAGGTTAAATGTCGCCTATCCCAGTATATCATTTCTACACTAATCCACTATCCTTTTCAGTTTTATTGTTTTGCCTACAGTCTGATTGAATTTTCATCCTTTATCTGGAATTTGAGGAACAACTGAAGTTCTCCTCAGCGTCGCCCACAGCCCTGAGCAGAGCATTATGGTAGCACTTCAGTAAGCGCTGAAAACACGAGTCACCACACAGCCGCTGTTTTATTGGGGACAAATGCAGAGAATTGGGTTTGGGGTGAGATGAGCGATTTGTTGCCTTTTCCGCGGTGCTGATTTGAACACTAAAGCCAAAGCGTGTGCATCTTGACACTTCAGATTTTGAGTCCCATTTAATGAGATTTTTATTTTTCTAAGAACTTGTTTCATCTAAAACTGCTTTTTCACATAAAAACAACATATCATCACTTTATAGTGAGACACTGTTGCATATACTTTATAATGGGCATTAATTACGTCTATCCTTGAAGTAAATGCTACACTAAATTCCACCTAAAAGTGCACGTTGTGTACAAGTGAATATAATGGATAGTCGCTGATATAAATATGGGACGTCACAGAAGTAAATAACAATAAAACTGACTGCTGGATAATTTAGTAATTCCGAAATATCTTGTGAAAGTTTCATGAACACAAAATGTTCTGAAAACTTGACATTACAAAACATTTATTTTGGATCCAAATGGAGCTTACTGTTCCAGAACATATGAAAACGTATGTATCTCTACGAGTACGTAGAGCACATGGAAAAATAACTGAGTGTTTTTTGTTTTCCTCGATTAAAAATGACCCACAACACGTGAAATTACGGCACATATCACACAAACATTTCTATGCAAATTAAGATGTGTGTCGATGATTTCAGTGCAGACTAAAATACCTGAACAACTACGGCATGGATCTTAATGGAATTAGGTGTGGACGTCCAACACGTGCTTTTCATGATGCGAACACTTCTTCAAACTGACTAGCATTTCTTTTCTTAGCTCCTCTCAGCAGGGATGTGAGTGAGAGATGCTGAAGCCGTCGCAAGAGAAATTTTTCGTTTCATAGCGTCAGTCTTAAGTGACAGCAGTTACTTGTGATGTGCTGCACAGCTGCATCACCCGTCAAATGAAAGAGAAACCCACTAAGGTGCAGCATTTAGATTTCACACCATTTGATAAGAATTCAGTGTAGGATACACCTGTGTTTCCTCGCCTTAGGCTCCTCCCAAAGCATCCTCCATGACTTTCTCCTTGAGTGAGGTGCATTTAGAGATTCGCCATGGTGGAGAAATGGGACAAATTTAAGGATGATGGGAGGAGCGATGATGCAAAGAAGCATTATTTAGCATATTAAAAAGATCTACCAGTGTCCCAAGATGATGAAGCCTTCTGACTTTTGTGATCCTGTTGCCTTTTTTCTCGTGCCACCAGGAGGAGCACGAAACTAATGACATTCAGTCTCAGTAAGGGCCTTTTTTTACATTATTTAACAGATGTTAGCATTATTATTTAAAGCCAACATGTTAAATTTACCTGATAAGCATGATGTCACCGTGAGTGTGAATTTGTGCTAACAGAGCTAACATGGTAAAAGACTGAAAGCAGAAAAAAGATTTTAAGAAAAGCCAAATGCAAAGATAATTTGTATCAAAAATGCATTGTTCCATCATAATTCTGCACAAGTGGTGGCCACCTCTGCATAAACGTTTCGGTTCTAGTTAAAACTTTGGTGTGATTACAAGACTGCAACGAAAAGAGTCATTAAAGAGAGAAATTTTTAGCAGTCGCAGGATATTTATCAAGCCCTGACTGGTGCATTTTTAAAGTTAAGTCGGGATAAACTTTGTAATTACATTTTTTTTTTAATCATTCCTGGACAGTCTCCACTGTAAACTACAACTATAATCTCAGCTTTCAGCCTGCAGCACAGCGTCCTCACAGTCTTCTGTGACTGTTTAAAGTGATCTGTCACCCATTAAAACATAAAATTCACCTCAGGCTGGTTGGGTTTAGACAGTAGTGTCATCATTCTCCTAAATGTCCCTGCTAGCATGAATCTCCTCTGCATGTTGCTGTGTGATATGCCAGTAATTAGTTTCTCTGAATTGTGCTGTGACAAGAGTCCTTCTGAGCTATATGCAGGTTGCCTAAAAATAAATGATAACTAAAAGGGAAAGGATCACTGCTGAATGCACAAACAGGTGTATTACAATAATACTGTGCCGCTGGATGGTGTCATGATTATGCACCCTGGTATTCAGATTTCAATCCTTTGCCTCACAGCGACATAGTTTGAAGGTGAAATCTGACAAATGACAAAAATGAGAATGAAGAAGTTGTCCTGCCTCCCAGACAATGATGTTTCTCTGATGCTTGTATCTGTCAAAGAGACTTTAAGATGAGTGGGAAGCTGATTTTTTGCCGAAAAAGGGTTACATGCTAGTTTTCACATTGCATAGCATTGAAATTATATAAATTCATTTGAATGTAGAGTTGAATTAGCCCCCCATACATCAGAATGACGGCTGGTATTAATGTAACTCATCAATCAAATTCCAACATTTCCAGCTTTAAACACTTAATGTGGACAGCCCACGTTCTGCTTTTTGGTTTTCTCCCTTTCCTGAATGTGTTACAGCTTTTTGGTGCATGTAAAAGGTCTAAAAAGTCACAAAGCCAGAATTCCACACGAAAGGGAGTTACTCTTTCCCAGCAAAAATGCTGCGTATTATTTGTCTGAAACAACTCGTTTGAATTTCAAGCTTTTCTTCCGTTACTTATTTACATCAGCATGTAACACATTTGCATAATAGCTGCCTCGTGGCTTGTTTGGCACGGCTTCAAACAAAGAATAAGCAGCTACCTCGCCATTATTTTCTTACTAGATCTGCTTCTTCTGGTGCCACATCTCTCTGCCTGTAGTCAGGGGTCTGGGTTTACGATATGTAACCAACGATTCCTTACGTTTATCGAGCCACCTGACCAATCAGAGCAGATTTTACTTGTTGGGAATGTGATCTGAAAGAAACAGGAGCTGCAACATTTCAGACAGAGGCTGAAGAAGTGCTGCAGCAACATACAACGTGAGGAAAACAATGGTGTCTCTGAACACTAAAGCATGAAACATAATGTAGCAGATCTAAAAGAAAATAATAATTAGAAACCTGTAAATGTTCATAGTATTGGGTCTTAAATTTAACACATGGAAAGCAACGGGGTTAAGACAGCGTCTGTTGTGGGTTTTAGTGAAACAGCTTTATCAAATCCTACAAGAACAAGAGATTTCTTGCCTCAGAAATCAGTTAATTATATCCGTAACTGATTGCTGTTATGATTCCGTGTATTGTAAAACATTTAATTTTATTGTAAAGAGACACACCCACAGGATGCTTCATAGTGGCTTTTACTAATGTAATAAATGTTGGGAACCAATTTATTGCGTTAAGTCATTTATTGAAATATCAAATCATTTCTGGGTGTAACTTCTCAGTTCTCAATGTATATTATTGTAAATTTTGTAGTTTTGGATTTTACACAAATTATATTAAGGCAAAGGAATATGATGGGCTTTGTTGGGATGGACATTTTCTTTTTAAAACAATGTTTCGACTTTTTGTAAGCATAAAGTTAATTTAAATAACTGCAGAGGCCTGTTTACCTGTATTAACCCGTCTTTTCCACTGTGCTTGAAATTTTGAAGGAGCGTGAAATCTGTGCAGCATCTGAGTTATCTGCCTTTTAACCGTACGAGCTGCTCTCGCAGGCTTAAGGGAACTGCATTATGTAAATTCTAAATCTGAGTAGTAGGCACCTTCTAACACAGCTACACCCATATGGCCTGAGTACTGCCTGTGCTCATCTCTATCCCAGAATATTCACATCCCCATGGAAACCGGGAAGGCCATGAGATCCACAATGCTCACCGTGTTTGTTTGTGTGTGTGCCTTGGCTATTCTGACACATACTGTATGCAGTTTATCTCTTCAATAAATAAACTACAACAAGAGAATGCAGAAATGACAGAGAAATGTTACATGATGCAATCCAATGCAATAACATCACTTGACTATACGGGCCAATTTTTTCTCTCTTACGCCGTCTGAAAAGGATCTGTGAGGATAATGAGCATTAAATGTACAGTTTCTTCAGACCCCTTCATGTTGTGCAGGCTTTATTGTTCTGTAGATTTAAATTTAAAAGGATACATTTTAATTTTTTTCCTGTCAGTTTACATCCAATAGCCCATACTTGCAAAGTGAAAGCATGCTTTTACTCTTGAAATATGCACAGATTCATATATATAAAAAATAGAAGCTCAAAAGAGGAAATCTTTATTTACAGAAGAGTTAAGATCCTTACTTCAGCACCTGGGGGACTCTCTGCAGGCTTTCTATGCCTAGATTTGGACAATTTATCCCATTCTTCCAGGTAGATCCTCTAAAACCCGACCATATTTGATGGGAAGCCTCTGAACTTCCACATTCAGGTCTCCTCGCAGATATTCAGTGGGGTTTAAGCATGGGCTTTGGCTGGATCTTTCAAGGACAATGAATGACTCCTGGTGCCACCTCTGCGATGTCTTGGCTGTTTGATTTGTGTCACTATAGTGCTAAAAGGTGAACTGTCCCCTTAATCTCAGTTCTCTGAACCCTGAAATTGTTTTTCTTCAAGAAACTCTCTGTATTTGGTCCATTTATCATTAGTCCCCTTAGTTCTGACCAGCCTCTCTGTATCATAGCATGATGCTGCCACCTCCATGCCTCACTGTGGGGACGGTATTAGCAGTTGTTGAGCAATGCCTAGGGTTCTGTATAAGCACTTCAGACCAAAAAAATGTTTTGTCTTGTGCTCTTTTGAGTCCTTTAAACAGTCTAAAAAGCAACATATAAGCATCTTTTCAGTAGGTTTTTTCCTTCTCTTTAGGAGACTTTTGACATTCTGACAGAGGAACCATTGGGTTCTTGATCATCTCCCTGACAAAGGCCCATGTTGCTCGGCTATTCGACTTTGCCAGATTGAACATAAGGGCCTTCACTTTGAACTATGTCTCACCACAGTTTTACTATTAGATTTCAAGGCTGAATTATAGGTTTGTGTGTACACAGGTGTGTGAGCCTGTCTAAACTTTTTCTGGTCCCTTCAATTAGCCACAGGCTGCTTTGCCAGCCCTTTCTCTAGAACATTATGGTCTGGTGGCACCACACTATTATTCGGCTACAAGGAGGAAAAGCTCCGGCTTCCCGGCCAACCAATCACAGTTGTTGTAATTTTGTTTTATCATTATGGGTTGTTGACTGATGGAAAAAAAAAATGTCAGTTTAAATCTGCAAGATTATGCAAAAGTTTCAGACTTTAGGTTCTTTAGTCTTCAGTCAAGAGAATGGCCTCAGCAGAATTATATAGTTGTAGCTGAACATTAACTATGTTCAGCAACAAGAAAAAGCACGAGTCCTGCAACAGATGGTCTGACAGCTACAGATCCCTGATCTCAACATCATGGGGTCAATCTGGGATTACATGAAAAGACAGAAGACACTGAGACCAACTAAATCCACACATCCTATGACAAGTTCTCCAAAGTGCTTGAACACTCTACCTACTAAGTGATTTGTAAAACTCTATGAAATAGCAACTGTTACTACAACAATTGATGCTTTTGTTATGACACCAAATACTTACTGATATGTTTCAACTCCATCTGCAGTCTTCCTCAGAGCGTCATCCGATGTGTGATGACGTGTCCTTTTTTTATCAGGTGACTGGTCTGACAGATCTGTCAGAATCCGTCAAACCAGCCACTCCCCAACCCCCCAACCCCCCACCAACCGGCTCTGAGTAAGACTGCAGATGCAGTCGAAACATGTCAGCAAGTTAAAACCATACTTTCCATATTCGATTGTCGGTTGAAAAGTAACACTATTCTATAGTAAGAAATGACAAAATGAACATATTTCAACCAAATACTGATTTGATTTGGGTGTTCAGAGTTTGCTACACTTAGTATTTAGTTACTTGAAAGCAATATTTTTGAAAGCACCTTCGCTTTACTTTTAGAGCCTTCAGTGTTCACATGTACTTATGTTTTCTATTTTCAAAGATTCTGGGCCACCTTCTCCATGGCTGGTTACTGTAGTCAGCTAATAAAACATAACATGTAATTTCAAATTCTGGTTTTACCAGAAGGCATATTCCTAAGGCTATCCATCTTACACAGCTTTAGCTAACACGTACTGAAATTAGTCTTTACATAGTACGCTCTAAGGCAAAACAAAATCAACAATAAATGAGTAAATGACACTTTGTAAGACTGTGAACAAGCCCAGAATTAGATACCTTTTCTGGGATAAGTAACGGTGCTGGAATTATACTGTAACTAAATTTAAAATGGCTCCTTTTATAATTTCTTATTGAGAAAAATAACTACATTTTTGTACATTAGGATTCAACAGTGATGTCAGCGATTCAACACAGCTTGTCATTGTCCAAGGATTGCCTTTTCTTGTACTCTTACATGTTGCTTTCTTCTCCTCACTCTGCCCTGAGACTTTCTCCTCTACAGCCTTTCATCTCCAGTGGCTCCCATCTCTTATTGTACTTGAAGAGTCTGGTTCAACAGTGCACTTTTATCCACTCGATGGCTGTTATGCTTGTAATTAGAGGCTGAATGATGCATTGTCTCTTTGCCGTTACTTTTTTTTGTCCTTGTAGGGATCTAACCTCAGCAAACAGTTGTGTTGTATGCTACACACATGTACACACTGAGTGAAGTCAGTAAAGTGCGCCAGTTTCAAAGAAGAGATCGAGAATCTGATGACCTGATAGCTTCCGATCACCAGTTGTCTCCATCATCCAAGTGCTGACACTCCTGTAACGCTCAGACACCACTAACACTGCACTGAAATGTGACTGAGAGCAACAGCACAACACACTTCAAAAAACTCTACATTCAAACGCCTTTTCAGTTTTGAACTGGTCCCCTCACTTCTGCCTCCGCTGCCCTCTCGTCTCGTCTTACCTGTCCTCCCCTGATGTATGCTGCTTCTCTCCTCTCCTCCTATGACATCTCACTTTTAGACCCACCATGTCTCCTGCAGCAAGTTAATCAGAAGGAGGGGTTGAGAGAATGAGACTGTCTCTTTTTTTTGTAATAGCATAGACTGTTTTAGCCCTTAGTCCTTTGAGCTTATAGTTTCTGTAGCGATTACGATGAAATGAAAGATGGATGAGAGAACGCGAAAAAGAAGAAGAAGGCTTAGGGATTGGGGAGGTGACAAAAGGCGCTCTGATTGTGAGCAAGAGTGGAGGAAAAGTGGGTCTCGAGCACTGATGAGGCAAAGAAGTGATTTGATTGAAGAAACACTTATGCATATAGTATGAGCTACATGTGGTGAGCGTCTGGCCATCTCTGCGAGTTTTTCGTGACTATTTCAGTCAAGCCAGTTTTTTGAAAAAATTCAGAACACACACACTAAAACAATGCAAATCTACTACAACCCCCCTCTTTATTGACAATGCGTGACTTTGCAGACTAATTAACGCCTGTCTACTATCAGTCAGTGTCGGTGTATCTGCATAAATGAGGCAGGAGTGGCACGTATGGAGACTCACACACAAGCTTTTTCTGGACAGTCATAGAGGCCATTTAAAATGATAGTAAAAAGTGTTTGATCGTTTAGGTAAAAAGACTTGTTGAAACCCAGCAATGACAATTAAATGAAAAGATTCAATGAAAAGAAGAAAATTGGAATCACAATAGTGGTGGAGAGGTTTTGGCCTGTGCGGCCTTCATTATTCTCCTCTCCAGACCAAATGCTGGGCAATGAGCATATTAGTGGCAAAAACCTATCCCATCCTATAGGGCAGATAAGTAAAGCTCCTACTATGCTAATCACTTTAATAAGGGCTAATTGTAATGGGTCTGAAAGGCACTAACAGACACTTTCTGTTCAGTACATTTTTATTTTTTTATCTCGTTAACATGTCCACATAGTGTTCTATAAATGATAGAAGACACATCATTAGCAAAATAAGCAGTCAGCACCGTGGCTCCGTATTTCCACCTTGAACCTGCAGTGTGCTGATGACAGTCTCAAAAGCATGAATTCAGACTCCCAGGGTTTTAATACACATGAAATTTAATCAGATCCAATCCTGTCAACTTGCAAGATGGGGCTTCTGTATTAAAATTCTTCTATAGAAAGGGTTTCCGGTTTGAAAACGACTAAATTACTGTAATATTACAAAAAGCATTGTGTAGCTGAGAGCAGTTTTAAAGTGTTTGAGCAGAGCTGTCGGTGAGCTGGTGTGCTCGAGCCGCAGCAATTGGCAGGAAAGCAAAGAGGTGGGGACTTGATAGATCAGGACATTCAAGAGAAAGCAACAGCGAAGGGTTAAACTTAAACCAGTTTAAAGCAGGAATCAACTATTTTTAAAGAAAAAACTTCCAAATATATGAATAATTAAATGTAATTTGCATACATGGTGATGGATTTATAGGTGTTTCATCAACAACCGAAGAAGCACTTTAAGGTTGGAGGACTTAAAGTTTTACAGCTGTTTCTTTTTAAATGTTTGTGAATGGGAAATCAATCTTTCAGTGCCCAAACGCTTAACAGGACGTTCCCTAGATTCTCGAGGCAGCTGTTGAAGAGCAAACAGCTGGAAGATGGAACCTAAAATCTGCTAATCATGGTGGTAATTGGGGAGGCAAAGAGCTGAGCAAACCCTGCACTGAAAGACAGAACGACAAACCCCGGAATAAATATTTGTCATTAGTTCCTTTGAAAGTAAAACTAATTGGGCAGATATGATCATAAAGTAAGTTGTAAAAGAGTGTAGTCAGGCATTGTGGGAAAGTGAAAAAGATGAAGTGGCAGGAAATTTATCACAGCAAACCTCTATTTTGAAACGGTAAAATCTCTCATCTTGGAGCATGAGAGAGAAAATGTTGTCTTCTCTATTAAATTCCAGCTATTACTTGTTGTGATTTCAAACGGCGATAAAGTAAATGTGAGCTCAAAAGTCCATGAGAGATGAATCAGGGAAAAAAGACCAGCTTTTAATCTGTTTAATCAAATGCACAAACACATGTGTGGGCAAGGACCTACTTACACACGCACAACACACAGACTAGAAAGTGCAGAGTTGGCAGGGTGGACTAATTTATGCTTGAGTGCGGTTCAATTAAGGCAGATGTAAGGAACCGTTCCCCAGTCTCAGCATGTGCTACCCTGGTAAACGCAATGCAGAGCGCACACATCCTCTCTCTATCACACACACACACTACAGAGGGAGTCAGAAAAATTCACAGACTTACATAATGAAGTTGGAATTGTTCACTGAGACATAGGATGTGTACAAACACAAGAATGCCATGGCAACACAGAGGACACTGGATGCCGGAGTGCTGGAATCCAACTAAAGGGCTTTGTGAAAATGGATTGTGGCCTCTGTCAGAAAGGCTCGTGTGAAGCTCCGACACAAAACAGAAAAAAGCCAGAGGAAATTACTGTTTTTTATCTGCTTTGTATGAAAAGAACAAAACCTCCTGACTGATTAAATTGAATAGAACAGCAAGGTCAGTGGCAGCAGCATCACACTGACCAAACAAGAACCCCACATGAACCATTACTGACTGAAGTAACATCACCTTTGTTCGGGGACCTGTTGACTGCACACTTCAAAAATTGCATCCCGATACAACCAAGCCGCATTTTCAGTTACGTTTTGAAAGAACAGTGTTTTATCCTGGTAATTTAACAGTATGACGCAGTAGGAAACGTTTCCACTTTCAAAGACCGGTAAAGTTCACATTAGAAAGATGGAAACATGGTGTTGGCATATCAGAGGATTTTAACTAAAGAGATTGGGGTTCATATCCGATATGAGACCATTATTCTTGGACTAAAGGTGAATTATGCAAGATTTGGAACAGAAATATCATAACACAGCAGCAAACTACTAAGTGATACACAGTGGAGCCAAGGAGCCCCTAACAGAGACTGAAGCATCTGTTTGTGTTCCACTCTGACCTTTTTTAGTGCATGTGAGTCCCTCCCATTGATACCATTCAGTCCCTCCAGGATTTCGCGAACATGCCTGAATTCGTGTCAGCTTTTCTAAAAAATTGCGATGTAAGTTGTGATGTTTTAAGCGCATTTGTTGAGATGAAATTCCGCGAGACAGTGAGAATTGCTAAAAAGTTGCATTTGTCTCTAGTTGTAATTGACAGGATTCATTACGAAACTATTTCTTTAACACGCTCCAACACATTTACACAAGCTCGCACACCGCGCCGGGAAATTAGCAGCAGCCAGATACTGGTTTAACATGAAGTATTTGGTAGATTTAAGGCACAAAATGACAATTTACTATTGAATGAATCATATTTGGATATATCTGTTCTCCTTTGCTACTCTGTCTCTACTTGTGTCTGTTTAACTCCAGTGTTGGTGTGTTTGTTTTCGCACATACGTCCATTCGGGTTTGTCTACAAGTAGACACGTTCTGTCATGAGGTTCCAACGGACCGTGGAAAGGAAAACTTATTGGAACACTATGAACTGAATTGAATTGTGATGCCTCGTGCTTATTTTCTGTTAGGATATTTTTGTGCCAACGTTGTGTAGTCTGAACGCAACATTAGTTGAATTTTGGCCCCAAGACTAAAATCCAAAGCGTATGTGCTCCTGTAGCTTAAGCTGCTATTCAGCTCTTCATCAGAGACGAAAGCTTTGCTCTGAGCAACGGCACATTTAAGATGTTTTAAAGCAGGTCTACTTCTATAATATATCAGTTTGTAATCTGCATATGTTTGAACTGCATGAAAGTGGAATTAATGTGCTTCTGTGGAGCCAAACAATACAAAGTCACGACATATGGTAATTTTCTTTGACAATACACCATTTCTAACAAAGGAACTCAATATTAAAGCTCAGTAATTGCCAGTAATATAACAGAAATAACTGTTTTCTGTTTTCTCTTAGTAACTGACATATCTGAGACACAAACGCTTTCCTCCAAACACTCAATCCTTCCATCCATCTAAATCTGTGCACTCATATGTCCTTGTTACTGTACAGTTTTAGTTTTTCTAGGTCTTACTTAATTCCCTGCCTCTCGCTCTCCTTCTCTGTCTATATCTTTCCCCGCTCCCTCCCACATCTTATTGCTCAGAGCAAACAATTACTTGCCTTGTTTGAGATACTCTGGACTAAAATAAATCTGAATAAATGCAGGGATCTCAGTTGCTACAGGAATGTAATGCCGGTGAGGGAGGAACAGATGAAGAAAAGCAATAAGAGGTATACAAAGAGGATGTCACTGCTGCTGAGCATCAGAACAGCCCTCTCTGTCTGTTTCTGCCTGCATACATACAAACACACAATTATGTATGTCCACATATCCCCAAAAATGTCCCTACAGGCAAAGAGGAAATAGGTTATTTTCTAATGGGTTACTAAAGAAAACACACAATCCTCTCAGACCTGAGGGCTTTTAGGTGTTTCTGTGAAAAAAAATAAATTTCCCACTTTTCCCTGCATCTCTACTTTATCTTTCTGTGCATATTTATGTTTGTTTCACTGTAAATTGTTACTGGATCTACATATATCGTCCATTATGGTCCATCATTTATTGTGACCTCCATTTGAGGCTGTTTTTCCAACTGCAATTCTAAGATCTGGGAAGAGACTCAAAGAAACCAAGGAAATTTAAATTGCAAATAAGATCCTGCAAGACTCTTGAGGATGCATATGCATGATTATTTAAAACATTTATGGCATTTCTGACTTTTACTTTACAGTGAATGAATGATAGAAGAAAAGTGAGAACAGAGAAAGTACAGTATGTGTGGAGAGGAGCGCAGTAATGAAATGCATTAACCTCTTAAGGGTACCATGCAGGGGGAAAAAAAAAAAAAAATATATATATATATATATATATATATATATATATATATACGCATGTTGCCACATGAAAAGGCATAAATCTTCTCCAGCTAACTTAAACAGCAACAACATTTTTTACATTTTTTTTAAATTTAGTCTCAATATTCAACAATTCTACAATTTCATTTAGCAGACGCTTTTATCCAAAGCGACGTACAACACAAGCAAGAATTCAGGCATAAGGAAAAACTTTTAGTAAGTGCAAAAAGTGCTTCTAGTGCGATTGGTCAAAGGTGTTGCCATCAAGTTGCAGAAGAATATATACAGGTAATCTCATTGAGACTCGTCCTGAAATATAACATAACAAGACAACATTGAGTCACTGACAAACAACACTAAGGGACCTGTACTAGACAGCATAACAATACAATATAACACTGATTTCCAGGCAAACAGGGTAGTGCCAAAACACAACACAGACATCAAAATGGATATGCAAAGCGCCAATGTTTAATCCAAACATTGAATCAAATATACCCTCATTTATCAGGAGTTCCATTAACAAAGGAAGGACTATACATCTCTAGATAAACTGACGATATCCTATAAGATACAAGACAAAATACCGTGCTTTCAGCTCATGGTAATTAGATATAATTCCTCCAGAAAGATATATGATAATGCTGCATTTCTGCAATTCCAGTATGGTTGCGTATCTGTGTGTATGTGTGTGTGATTTTGTGCCGATAATAGAATCTTAATTGGTTGATTAGGGAGGATTAAGGTCATTGATTGGATAGAGCTCAGGGCTCACCTGCTGTTCCCTACATCTAATTGGTTGGCTAAATAACATTTCAATGAAAGGCTGGGAGCTGCACCAGGAAAGCATTCACACACTCACACAGAAACACACATCTGCAGCGGTGAGGGAAGGACGGAGACAGATAAAAAAAAAGAGGGGGATGAGGGATGGAGAAAGAAAAAGAGAGGGAGCTTTTACACCCGAGTGTCTCAGCCTTTCTGGATGACAAAAATATGGCCTGTCAATCACTGAGCAGGGTGAAAATGTGTGTGTGTGTGTGTGTGTGTGTGTGTGTGTGTGTGTGTGTGTGTGTGTGTGTGTGTGTGTGTGTGTGTGTGTGTGTGTGAGAGACACGCTCAGAGCACACAAGGTGCAGGTGTTCAGAGCAGACCGTTAATAACCTGTGTCAGCGCACACACACACATTCACACACCATGCAGTGTGTGAAGTGTGATATCTGCAGTGACACTGGCAGGCTGTGCTGGATGTGACTAATAATTGATTGACATTGGTGTCCTTGCAGCTGTATCTGTGTTTCCATGTGTAGGTATGGATTTTTATGAGCGAGTGTAAAATTGCTGTGTGTCTAAGCATTCCTGTGTCCCGTGTGTGTCATGCAAATGTTGAATTTGATCACAGTTAAAGGGAAAATAGTACATATACGTGTAAATGCATTTCCTTCGTGCAGATACGTGCTGTGTCTGCACCTGCAGGTTTTTATATGCAATGGCACATGTTCAGCACCTCGTTGTCAGTGTGTTTTCGTGGAACGGCTCATAGAATTTTACCTGGTTTATGAAACCACTTGAGTACTGCAGGCTGTTACAGGATTATTGAGGTGTCTGCTTGGCAGCTACAGCCTGTATCATTATTATGGGAGACCTTAATGATGGTGAATTATCATTACTGCAGAAAATACTCCCCTGCACAGTAGGCAGGAGGCACATAAACAACATATTCACACACACAGGAGGTTGTAAATCCCACTCCAGATATTTCTAATGTGCTGTGTAGTGCTGCACGAGAATGAACAGCAGTGCTGTGCACGTTATCTTTATGTGGCACACATCCAGTAAATGCATTAGGAATTTTGCAATTAAAAATAATGGTGACGTGTGTGATGTTCATTCTCACTACTCAGTAATGATAGTAGTCTTTCTATTCACAGTTTTAAATGAAAAACATGCATATAGCTTTATAGAACAAGAGGAAAAAATGACTGACAATTTTACTTTGACAGAAAAATATGATCCATGACATTTAAATATTAAGAAAAATGTATGATAATAATGAACTAAACAAGGAACCATTTTTAAGAAATTATGTCCAAATAATTTAAGAGGGTTACATGATAATTACAGACATTATGTCTCTTAACTATCAAATCGACTGTCATTAAAGTTTTCAGTTGTCTAAATTCTACAAATAGAGAAGAGTTTAATAACACTTAGTGATATTAGACTTTCAATTATTCAACTAATCACCTGAAAAACCTCTTACCAGTTATAGGAAAGGATAATACAAGTTTCAGCCTAGAAAATAAACCCCCTGAGCCTGCTTCTGTCGGAGGTTTCTTCTTGTATAAAGGCAGTTTTTCCTTCCCACTGTTGTTAAAACCTTGCTCAAAGAGAACCAATGTATTAGTGAGGTTTGTCTATATGACATAATACTGTAACGTGTTGACCTTAGGATTACTTAAATTGACACTTGGTGCTATGTACATAAAACTGAAATGCAATAATTCATTGAAAAGGGATTTCAACATAGTCTAAATTTTCCTAAAGTGTGCGACAGATAGATTGAGAAAACAGCATCAAAAGGTGGTGGACATAGCTCGATTTAATTGACCTTTATATGGATCAAGCTCCCAAAATCCAACATCCAACAACATGTACAACTGTTTAAACAGGTGACAGTCAACTTATTTAATGTCATTATTAATAAATAACTATCTAAACAGGACAATGTGCATTCTAAGCTGATGAAGGCACTTGAAGCTTCAATAAGAAAAGAACATTCACCATCAAGCAATCCACTGAATGAGGCGGATATTCTCCTCAGCTGCAGTCAAATGTGAGTTACCTCTATGATCTGATGTGATCCCGCTTTGTCTCACTCTCATTTACGCACATTGAGCTGACTGGCCTCGACCTTTTGCCCGGTGGTCATGTCATGTTAAGCAGGGTGAGAGCGCTAACCTGACTCAGCTCTTTCACTGGAGCTATTTAGACACGCATGCAGTGTGTGTATGTGGCTGTATAATGGCAAGCTCTCCGTTCTCATTTGCCATATTGTTCAGAAGACGGTACTTAGAGCCAGATGGATCTCCCTTTCAAACACAGACTCACATCACATCACAGACGCACGCACACACTCCGTCTTTCACAAATTGAGTATGCATATTTATAAGATGAGTCACTGAATTATTGAATGGTTTGAAATGGAGCCAGTAAAGGTGCAGCAGTGTGCTTATGTATATACATACGTGTGTGAAAGAATGTATAACGATCCGAAGAATCCCAGCATGCATCTCCTCACCTCTGCAGGTACTGGAGGCGTTTACCAAGTCAATGTGCATGGACACAGACGCACACAGACACGCAAGAGTCCTGCACTTAAACGTACAGTATCTCTCAAAATCTCTCTTTTGTATGGGAACCTTCTCAATAATTCACCAGCTGATCGTTTCTGAATACTTCAGTCGAAGTTTTTAACATTTTATGTTTTATGCTCAGAGGCCGTGTTCATAAAGTTGGAAAACTTCTACCCAATCCTTCATTGGCTCCAGAGGGGCTTCAGGATGTCATAACTCTTTTCATCCTCCTGGAACAGTGAGTAAAGACCGTAATACCCCCCCAATTTTCAAAGATTGATACAATTATCGATTAGTCATAATGCAACAAATCTGTTCTTTAGGCTTTGCAAACGCACATGAGGATGATTGTGTCTCTTTTCTCGTCACACATAGTCGACATTTAGTCAGAGGTTTCCTGCTTTGAAGCTTTGTAGCATCGAGCGTGTCATTTATACGACTGAGCAGTGATTTTCTCCTGTTATACAAGCACACAAAAGGAAAAGTATTTCAAATGTGATGTATTTCCATTGTTTTCCTTATTCAAGTCCTGGGAGTTCTTCTGATTCAGGAAGCAGCTGTCCGCATCATCATCACAGCTGTTCTTCCCTTTCAGATCCAAAGCAAGGATGACTGGTTGTCTGCAGATAGAGCTGAACACCGAACTGATTTCAAATCAAAATGGTAATCTGAAACAATGCAATGAGCAAATGATGCAATTTAGAATGTATGTTCTGCAGTAAGTTTGACCCAGGATTTATACGTTAGTTTTACCAATTCATGTCATCCTCCTTGTGTCAGTCACACATCTGGTGGTATCTCATGTGGTAACGCTCCATCATGTTTTAAATCTGCTTCACAGTGAATATTAAACTGAATCAAATCACAATATACCTGTCAGAAATATCACTGTTAGATATTTTACCCAAACTGCTGAGCCCTATCGCCAGGATGTCACTCCCAAAAGTAACATGAAAAATAAGATGCCTGTGACATCCCTTTGGACTGGACACATGATCACTTCTGACTCCAACTGGAAAACGGCACAATCTGGGTACAAAATAAGTAATTTGTCAAGTTCACTGACCCTTCCTCATCATGACTACAATAATAACAAACAACTTGGTTTCCAACTGTAATAATGGCAAAACTGATTACACATTTGATGTACATGTAAACATCTAAAAGTAACTGAGAACTGAATGTAACATGCGTTCACAGGCTTGCATGTGTGCAGGGATTGAGAAGCAGCATTACAGAAGGCTATGTAGATATTGGCGTACCGCTTTAGATCGCCTGCTGTGCAGTTGAAATGTTCCATTATGGCTCTATATATAAACCAGTGTGGGAAAATACGGAAATGCACAGAAAAAGATTCACATTTTCTTACTTCAAAAAGAGTCCAACTCAAAGTCCATCCATAAGAAATGAAAACAAATCTATTTATCCTGAACAAACAAAGAATTAATTATTACCTGAAAGTATCCATGCATGATAATAAGTCACTATGATCTGGAGGAATTTTAATGGATTTCTCTTTGCCTTAACACCCCTGCATTCTTTTTCTACTTCACCACACACAACAAGTCACTGAAATGAATGAGGAGGTTGCACATCTTAATGCAGTGGCATTTTCTGTCACGGCACAACTTTGATCTCCACTGCAGCAATTTAAATTAGCGGACAGCATGTATCTGCTGGTCTTTTGCTGTGTGTACTCATGAAGAAATAAGTGGGAATGCTGAAGGCAAGAACATGATACAAACTGTTCCCACTTCATGAAATGTAATTGCTATTAGCAGACGAGTTTATCGCATAAGTGCTGTTCTGATTCTTTCCATTTACAGTCCTTAAGGGGAATAAATGGTCACATGACCCAACCAGCTACCCCACACCAGCCATCCTATTCTTAGAATCTTAATGAACACAACCCAATTCAACAGCTTCACATGATTCACCCGCCGCTCAGACTCTAAACACTGTCTGCTCGTCACTCTGTGTTCACTTGAGAGCGTACAAAAATATGAGTTACTCATTTAAATGCTCATGACAACAAAGCACATCAATCCAATTTACATTCCGAGTTGACAGACGTTGGCAAATTTTAGCCTCTGAAGACTGCGAGCTGCACAGCTGTGTACACTCGGTTACCATGCAGCACAGCTTGTACATTTTGATGAAAAACTAACTGAATTCAGACTCATTAGGACAGCACGTGGGCCGCTCAAAAATCCACATACTGTACGATTCTTTAGCCTGGAGCTTAAATGAAAGCCCTCTTTACACTGGTAATCATACTCAAAAGACCTGTGCAGAACACGGCCATATTCCATCCTGATCTCCTCTAACTCACTGTCTTCTTCCATCATCTCTACGACTCTCCACTGAAAGACTCACTCTTAGTTCATCCACAAAAAAAAAAGTGTTTGAAGCTCTTATATAGAAAGCAGATGGAGCTGCAATGAGTAAAACAGGTACTGTACTTAGTGGTTGCCATGACATTTGTAGCATCCAACAAGTGCTTTAAGCTCTTAAGGTTTCTTGTGCTTAATACGGTGATTTAAAAGCAGGATCTAAGGCTCACGTTCTCCTCTAACACGCAGAGATGTCACTGAGCATGTCACCACTTTTAAATATATGCTTTAAAAATATAAACGATTGAACTAAATCTTCATAGCTCTTCTGAATTGAGTTTTAATGATTTATTACATTTATTGTACCTGTTGTGTGTCTGTATCAGGGCCTAAGAAAGATTGGTTGGTCATAGACACAGTAACAAAGACACGTTTCAATGATTCCATCACAGAAAATTAAGACTTGCAGGATGATACATATATGATCTTTACAAGGGTATATGTGCATCATCACAGTTTTTCCTTCAGAGCAACTTGAACTCCAGTGTTTCAAACACCCTCAGCACTAATGGTAGCACATGTAGCAGAGACTGCACTGTAGAAAAACAGTCAATAAAGTAAAAAAATATGTTAAAAAATGACTGAATACGGTCACAATAATGGCAAATAAGTGTGAAATAATAAGGATATTTTTTGCTGATTTAAATGCAGAAAAATTGTACATTCACACATTGAATCCAAAAATTCATCAAAAAAAGTCCCCAAATTTATTAAAAAAATTGCAAAATCTTTAGGAAGAAAATTCCTTAAAAGTCTCCTCTAAAGGTTTTATTTTTAAAAAAAGAATCCCCAAATTTGGCAAGCAATAAAAATTAAAGAATAAAAGAAATCTAAAAGTTGTAAATATTTTCCAAAAAATGAGCAAAAATCTTCCCAAAAAAAATCCTAAAAATATCTAGAGTGATCCCATATATATCAGTAAAAGCTCTAACATTTTCTTTAAGAACATTCGGAAAAAAACCAACCAAAATCCAGCGAATTTCGCTGGATTTTGGTTGATTTTTTTTCTGAATGTTTTTGTTACACCCAAAAATGTTTTAAAAAATTCACCAAAAATATTGAAAATCTGAAAGTTTTCACTGTGAATTTTTTTTTTTTTTCACATTTTCAAACTTTATAATGGGTCAATTTGAAAACAAGATCATTTCAAGATTGTTGGACTTAAGATACTTAAGATTAATTTTCTTAAAACAAGGCCCTCCATCTTGCTGAAGTGCCATTTATTAAGTGAATTTATCTTAAATCAAGTGAGATGAGACATCCTGACTAAAAATAACACAAACAGACTTGGTATGATTTTGAGTTTTTGCAGTGTACCAGCCCAGCTCTTGTCTGCATCATCTGTGCAGACATTAGCTGTGGCTGTTCGCTGTCAACAACATGTTCATGTACCAGCCATTTGTGTGGCTCCATTCACTATGTGTTTGTGTGACTGCTCACTCTCAGACTGACCCCAGAACTTAGCAGGAACTCTCCTGTCTCTCTGCGTTCGCTGATAGTTGAGTCATGCTGTTTGCTTAAGCCGAGACATTCTCAGTGTCTGTGGGCACCACTTCTACCCAGCTGCACTGCCTAGACTGAATTCACACCCACTGACATCTTTCCATTAATTTAGACGTGATAATCTGAATATAAAAGGCTGGACTTGGCTTCTGCGTCGACAATTCCAGATGTTTCTCTGCTTGCAGAGCATCTCTTTCATTTAACAATAATAATAAGAATTTCCACACCATCAGCTAAAACTAAACTGCATATAGTGACACCTGAATGCATCGCAGTCTTCTAAACATGCCATCATTCCTACATCTGTGATTAGCACCACTATCTGGAGGAGGATTTGCTGTATTTTCTGAGGAAAGTGATGCTGATAAACCAACTCTAGTGCATGAAATGGCAGGTCACAGTGGTTTATCGCAGTGTTGCAGGGTTGAAGTCTACATGAAAGAGGCACTCACAACATCCATTTTAATTTGTCATTGCAGGAAAACAACAGTTCCTGTTATTAATAGCATTAATAGTGGCTCTGTTCCGTTCAGGCGTCCTAGTGAGCCTTGACAATGCGATGTTGAGCCTATGCTATGAACAAACCAGGACTTCACCTACTGCGACGTGTCACAACGTGTTCTCTATTAAAGGCCTATGCTTCATGTCGCTAAGTGTGATAATGTTTAAAATGCAAACATGGCGTGAAATTGCTACTTCTAGTTCCCTGCTGCTTGGAATGGACTTTGTTATCACTGTCAACCACAACAGGTAGCTGGGGTTTTTTTTTGTGCTGTGTGATAGGAGTCCGTTCACTAAATATTTCCAGCTGAGTTATGTGTCAGTGTATTTTATTGTCTCTGCTCAGATGTTTTATCTGCTCCCACTTTCCTTCACCGGACGTTTAAAAGTGCATTATGTAATTTATGACTGTTATCGGCAATTACCAGCTGCTAGCCAAGTGCAGCAGCGTCCACAGGTCTGTGGGAAATAAAATAGGTTGTTCACTTTTCATGGCTTGGAGAATAAAATGTGACGCAACGATGGTGAGCAGCTTTTAACGCACAATTTTCTCCATCTTTGAAAAAGTTTTCGGAGGCTGTACATGTGTTCGTGTGACTGCAGGTGTTTCAAAAGCGAGAAATGTCAGCACTCATCACGGCTTCCCAGCATGCAAAGTAATTTGTAAGTCATTGGTATTGACTGAAACCGCTGCACGGGTCAGTTTATACGACAGTGCACCAGTAACAACTGCAGTATATAGTTTTACAATGATATTGCAGCAGAGAGAAATGAAAATCCATAGCACTAATATCTGAGGTCCTATATTGATTGGGACTGTTTTTATTTATTTTTTTGCTTCCTAGCTTTTTGTACTTTCAGAGCAGTTTTCCACTAAATGAATCCCTGCTGTTTTATGTGAGGAAACAAACTCTGAAATATTAGTAAGATAATGCGAGTCGACAGATCCGGGAGAGACGTGAGCAGAGATCAGCATGAGAAACCAAGAACAAGACTATGAACTCTTCGGGGAGTGTGGCCCCCTCCTGTCTGTTCTGGATAAGTGAGATTTTGTTCCATGTTTGTAAGTGCAGACTGAAGTGATCAAAGAGTAACAGGTGGAGTCTTAAATTGAAATTGGCCTTTTAATAAGCAGCTGAATAACAACGAGGGGGAACCCAGCTTAGCACATCTTACATGCCTCCCAGCAGGGACGACTTAATCGAGGAACTCTTAGTTAATGATGTGACTGAAGTGCTCAGAAAAAAAGAAAACAGATACTCATTACTAAGATACTTATTTGTATTACTGGTGCAGTTTCTGAAATTCTGTAAATATATAAATTTGATAAATGAAACGTCATAATATTACAACAATGTGTTCCAAGTGAAAATCTGAAGTAAGTAAAAGTATTGTATTGACCATCATAGCTTTGGTATTGTTATGTTATAGGTTCATCATTAGAGCTGCTTAACCCTCCTGTTGTCTTCATTTACGGGCAACAAAAAATATAGTTTCCTTGTCTGAAACATTTTTTTTTAAATTCCACAAATTTCTGAAAATTTGCAAAACCTTCAGGAAGAAAATTCCAATAATTCCTTAAAAATTTAATTTAAAAAATGCCCAAAATTGGCAATAAAATTTTTGTAAATATTTTCGTAGAGCCTTCCAAAACAATCCTTAAAACATCTCAAGTGGTTTTATATATATATATATATATATATATATATATATATATATATATATATCAGTAAAACTTCTGTTTTCTTTAAGAACATTCACAAAAACATCAACCAAAATCCAGCAAATTTTTAAAAATTTCTTTCCACCAAAAAAATGTTCAAAAATTTCCCAAAAATGTTGGCATCAGAAGTTTCACTTTGAAAATATTTTGGGTTTTTTTCCCCTACATTTTCAAACTTTAAAATGGGTCAATTTCACCCACAGGACAACATGAGGGCTAAGAGGTAGAATTTTAATACTGTGGTTATTCAAAGTAGAGTTTTCTGGTTGCATACAGGAGTCAACACGGGCTTACAAGACAAAAATACAGCGATGACACATGATTTGTCAAAAATAAGCACTAACACAATTTTCTGACTAAATTGCAGACAATAACATTATCCTCCACTCAGTGCTCTACAGATAAAATGAGATGCACCAAAGGTTTTAATATTCAGTAATGTAAAAGAACTGATCAGAAATGAAACACGTTAGTAAATCGTGTTGCAAATCACATCACTGTCCCCCCAAAATGATGTATTTCTACAACTAAACTGCATTCTTATCTACATTTGGAAAACAAGACTTCTTTTTTTTTCACCAAAAGACTGCGACGGAAGAAAGACTTTCAGTTTTGGAAAAGCAACAAAGAGGGCAGGATGGAGGCACAAGTCAGAATGAGTTTCACTCAGTAGACTACGATTCATGTCCCACGTGGGAAACTAGTCTAAGATTTTATTTTCACTTTCTGTTAAGTTAAATTAGGGCCCAAAATGACTTAAAAATGTCAGAGTTTTGGTTCAATCAATCAATCAATCAATCAAACTTTATTTATAGAGCACTTTTCATACAGAGAAAGTAACGCAAAGTGCTGTACAACATTTAAAAACATTAAAAACAAAAAGACCCAACCCACCCTCCCTCCATATAGGCACACAACTGCACAAACACACACACACTCTCTCACCACTGGCTGTAGGGAGACATGGCATGGCACTGACGATTGTGGAAAATGCCTCCAGATTCAGGTTCAGATACAACCCTTTCACAACACATCTGAAGCTTGTCCTCCATCTCCTGGGTTACCATGGTGATGAGTCCTGCCTCTTCTAATATGTGAAGGTTGGATGAAAAGGAGGGACAGTAAAGCTATAAAATAAATGGCTGAGCCACGTTGATTTGAAATGTACAAATGTAATTTAGCAGAAAATACATTTCTCCTCAAAACAAGAGAGAAAAAAAATAATTACAGCAGTTCCTTTTCAGAGATCTAGCAATAAATCACACACAGTAAACAAAGTCTTTTTACTTTAGGGAGCCCAATAAACCTGCCTGTGTCAACATGCTCAAAGCACCTGGTACATGTGTAATTTAACGTCACATTGTGTAGTTAAGCCTGTAAAAATGAATCATATTTATAAGACAGTTATCTATTCTTTTTACTGTATGTCCTAAAATAAATATATCCTTCAGATCAGTAGGAGACGAGAAGTATAAAGTAGAAGAAAATCTACATATTAAGGCAAAATCGTCGTTGTAGACATTTGAACAACTGAACACAAAATCAGGAAAAATGTGGTGAAAATACAATGAAATGTCTGAATGTCAAAAACTGTTTGGCAGTTTGTGTTTAAACAAAAAGAATCACCGAGTCTAAAGTCACGTGTGATTCTATTCAGATCATAAATTAAAACTGCCAAACCGATAAGCAAACAAAAGCCTTTCTCTTCCATATGTGCAGGAACAGTTGCTTTTATCTGGGCAAGCGTGTGTAAATGCCACAGGAAGCCGACATTGCAGGTGCCTGTCATTAATATAAGAATGGGGCAGCTGTAGCTCAGTTGGTTGAACAGGTTTGGCCATTAAATGCAAAAATACAAGCTTGATGATGGATCGCTTTTCCCTTCTGTCTGTGTGTCCTTGAACAAACACTGAACACCAACAGCTCCCAATCTATGGATTTCATGTGTAGAAAACACAGCGTACTTTAGACACAGTGTGACAACAATAATAATAATGATGATAAAAATAATAATGTAACCCTTTGGAACACGAGACACAGGCTAAGGATTTTAGTAAGCACTGATTTAAAAATATATTTTTTAGATATCTTGCATGTGTCTTCTGTTCCAACAGCACTGAAAATAGACAACTAAAAGACCTAAACCTTTCAGTTCGTTCATATTCATACCAGCTTTTACTCAGACGTCTACACATCTTTTGACAAGACAGGGAAACAAAGTAATTCTGAGCCCAATCCACAGAGCTTATTTATCCATTATCTGTACCAATAACTCAAGTTATTTCAGGACAGGAGATAGTAAAAATGAAGACGGTGAAGTAGTACCGGACGGATTCCACTCAATCACTCACCGGAATAATATCGACAGCGCCTTTTGTCGTAGATTCTACTTCTAGAAACTTCTCTATTCATGTCAGACAGATTATGCAGGTCTGATCTGTTTTCCGTTACAGACTTTGAGAACGTGTCATCTGCTCGCTGCATACTGGACCCCTCTCTGTAACACAGCATTCTGCGGCACAGCTGCAAATAAACTGCAGAGGAACATGAACGCAGAGAACAGGTGGTGCTAAAAATACAGACTCTGCTGAACCAGAAGATTGAGCAGAAAACATCCTCTATAAGGAAATGAATGAAAGTGATTGCAGTAGGGAGGGGTGTTGAATCATATTTTCACTTTTGTTAAAAATAAAAATTAAAAAAATATGAAAAAATACTGAAAATATTGGACTAAACTAGTACAAATAGTTTTGCCACTACTCCTGTAAAGATCTAGGCACAGATAAGTTAAACCTGTCTAATCCTGTAGAGAGCCTGTTAGCGGCTGGAGAGTAGCGGGACACACTCTGGACAGGCTGCCAGTCCGTCACAGGGAGGACACAATGAGACTGACAACCATGCATGATCACACTCACACCTAGGGGTAATTTAAATCACGAGTTAACCTACCATGCATGTCTTTGTATGGTGGGAGGAAGCAGAAAAACCCGCAGGCTCTGGAAGAAGATGCAAACTCTACACAGAAAGGCTCAATCCAAGCTGAACCGTCTTGCAGTGAGGCTACAATGCTAACAGCGCTGCTATGTTGCCCTGAGCCAATCTTGTGTGATATATAACGTAATGATTTTCACAATTACTGTCAATACATTGTAAGATTATATCAATATATACAACTTATGGAGTTTGTCCTATAAAAACAATGGCATCAATCATTTCCCCAAAACTACTGACTGCATATTTTCCACATTTATGTAACAAAGACCTTTAGCAGCTGTAGTAAATACGACAGGAGCAAAGGCGAAAGCTGGATGTTGCTAGAGAGCAACAAAGTCTATAAAGAGGAGGTCAAGAAGGGTCAAGAGAGCATCAGACTTTCATGAGGGAGGCCCCAGTTTGTTTCCTGTTTACAACCAAAAATAATAACATAAGTACGTTATGGTTTTTTTCTTTTAAAGCTGCTGTCCGGAGTTTGAATCGCAGCGTCTCCCAAAACACTGTTGGTCCCTCCCTCTGATTTCGCCCCTTTATTTGTGCACACGCGCAGTACATGAGAGAAGAGCCCGGAGTGCTGCAGCATCTTGCCTGTTTTGCTGTTTTCCACTCTTCTACATTTAGTACATTTAGTAAATAATAAAGGAATTACGTTAGAATGCTGTATTGAGTCTAACTTGTCCTAATACCAAAATAACATGAATCTGCTAGGACGAACTAGTAAAGTTTCAATATGTGATTACACTCGTGTATCCCTCTCGATGACGTTGTTTATCAAACTTAGTGCATTTACGCGTGTATATGTGTTACATTGTTTATTTATTTCTATCTAGAGTTCAGAATTGCATGACTCCTCTGATGAAGAGTATGTCCCAGACTCCCCAACATCTTCCTCCAGAGGTCGGGCATCTAAACGAAGCCGTCAGGCGGGCTATGGAGGCCGTGGTCGGGGAGCGACGCGAGCACCCCGAGCCAAAAAAACGTCCTGCAGTCTCTTGGCCTGACAAGCCGTGGGATTGGTAACTTTTCTGGAAGTTGCTGATCCCTGATGCTCTCTCCTCCGGTTGCGTAGTGCGTAGCTCGCCCACCTCTGCATGGGCTTGCTTGCTGTGCGCGTAACCGTTGATTGACAGCATGACAAAGCTGAAGCTCGAACTTGATTGGTCGGCAGCGACCGGCGTTTTTTGGAATAACATGGGGGTCTATGAGAGGAAGGCGGAGCTCAGGAATAAATTTTCATATTGCGTCATACTAACATTATATTATAGTATCGAACTAGACTAACACATTTAAGCTTTGTTAAAAAATGATACATAAATTGAAAACAAACGGAAACTCCGGACAGCAGCTTTAATATCCACAAATGTTCAGCTTTATTTACTGTTAATTCTGATGTTGAATTTGGAGCACCTCTCAGCTTTTTAATAACCACGGAGTTGGAATTCACAAATAAACGTGTCCTGTGTTTTTCACTGTCTCTATTAGCTAGTTGAGTGATGAGAAAAAATAACACCACAACCTTCATCAAATTCTTAACATAAAAAATAAAAACACTAAAAGCTGGGAAGCGCTTGTTTTCAGGACCCTAACGGGGACACAGTGGGCAGACATTCAATAAGTCAATTCTCCTGTACGTGACAGAACCCGCTGCTTTGAGGTGCATTTACTTATGTCATCCATCCATTTTCTACCACTTATCTGGGTCTGGAATCACGGGGGCAGCAGCATGAGCAGGGTTGCACAGACATTCATCTGTCGTCGCCTCCTCCTGCTCCTCCAGGGGGACACCGAGGCGTTCCCAAGCCAGCCGAGAGGCATAATCTCTGCAGCGTATCCTGGGTCTGCCCCCGGGTCTCCTCCCTGTTGATGATCCAAACAGCTTGTGTGGGTGGCATCTGAGAGGCAGCTGCTTTTATCCCTGATCTTATTCTCTTGGTCACTACTCACAGCTCGTGGCCATAGGTGAAGGTACGAACATGGATTGACCGGTAAATCGAGAGCTTCACCTTTTGGCTCAGCTCTCACTTTACCACAAACCGGTGCAGCATCCACTTCACTACATCAATCCATCTATCAATCTCTGGCTCTATTCTTCCCTCACTTAAGGACCCATAGGTGTTTGAACTCCTCCACTTGAGGCAACAGCTCATCCCCAACCCGGAGCAAGAAATCCACCGTTTTTAAACCGGGGAACTTGGAGGTTTTATTCTCATCTCGGCCACTTTGCACTTGGCTGCAAACTGCCACCGGTGCAAACTGGAGGTCACCGCTAACTGTGTCACCCTCCTCCCTTTGACTGCACCGAGAAATTCTGTCCCCGAAAGTTTTGAACAGATTTAGTGGCAAAGGGCTTCCCCGAGTCCTGGGACTGAGTCAGACTTACTGTTGGCAACACAAACCAAGCTCTTAGTCCTTGACTGACTGATTTATTCATTAAAAAACTATATATTATTTAAAAGGCTTACATTGTTGGATTGTAAAGGCTTAAAAATGGTGGGATGCTATCCAAAATACAGGAGCAGAATTTCCACTGGGCCTCTGAGAGCTAAGAGGCTAAACCCTTCATTCCATATAAAGTGATTAATTAAACATTTAAAATATTGAAGAAGCAACAAACTAGACCAGATGAATTTTGATATAAAAAAGATGATTCAACTCAGCGCAACAGCATCAGCTAACTCCTGTTTGTTTATCTTCCCTACGCAAATCGTACTCATTCACTTGTTTTTCCCATGTTCGTGCATCACCCCTGCAGTGGCTGAATGCCCCTGCCGCCCCCCCAGTTTGAGAACCAGTGAGAAGAAAAATCATCAAAGACAGACTGAGTTGGAATATCAGAGGTCTGTTTTTCTTTTCTTTTTTCCCCCTTCACATTGACTTTTTCTCGCTTTTACCACTTTTGAGCTTTGCTGGGAAGATTTTACACCTCTCCACAAACAGGAAAAAAAAACTGAAAACAAGGCAACATTCCTGCTTGTGTTATCTATCAAAATGTGAACGTACTCCATGAATCATGCAGGAGCCGCAGCAGCCACGGTGTGAATAGTAACATACAGACCAACAGCTGGCTGGTAAAGATTCCCCACAGAGGCTTTTCAGACGTGTTCAAGGACGCCTGCAAATGGGAAAAAGTTGCTGAGCCATTTCTGATAACAGACACGAAGGAGGGAAAAAAATGTCCACGCTACCTTTCGGCCTTCAGCATCCTCCCTTCTCTGTGTCTTCTGTTTCCATGAGTGCTACAAGTCATTAGAGCCACAGTGTGTTTCCATCATGTTTGTCTATTAAATCAGTTGAGGGTGTGTTTCACTGTCACACGGATTCTTTCGTCTCCAATTGTGCACCGGGCTGCCTCCTCCATTAGAGGAACAGTATGTCAGAGGAGCTTCAGAGCCTAGTGGGTATCTGTGTGTGTGTGTGTGTGTTGTTCTGTTAAGAGTTTAGCCATGAGTCCTGTCAAAACCTTGGGTAAACGCACACAGAAGCTCATTTGCAGAGGACGCTCAACAACGAAAAGACAAGACAAGCAAGGCGTGAAACAGAAAAAGACGTTATACAGTACAACTGTTCGCTCGCTCTGTGTGTGTGTGTGTGTGTGTGTGTGTGTGTGTGTGTGTGTGTGTGTGTGTGTGTGTGTGTGTGTGTGTGTGTGTGTATCCTCTGTATTTGTGTGAATCCTCTGTGTTCTGGCCTTATTTAGGCTCATTTACAATAAACAGATGAGTTAGGAATTCTGTTTATCTGGTGTCGGGGGGTGGAGGGGGTAGTTGGAGACGTGGGAAAGACGGAGAGAAGAGGCAGAGCAGCTCCTTGCATACAATGATCTATTTATCAATTCCCCATCCTGTTTCTCTCCTCTCCACCCATTCTCTCCTCTCCTCCTCCTCTTTCTCCTCCTCTCTTGAGTGCCCTACTTGCTTATCCTCTTCAGAGCACTTTAAATTCAACTTAACAACACTTTTTTTGGCTGCTGCTTCGTTCCTCTCCCCCCCTTCATTTAATTTCTGTTCGATTGCTCATCTGCGCTGGTACAAATAAGATACAGGATGGAGACAATTGGCTGCCTCCATCTCATTCCCGTTATTACTCCATTCAGACGTGTGCAAGTGTAAATGTGTTTTGTGTGTGCGCAGTTTGTTTCAGAAGAGAAAGAAAGGAACAAGCAATGAGGACAATACAGAGGGCTGTAATAACCATGGAGTTGTTGTTCTCTGCAGCACACTGCTGCAATGCTTTAATTAATGTCTAAATATAGAGCCTTAAATAAATGCTTAGAGGCTGATTTGAAGAAATACATGCCAATTTCCTGCAGGCATATTGCTTAATTAAAAATGTTATTTTTGGAATTTAAGATTATGTCAGTCTATAAAATGGAACCGGAGACGGCAAGAGAAGAAGAGGAGAACGAAAGAATAAGAGCAGGACATCTCATCTGAAGTGTGAACTTTTCAAACAAAGTATTTAAACTACAGTAAGAACCATCCGTGTGAAGTTGTACAGTGATGCTCAGAGATAAGCACACAGACCAACACGCTAATTTGATCTCAGTAGCAGATCGAACCTGCTGATGTTCAGCAAGTGTACTGACTACCATATTTACCGACGTAATGAAAAATAGAACTGTAAAGTTAACAATGACCAAATGCTGCAATTCATCCTTCATCCAAGCCTAACAGAAGATATTTCATCAAAATTCAGAAACGTTTCCTTGGTAGATGGTGGTGCTGCCAAAAAAGTCGACAGATCACTGAAGTCTGTCTAGTCGATGTCTAGATATTTTAGTCTGAACCAAAGTTGTGGACTGATCCACCAAACGTCACACTTACACCGACATGCCGGCAGCATAGCTCCAGGCATGGCTAAAAATAAGACCGGTGTTATACTATATTTGTCTTGTTAACCGCAAACTTCATGAAAAGATAGAAACTAACAATGTGTTGGCCTGTCTCCCAACACTCCACAGCTTCCTAACCTTGTCTGTGGTGCTCAGCCGAATTATTTTTCCAGAGTGAAGATGTAGAAATGTCACAGAATGTAATAAATACTATGTGCAGTTTGATTTATTTTTGAAGCTTAAGTAGCTGGGCACTGTCATCTAGTTTTTGAAGCTGCAGATTAATACAGATTTGGTCTGCTTATGAGCTTTTGAGGCAGCAGGACAGTGTAGATACACTGTACGTTCATCACTTCACACAGTCAAACGTGTTAATTGTCACATTAATGGACAAGCACGCACAGGTGACGCTTTGAATCGTGTGAAGTGTTTTAGTGAAAGTCTTTTCTAGTTTTCAGCACCATTATTGATCCAAACAAATCCCACAGAGTTCAAAAGTCATAGATTGTATTTCAAAATCACACAACACCCTTTTCATTCACTTAATGTCACAATTTCACATCCCCGGCTGTATCCTGAGCGGAAGACCGTAATATATGTGTAGACACATGCTAATGTCCATGAAATAAACTACTGCAATAAGGGAGAACTACAGCTACATCAGACAGCAGCAGGGTTCATATGATAGTCTCCAAAGACAAAGGAAATGTGTGTAGTGCAACTGGAGTAACTTTATTAATAACTTATAATTACAAATTGTACCTGACATGGAGACAGGACCAATCAAGCACGAACAGCAAGTAACACTGTGTACTTTCCTTCACGTGAGACCGATGAGCTGTCACACAGTCACAGTTTATTAGGGGCAATTAAATTATTTATTGGTCGTCCTGAGCTCCATCACAGCTGTCTGGATATTTTTATTTAACTGGGAGCGGTTAAATTAACATCTAAAATAAACTAGGATATCAGTCATTTGGACAATTTAGTATCCTGTGTAGTAGTACATTGTTGCGTATCATACATCACAAACCTTCTGTACTGACACTGGTTTTCTCCATCACTGTAGTTTTTATGTCTGAATGAAGCCATGAGGGCCGTTAACAGAGAAGCGACCCATGTCAGAATGACAGAATGCCATCACTTTACCAGACTGATGAAGCAGCAATGTTACTATCCCGTGTTTGAAAAGGACTTTTGCTTCACTTCAGTCATTCAGCCTGACATTGTTTTGTTACCCTGTTTGCTGATTTGCCGGTCTGAGAGGTATTTTTTTTAGCTTTAGAAGCAGGTTATGTTTTTGTGGCCATGTTTCCTAAATGGCTGCAGGCAGGTAGCTGTCCAGAAAGATCTCATCAACATTAATAATCCCAGAAACACAGTTCAGATCAGTTGACCATTTCTTCGGCTGTCAGTGACTACAGCACAGGGTCCACTGTGTATGAAATGCTGACATGTGGGCAGCGATTCAGAGGTCTGGAATCGGGTCAGTTGTTGGCGGCACTGATTCAGAGCAACCAAAGCGACCGTAGCCACGCTCAAGGTAATGAAGGAACCTGTCGCCCAGCGCAAAGGTGTGAGTCACCGACGTGTTTTTAACAGTTTTCAGACAGCTCTACGCTGCAGATCAGTGAGCTAGCTCATATCAAGCTTTGGCTGCACACACAAAACTTGTTAGCAGGATCAATTGACTGTTGCTTTTCATGGGATTTGTTAACAAGACAGAAAATATGGAACAGTATCAAGGCTCCTCCTTTTAATGAGAGCGAAAAGGGCAACACAGGGGTATGTTGTGTCTGTTGTGATGATTAGTAGAGTTGCTCTGATAACCATTTGATCCTCTTGTATCGGGACAGGAGTGTGTGTGAGAGAGAGAGAGAGAGAGAGAGAGAGAGAGAGAGAGAGAGAGAGAGAGAGAGAGAGAGAGAGAGAGAGAGAGACAGACAGAGAGAGACAGACAGAGAGAGACAGACAGAGAGAGACAGAGAGAGAGAGAGAGAGATGATAAATCTGTGTCTCCTCATTTTCTGTCAGAACTGTACATCCTTCTCACAGTGGGTTTTGTTTTTTGTATGAACAAACAGTAATCAGAGCAGGAAAACCCAGTGGGGGGGCAGGCAGAGGAGAGAGAGAGAGAGTGGGTGGAATCATTACAGTGTGTGCTGCTGTTTGTGCTTTTCAGAAGGGGACGGGGGAGATTACACTGAAGGGATAACTCAAAGCTGATTGAAGGCTGTGGCAGGGCCCCGAGCATGTGACTGCCTTATGTTGATATATGGTGTCATCAAGATCATAGTTCGTTTTTCTCCAACACCCTCCAATCAGCAAAGCTTAAGAAAAAAAAAAGCAAGTCTTCCAGTGTATATTTAGCATCGCTGCACTGCTGGCTTCAGCATTTGTGCAAAGACAAGATAGAAATGTTGGATTTTGGGATGTGACAGTTATTTGTAGAATCTTTGATTGTAATTAAATCATTCAAATTATTTCTTACAAACTATAAGGCTTACTACACAACAGGAAAGTCTCAGGGGGAAAAAAACATCACTTGTGGGTAATTTACTGTATTAAGTTGGACACATTTCACCTGCTATTAATGTTGAATCTGTATCTGAATAAGGCAAATACATGCTAATGAAGCTGTAATTGTGTGCTGAATGCACTGCAATCTGAATGCAATTTGGAAGGGCTCCCTGCATCTGGGGCTGATCCGATCTGGCTCGCATTACTATCACATTTCAGCCACGTATAAATGCAGTCTGCACAGATTGTTTTCAAATAAAATAAGGAAGGTCTGGCACGTAACACCCCCACTCCACCCCACCCCCATACAAAAGCAAATTGTCAATTTTAAACCCTTCGCTTTGTGTCTAAAGTAAAACAGGATTGATCCAGGCTAGTCATTTTCCTTTGATACCTGTGTTTATGCTAAGCCAACATAATTACTGTATAGACATGTGTTATTGATTTTCTCATCTAACTCTCCACTAGCAAACAAACAAGTTAATTATATACCAGGTGTGAATGGGGTACTAATGCCAAGTTACTGCAACAGCTCCAGTTGTAGTTACAGGTTATTGAATACCTCTGCAGTTACCATCACTCATTATTTATTTATGACCCGCATAGGAACCCTGACGTTAAATCCTTTTTCGGGGCTAAGTGTTCAGTGATTTAAAAGCAGTGAGATATTAAAGGGAAAGTTGTCAGGCCATAGACATTGGATAGTTCTGTTTAATAAAGTTTTGATTTAGTATGAGGATATAGCCTCACATTGCCTGTTAAACAATGCTGCTGCTACGAACATCCTGTTACAGTTCAGCAGGCGCACTGTGCATCCAAATTCCCATCCCTTCTTTCAGTGTTTGTTGCAGCGAGTCGTAGCACATATCAGATGAAACTGCAAGACTTGACCTTTCCAACAATACCGGTTGCTTATCTGTGCAATAAAGTGTTGGCAAGAAAAAAGTATTTTGAATTTCTATCAGATTTAATCATAGTTTCAACCTACATACAGCTGTGTGGGCATCTCCTCACACATTACTCTGGTTTGAACTATTCATGAGCTTGTCATTGGATAGATGCTTAAAATCTATTCAATGATATGTTAATATCACATAAGTTGCTTTATTCATTCATTATGTGTAATTGGACTTACTGAAGTAATAATGTTACAAAGACGAATCAAACCTCTGCAAAGCAACATCTTTACCAACTTCTTCACACTTCTTCTTGGGTCAATGAGTCACAAAGCACTCATTGTTTCATAACGTCTGCCTACTGCATATCAGAATAAACAGCAGAATCTAACCTTTCCATAATTGTTTCTCTGTACACCAAAGAGAAATCAGGTTTTGAAATCACAGCATTGTTTCAGTATAGGGGATAATATCATCATTTTGTCTGAAAAATAAACACAGATGTGGATGTGAGTTTCATTGCAATGATTTTCAAGCGGTGGTTAAAAGACGAGCACATGTACCGTATGTCACCTTGGATATCTGGGAATCTTGGATAGCCAAGGCAATGTACCCACTGTGGGCGGCTTGTTTAGGGCTGGAGGGGACAAATGTTTGCCTGTTGCACCACCACTCTAACTAGGCTTCTCTATACAAACACTCTAGTGAAAAAAAGACATTTATTTCCATTAGGCCCAATTTAATACAGCATCCCTTCATCATAGCTCCGGCATGGCCAAACAATCTCCCCTACACAATTATTAAACTAAATGTCTCATGCCAGCATTTTATGCTGAGATACATGTGCATACACAACAATTTCGTAATATGAAATTGTTTATCCCCCCCGCTATAGAGCCAAATTATATGTATAATCTATAATCTAATATATCAGATGATGGAAGATCTGGGTGGATTAAAGTGTTCTGAATTAAAGGATACTGCATGCATGGCTCCTGACCAAGATAAGAGCTTAAAAGTAAAGGTAGTGAAATAAACCTGGATATAGCCAAAGGCTCATTGGGGAAAAACATGAGCTAAAATGTCAACAATACTGTGTGGCTGTATGGGAAGTGTACGGAAAGTATGGCATTGAACCTCAGTACCTATTTAGTACTTTTTGTGGTGTATTCAAAGTTGCATGATCAGATATGTAATCTTTTTTAATTTACTCAGTGATCAGATAATCCCAGCCTGAATAAGAAACTGTAAGCAGTTTCATAATATCTAATTTAAGTCCTTCCTGACTGTTGTGTGTTTAGGCAACATTTAACAAACTCCAGTGCACAAATTTGTATTTACCCCCTCGAGACTTCCCCGGCTCTGAAACTCATAAATAAATAATGCCAATAAAAAAAATCCTGACTTGATGACACCTCAAATAAATCCTTCAGGGGGAGGAGACTAATGTTCTCACTGTCTCGAAGCAGGACGCTGCTGAAATAACCTGGGAAAAGGTTGAACGTAACACGCCGCAACAGCGCTGTTTATTTATGGTGCTGTACTTGTGTGCATTTGTCTGGGAAGGGCCCCACAGTATGAGCTACCGCAGCTATAAGGTTCTTTCTCTTTCGACAGCGGGGGGTGGCAGCGAGATAGAGAGAAAAATAGAGAACGGGGAGCAGGGTGACAGAGGGAGAGGTTGGTGTGATTTCAGCTGATCCACTTCCTCCCTGATGTTGGCTCTCATTTGTCTTGGCTGGAAACTGAGTACAAGGCTGGAATACTGATGACTGCTACTCCGCATCCCCCTCCTCCTCATCCTCCTCTCTTTCTACCTCTCTCTCATCTTCACCCCCTCCATTTATCCTCTCTTCACATACTCTACATTCTGTCTGCTCAACTGATTTCCTGCCTCCTGTCTCTCCCCCTTTTTACACTCCTCATCTCGCCTCTCTCCCGATGCAGCTGCACTTCGTCGACCCAAATTTCCCTTCCACCCCTCCTCCTCTTCTCTCCTTCTATCCATCTCTCCATCTGACCTCGCTCTACCTCTCCCGCTGCTCAGTCTATCACTTACCGGCTACATTATCCAGCTCCATTCCTCCTCCCTCTTGCCTTTTTTCACCCTGCGTTCCTACCCGTTCCTCCTCTCATCTTGCCTTTAGCATCCCCAGTGCGGCTTGCTGTCTTTTCCGCTTTCTCTCCTTTATTGTCGGCCTCCTGTCCTCCTCATTTGGTCTGCTTCCCGTCACCTTTCAGTTTCTCTTTCTTTCTCTCCGTCTCTTTCTGGCCTGTGTGAATTTGTTGCCGGTCTATCTGGGTCATGGGGGTGATGAGACATGAAATCAGAGGTGTGTATATGTGTGTGTTCCTGTGAGGGGGAGCAAGGGGAGGCGGTCATGGGAAACCGGATGCAGAGCTACAGGGACAGACAACAAAAAAACTACAGTGCAGTTGTAAAAGTGCCATCCAGCTTGCACTTGAGAAATGCTGTGAAATGTCACAATGTCCCCAAATGCAAACATTAAGAACAGCTTACACTTCTATACAGCTAAACCTCATTCTCAGCTACATTTCAAAGGAAACATAATTTCTAATGGCATCATACAGAGCCACAGAGTCGGCGCTGGGAGGCTGGTGGGGTGGATGTGGCTCAAGTCTGACTTTCAAGAAGGAGACCGATTTGTGTCCCGTGTGGTACCATTATTTTGTTTTGTTTGTTGGTTTTTGACATTTTGTCTTTATTTTTGACAGCATCAGTAGTGACAGACAGCAAAACTGGGAAAAAGAGTAGGGGAGTGACGTGCAGCAAAGGTTCACGTGGGAATTGACCAGGGACTCACTGCTGATGGAATCTGCACCCATGTGGTACATGTCCCAAACCACTCAACCACTGGGCTGCACCAGGGACCACTATATATAGACTGAAGTTTTGTTTTGTTGTTAACTGTGGTAGTTTGATTGAGTTTCATGTTCCGTTTTGTTAAGACCCCAAGACTGCTTGCTTAGGTTACAAAAACATCATGGTTTGGCTTTAAATGTGACTCCTGCAGAACATGTTTGAAGCTCCTTCACCATTTACAGCTACAAAGGTAATGATTCCCAGCCTATCAAATATACGATTAGTTGGATGAAGAGGAGTAAAGCATTAAGGTAAATGGCAAAAATGTGTTGATAGAAACATATTTGTGATATACTACAAGCAGAAATAATCGAGAAGAAATGCAACTGAGAAAGCAGTTTAGTTGTATAGGAAAGTACTTTTTCAGAGACGAGGCTCGGGCAAACTGAACACCTGCTCACCCTGTAGATTCTACACATACTGTAACTCAGTGTCCAAAGGTGAGGATGTAGAAATGCAGAGCTTGGCATTTTAAATGCAAAGCTCCTGCCTTTATTTAGCTCTTAATTAGTAATCTTACTATCGTTTTAAACAGCCCAATTTTCTGTTGAAAACGTCTTCTCAGGAAGAAACACTGTTGCCAGATTGGTTATGCAAGACTTCCCTCCAGTCTGCACAGTGGATGATCTGTATCTCTGTGGATAACAGTGACTTTGATCTTCAAAATTTAAATAGAAGAAAGTAAAAATGAGAATTAAAACTGCTACAAAAAGTCAAATTTGTACTCTGAAACTCTATAAACCCCTTAAGATTTTTTACTATTAGAGCTACATTGTCATAGTTTAAACCTTTTAATATACAACGTATGATATATTAAACCATTTTGCTTAGTTTTCCCAATTTTGCAAATTGTATTTTACTCTTTTTAGCAGTTGCAAAGGGATTCAAACTGAAAACAGCCAAGCACTGAAACACTGTTAGTTAGGCGGATAAGTGAAATGATAGTTCACTTTTTCAGGAAAGCACCAAATTTGGCACAGACATAGTATATGACCATACAATTGATTTAAGAGGAGTACCCCAAAAATCTAAGCCCCCCGGTGGCTATTATATATAACACTGTTATAAATGGCTTTATTGAATCCGCAGACCCTTAAACAATGGGGGGAGGTCTTGAAAGTAACTTTGTATCTGCCGTATTAAGGGAGACATTACATAAATAGGTTTAGCAAGGCGGCCATATTTGAATTCAAGATGGCGGCCACCCGGGGGCTTAGATTTTTGGGGTACTCCTCTTAAATCAATTGTATGGTAATATACTATGTCTGTGCCAAATTTGGTGCTTTCCTGAAAAAGTAAACTATCGACCCCAAATTTCGGTCTTATCCGCCTAACTATGTAGCTGGTGGGGCCGTGTTTTTTAAGGTACCAGTGAGATAATGAAAATGTTGAAGGTGTGAGTAGTAAAAGCTTCTGAGATGCCCAAAAACTGCACAGAGATTTACAGTCACCTACTCACCCTTTGGCACAACGTAAACAGTGGGAATACAGTGCTTATTTGGGTTTTTATCTATTTAATTGCCCAACTCAGAGCCTTGTCACATGACACTGCCTTGCATTGCAGTGAAAGTTGAGCTTGTGTTTAAATGGATGAGAAAGCTGTGTGTGTTTTTTCCTGCAGGGTTTCTGATTTAAACCCAGACACTTGACTTATTTCCCCCATTACTGCGTGCCTTGCCTGAAGTTTTCTGGAAATTGGCAGTGGTGGAATAAGTATCGCATTTTTTTTTTTCTTTTCAGAGGAACAGAAGTACCATAACACTGTTAAAGTGTTTATGCATAACAATGCTTGAAATGAAGTACATCAAATTGTACTGAAGCTCAATAGTCGCTTACTGGAAATAGCTTCATGTCCAATCTCTCCCTACAGGTCACAGTTGCATAGAAAATCCTCTGTGGGATTTCACAGGACTCACAAAAGCAAATGTATTTATGAAAGGAAGTGAGGTCAGCTCGAGAGGCCGAACGAATATTTATGTCTGCAAGACGGAGGCATGAATATTACAGGTGCATTTAAGGCACTTGAATTTCTGTGGAGGTGTCCTCGCTGACAAAACACAGCAGTCATCCGTTTGAACACCGTAAGATGATGGATTTTCATGTTCAGAAGCAAAGCAGCAAGTAGCATAATGTCTCTGTGTTTTATCTTTATTTTTACCGCAATCTTCCCTGAAGCTTAACCAGATGAAATGATGTGTCCTTAACTGACTGATGTGGCAATTGTCCATATTTTCATACAGAATGTTTTAGAAAAAGAACGTTCCTTTAGTTAATTACAAGCATAAAATATGATATGACATCTTATTTTCTGGAGTTACAGTATGTGGAAGGAATCTATCACTTGCCACACATGGAGTCTGGCCTCTTCAGCATTACAGATTTTTATTCTAAATGGAAAAAGATGCGATGTGTACAGTGCATATGGATTTTTTTTATCTTTTATCTGTCTCTCTGGCTGCTTCACATTTAGGACAATGGGAAGTGAAATGCATTTCATCCTCAATGGCACCTAAATTGCCTTCTTTCTACAGTCGGTGCTGCCTTGGTGACCAGGTTTTTGGATGCTCTCTCTCGCTCTCTCACTGCTCAATAAAAAATGACATGATTTATGAAAGATGTCATCAGTATTAGCACAAAGGTACAGAGGAGCAGAACATCTCACCACGCAGGGAATGACTTCAATTTATCATCTGATGACTGGGGTACTGTCGTGGTGGACCATAGAAGTAGCAGTGTTTGTTGTCTGTTTCTGTCTCTTTGAGCCTGTGTGGCATAAATTGATTCACTGATTAAGTGCGTGATGGACCACACTACGGATTGAGCAGAGTATGACCGTGTTGGCAGCTTCTCCCGCCTTTCAGCAAGTGAAGCAAACTCAACCAAACAAAGCAAAGTTTGCTTTCATTGTAGCGTTAACTACCTGAGAAGAGCTTTTGCTGCGCCCTAGATGATCTGTTGTCGCTCTGATGAGGCTTGTCAGCAAACCGTCTTTCAGCAACTCTCTGAGGCTTCTTCCCTTGTCATTTCTCTGCACCAGCATGAGGCAAAGAGGAGCCATAAGGTTGTCTCTCTCAGAGCTCGTTTTTACAAGCTCTGAATTTAATGAGCATCTTCAGCAGAGCGGTCGATGGCTTGCTGATGAGCAAGAACTCGTTTGTTTTGATCATTCGCTATTTGGAGGACTTCAAAGTTGGTATGCTTGATAGATTTTCTATGGGATGGAGTGGCACAAGATCTCCATGGTGGGCAGCAATGATGAAGGAGGACGCTCTTCTGAAATGTCAAATCAAAGTACTGTACTCACAAACGAAGGCCGAAGTCAAGAAAGTCAAGGAGATGTGCGGATTTGTGTGCACTGACGAAAACTAACTTCACGCCAGTCTTTTTTTTTTTTTCTTACTGTAAATTAAACTCTCTGATTCTGAGCCAGCCTTCTGTTTCTATAGAACCATGATCAAAAACTGTGCTGCAGAGTTTAACATAAGCTTGCACAGTGGGAGGCTGCTGCTGCTGCAATGTATGAGTCAGATTTTATAAAATCCTCCAAAAGTTGTTTAGCATCCAAGCTAAACAAAGGAGGACCTTGACCGATGATCTAATGCTGTTTGTTTGTTCTCCATTTTGTCAAACCGATTAGTAAAGGACAGAAAAGTTTGTCTTATAGTCATGACTTGCTATCCAATAATTACAAAAAGAAATGACAGCAGGTGTATTCCGTGTGTTCTGTATTCTGTGATCTGATCACACGTTTGTCAGCTGTCACCATATGGTCCTGTAATATTGAGTCAGGATCACATATTTTGATGGCTTGGGTGCCTCTCTGATGTTTAGTGGAAAAGCATCAATGCACCACCCTGCACTGCTTTAATGAACAGAGAGTTTTTTCTGCATTCTGGGTAAAACTATAGAAGCCCACAAAGTGTCAACATGCTTGCTATGCTGACCGTATTGTCACTGGTAATAGATACTGCTTTATTTCAGCATCAACCTCATAGTACAGCAGTAGGTCATCAGGATATCTGACAGGTTAATTATTCAGGGCGTAGAACATCACACCAATAAAAAAAAAAAAACTCATCCACATTACACGGTGACATTAATATGTCCTACTGTCAAACCAATGGGGAAATCTGAAGTAATTGAATCAGGTAGCATCATCGTTCATCCTGCGTCTCCTCAAACAGCGATGACTGATAACCACCTCAACCCTTTCTCATAATTAGCAGATCAGGATCTTACAATTACAAGAAAACGATTTCATTATGAGATAGTTTCTCATATTTATGAGATAGTAAGTCATAATTATGAGATACAGAAGTTATAATTATAAGATTAAGGCCTCCAGTGTTTGGTGAACGCAATAAGTTTACATAATAAACAAACTGAAAGAAAAAATGAAGTAAGAAAATAAACTGAGTGTGCATTTGCTGATAGTTACACGGATTAAGCTAAATTAACACATAAATAATCCTAAATTCAAATCAAGTATGCACTGTTTTGATTGGAACTAAAGTCAAATTATTTTATGTCTCTATTCAGCTCTGTGAGTTGCTGTTTAATTTCCCCATTATCCAGCTATATCCAAGTAATTTTTCCAAATAAAGTTAGCATAAGCTTACACAACAGTCACAAGAGACACTATATTGGGCTCATTCACAAACTGTAAACTGATTTGGTGAAAGTCAATTTTTAGTGTTTTGCATGTCTTAAAAAGTCAGCGGTGCAAAACAAAAGCTGTACGAATATGAAAATGCTTACTACTACCATTTTTCTAACTCTCTCACAACAGTCAGGATTTCGTTCAGCTTCTAAGTGGAAACGGAGGAGCTAAAAGCCATCCAGCTAAAACGTTGTATAATCCTGAACCTGCACTGCCTGCTGCTGCCAGGTGAGCCTTCAGAATGAGCAGCCGCCTCACAGTTTTCAAGATCTGCTTCTGCTAACGTTAAAATGTCTCAGCCATGAACAAAGCTCCCCAAATGCTCACCTGTCGGCTGCAAGAGTGAACAAAAGAGTCTTCATGCACTCCTAGCATCGGAGGTACTAAAGAACAATGGATTACTATTTTTCATGTCAATGTAGCCACTATAATAGGAACATTCTTAATGTTAACACATTGTGTAGCTAATGTGGCTGATTAGCTTTGATAGTATGTCAACAGGTCAGAGCTCTGTGGAAAGAGATGCTGATGGACGTTCAGATGGCCTACTTGAAACCAATAAACAAGGACTGAGTGTGATCGTGTATTTCTTTTGTCACCTTTCGTGCTTTAGTGCAACCTAAAATTAGTCGGTGTTTAAATGTGTTTACTCCTCTGCTGCTCTTTGTGCTCACATACTGTATTTCAATACAGCTGGCTTCCCAAAGGTTGCTCTTATTTACATATTTTTTTCCTGTTTTTGTTATCAGACAACAGAATGAGTTTTAAAACAGTGACTGAAATGTAATCCATTAAGACTGCATGTTAACCAGCATTCACTTCAGCCATTTTCAAGCCGCTACTTTTGATCTTTAAAACACTGACTTCAAAAAGTCAGCATTTTCTGAAACCCGCGCCATACACACAAGTTATAAACGATGGCTGTGCACTGTCAATATTATCCCATGAGAGAGATAGTTAGAAGAGATAAAAAGTCCTGGTCTCAAACGTTTGTACTAACCTTTGTCAGCTGCAATGTTGTCAACTGTCTTGCTCTGCAAATCCCAGACAAAGAGAGAGTCTTCTTCCTGAAAGGAGCACAGACAGCAGCAGCTCAGGTGGATTTCAAGCTATAGACACTGAAACAGTCCATTTATAAACCAGCGGTTGTATAGTTATGGTGAACTAAACCTTCTTTGCAGCGTTCTGAGCTAAAAATTTAAAAGATACATCCAAGAGTTCCATGTGAATTTCCCAAAAAGAGGATATGGGACTTTTATTATTCACATGGGGATTTTAGTACTACTTCAATTTTTTTTCTGTGAATCCCTTATTTGTTCATTTATTTTGCAGCTTTTGCTTTTCTTCATACGTGCTGTTCAGCCTGCTGGAGGGTTTAATGCGTAAACACTAAAAGAAGCCTTTCATTTGTCTGCCAGTTAATCTGAACAAATTCATTAGGACAATTTGTTAAGATTAACTACAGAGCAGAGGTAAACATTTTGTGTTCAATTTAGGTTTTGTTTTTTTATTCATTTCAGTTATTTTTATGATTTTTTTTGTCTTTATTCCAAGGTGAGTCTCTGATTTGATTCACTTATGGTTACTTTCCTTCTAAAATGCACTTAACTGTGTTTTTCCTTTTACCTGGACTACAATACATTTATTTTTATGTCATTTGCTGATATTTAAAAACACAATCTGTAGCTCAGTGGCAACAGATGTTCCTTACAGCAGCACTGATGTTTTTCTCCAAGTATAAAAACATGGCTGCATTACATCAGTAGGCAGACTGTTGTGAAGAATATTTTATTTCTGCACATAAATCAGTGCCAGTGCTGTTTCCTTTAACTAATGACACTGAGCAGCACATAATGTAGCAGCCTTTGCTTGAATCTTCACATAGAACAATCCTCTATAGCGTCATCCATGTACATCCACTCATCCATTCTCTCTGAGATCTCTGGATCCTCTTTTCCTTTTATCTGTCCCTTCCCCACTCTCTCCCCTCTCCTCCCCCTCCCTCGGCCCACAATTCAGATTATTTTAATTCATATTTCATCCTTCACTGTTTTATTCTAACTTAATCTATTATTCACGGCCCGTTTTAAAAATGTAACAGTGCGAAGGTCACTGATCCGTGCTTGCTTCTCTCTGGCTCATACAAGACGCCGCGCACACAAACACACACACGTGCACCCACAAATAAACAAACCAATACACTGACACACATGAAAACTCTGAAATGTCTAAAGAAATTATTCATGAGGCATGAGAATAAGGCTTTTCAGAGTGGCCATGTGCAAGATGAGCGAGGGACAGATACCAAGAAAGAATGAATAACCAGAGAAGAAATAGAAAGAAAAACACATCATACTGTTACTGAAAAATTAAGCTGGCAAAGTTCAATTCTATTTAGTCCCGTAACCAATAATACTATAGTAGAGGATTATGTGCACTGTAGGCCACTGGTAATGGAGAAAGAAAAGCTAAAAAACTGCTTTCTTCTACACTGCAGCCTGTAAAAAGTCCAAGTTTTTCACCTGAATAAAACTCTATTTCCAAGAATTAAACATACTCTCAGACCAAAACAAAATTCAACATTTACTTAGAAAAAAAAGAAGTTAAAATATGTTAGAAAATGTCCCAGCCTGAAGGTAACCCAGCGGGAAAACACCTAAAAGATACTAAGCCTCTTGATTTTTATTTTACCGCCTTTTTATTCTGAGTCCTTACTTTTCATGGGAATTTTTTTAAAAGATCTGTTCTTTGCAGTGGTTTGGTTTTCTTCTATTGTACACTTGCATAGTAGAGTGAGTTGAGTTGTTCGTCCTTCGACGACTACAACTTCTTGAGTCACTGGGTCTTGTGGGTGCAAAGATGGCTGATCAGCCCGATCCTCGCTCGAAAAAGTCTCGCACAGTGTGAACAGGCAAATGCAGGGGTCGAGTCGGACCGAGCGGTGGTACTCGCTCTGCTTTTGCGACGCTGGCGTTTCTGCTCCTGCTCCTCCACACTCCTCATTTCATATCCTGACACACCAGAGCTGACCACTGCGTCATTCATCACGGTCTTGTGCCGTTGCTTCCCAGGTGTCAGGGTTGATGCTGCAGCACTTCAGGGACGCTTTCAGTGTGTCCTTATATCGCTTCCTCTGCCCTCCTTGGGAGCGCTTGCCTTCCTTCAGTTCACCATATAGCAGTCTCTTTGGTAGTCGCTCGTCAGGCATGCGATGTACATGCCCTGCCCATCCGAGTTGGGAGTGCTTGAGCATTGTGTGGACGCTCTCCATCTGGGCTCGCTGGAGCACCTCTGTATCTGGCACTTTGTCCTGCCATGTGACGTGCAGCAGGTTTCTGAGACACCTCATATGGTACTTAGTAGAGCACATGTGCAGTGACTGAGCATACATTTGTGTCTTGTCTTCTTCTATTCCGAATTGCTACCCAGCAATACATTTGTTAAAAATTCACATTTGTTTAGTGTCAAGGCCAAATACATGGAAGTATACCATAAGTGTCCAACCTGTTCTCGTTCTGGGTGTCAAATGTTGCAGTTTTGTCAAAGCTGATGGAGTCGTAAAGATAAGCACAAGATGCTCTTCAGCGTTGGTGCCACAGATATCAATTTTCCAGTTTAAAAGCCTCATAAGCAGGTTGAAGCCAACACAGGACTTTCCCCCAGGAGTTTGAGGTTTGTGACCAGTTAGTTTCATCATATTTTATAGCTTGCTTGTTTTTTGCTTTTTGTTGAACTTCACACACCAAAACTACTTTGTCAGGCTTAGAGAAAGTCAAACACACACTTTCACAACATTAAGCGCATGTCTCTTCACATGAACAGTAACAACAGCGATGACAACATCTGGCCATGGTTTAATGGTTCACAGACTTTTATATGTCTACTGAACTACCCTGCATGTTGAAAACACACACGAAAGGATGCCCAGTGTGTTCAAGTGCCACGACGAGCGGTTCTGAAAAAAGAAGTGAAAAGAAGGAATCGAGACTGTACTCAAACATACACACATACTTTTTTTTTATGCATATTCTGTGTTGAGCAGAACAGGCAGGGAATGGGAGAGGAGAGATGAGTGGGCAGTCAGTGTAGTGAGAATTTACCTGACTGCTGGTATAAAAATCAATTACAATATTTCACCAAGGCTTGCCAATGTCTTATATTTAAAAATAAAAGACTGGGATGCAAATCATGGACGGATGCTTGGTCACTTGGGGAAATGAGAACAGGAAGGCTGAGACACACATTTTCTAGTGAGTGGCAATGAAAGTAGACCCATATGGCAACAACAATGAGAAGCAAATGAAATCCTTAAGAAAGAAAACAATGCGCCTTGCGTAGTCACAAATTAGCACAGGACATGGTGAAAAGACCAGATGGAAAAAGCTAATCATGTATTCTTCAAAGGCAAGTTGAAATTTTAGCATCAGTCCACAATGTCTTCAGAAGTAATTATATTGCAATAAACAGCCGGCTTTATAATCAAGAACAGTGTAAATGCTGGCTGGATCCATCACTTGCAAACATTGTACAAATTATATCAGAAGAGATGAGGCAAGCATTCTTGGTGAGCATCAGAGTGACCTGACCAAAGCTCCCTGTTATTGTGGATAAAAGCACCTCTTTCAGCAAAAACTGTTGAAATTCCTATTGATAGCTCAGAGCCACTGACCTTCCTCTTAGATCTTCTTCTGCTAATACAACTGCAGATGGAATCACTGGTGAACTACTGAGCCGCCTGCTAAAACACGGCCTTGATGAGGCTTTTCTCAAAGAATACTGGTGGAATTCTGCTCATATAAAGCCTCGGTTATGATGGGGGAAAAAAAGTGAAATAAAATGTGTACTCAGAACTGAAAAGTAACTTCTCAGGCTTTATCGGCTGCAGTAGTCCGAAACTAGAGTTGTCCGTTTCAGATGCAGACAAGCACTGCACAGCGAACGACCACCTTATAGCTTTTTGGCAGGTTTTACTGCCTGTATAATCAGTTACCAAAGAACTTAAGAGAGCTTGATGCTGTAGTCTCTGAAGTAGGTTTATGTTTAAGCAGGATCGGTTGAGTCGTAGGGATGAGGTGGGTGGCTTCATCTTTCAGAACAGCAAACAGTACGATGTACGCTGCACTCTACAGTTGTCTCACAGCTGCAAGCAAAGATGTGAGCGGAATTCAAGTGAAAGATGTGTCTGAGGGGTTAGCAGTAAATTCAGTTGCTAATGTTTTAAACATTGGGCTGATGATGGACACACGTGGAAACCTGTCTGAGGCTCTGCAGTCCAGGGACATTAGACTGCCTCGGTCTGATTAAAAGGCAGCTCGATGTCTTCAGTAACATGTAACGCATGCAAGGCTGCACAGGAAAGGTGCATTTAATGACTTAACACTACAGAGTGACAGCAGGTAGCAGGTAAAAGATCCCAGAAGCAAACGAAAGTGGTCACAAACGAAGAAGAATCGCTCTCTCTCAATGTCAATGGGTGCTTTTTATTATACTAATGTGTCTCCTCTTTTCTCTAACTTGTGCTTTAGCTTCTCTTAAAGCAAATGTGAATAAGAGATGTGAGGAAGACATGCAAAGACGATGGAGCAAATGAGAAACCTTTTGTTCCACGGCGCAATTCTTAAGCAACTCCTTTGAGGGGCTGCACGGCTGTATCACCTGCCAAAGCAACCCAGCACAACTACAAAGGATCAGCATCCATGCACGATGCCGCTTGATGAAAGTCTTCCAGCATGCACCTTTGTTCCCTCGCTATAGGCTCCTCTCAGGGCTTCCTCATCTCCTGGAGATACATTCGTGTAATTGGAAGATCTTCTATGATGAAGGGGGGAATGATTCATGTGTCAGAGAAGGAACGCTAGAAAAACAAAAACACTCAAAGTGTTGGAGAATAACACATGGCTAACCCTCTACCATGAATGTTTGGGGAAAAGAGAGCTATGCAATCTTTTGAATATGGGATTCTCCAGTCTTCAGCAAAGTTGTAGGCATTTTACAGAGAATGCCAGGATTCCATTGCTGTGAGCAGTGTAGACTGAGAGGCTCCTCAGAAATGAATGCAGCTGTGGCACCATTCCACTATTGAAAAGGACTCTGCCCTACAGTTCAGTAAAATGGTCGAACCTTGTCGTACCTCTTGGTATGCCACAAAATATGTCAGGAAGTGGCACCAGAAACCTGGCGGACCAGTTAGCAAGTAGATAAAAACGCACAATGGCACAGCCTGCCCAAATCAGTAAATCTGGGATCTGATGGGCTAACTGATACTTGTGCAGTGAAACACTAAGCACAACATTTTTAGGAAGTCCTGGAGTCTGACTGTGTTCTCTGGCAAGACTGGACAACACTGGTAATTGAAACTTTTACTGCAAAAGTAGTTTGATGCAACTACTAAAAGCTGCGTCTATGCATTTTGCGTTTCCTTTAGTGCTGCCCACACCATAAAGAATGACTTTCATTACCGTTTTCGGGTCTGGAATTAAAGGGTTCTCTTACAACTTGTCATTTTATTTACAGTTTGTGTGACACGGTATCAGTCAGACTTCGTACTGTGATTTCCACCCATGGAAACCCTGAAACCACAGAGCTCCCACATAACACATCCCATTTAACCCCTGGGTAACGGGTTGGGCAGATGCTGCAAACTGAGCCAGCAGATGGTGGAGTTGGAAGGAAGGAGGAGTAACAGGAGTGAGAAAGAAAGAGGGAAGGTGCCATGGACATAAAGTGAGAGATGATTGCACGGAATAAAGGGAGAGCAAAGCAGGAGAGATGGAAATTGTTTGGAGAAAAAAAACTGAAGGAACTTAGGAGGATGAGGGAGAAGCAGAAATATGCTGTATGCAAGTAACAAACATCCAGGTTCACAGCCACTCAAACACACCCTCATATTCATACTGAGGAGCAGATCACAGAGCAGTTAAACAAGATCATCAGAATTAATAATTTAAAGAAGTGAGTGACATGCCTGCAGTCTCCCAATGTGTTTCACTTTGAAGCACTCAGTCTTTCACATAATGTACAGAAAGTCTCACCCCGACTTTCTCCCTCTCTGATCTGCATCTATGCACTGAATTCTAATTGCCTCTTTTACTAGCCAATTAAATGGCAGTATCTGTCACCATGACAGCTCATTAGCAAATCAGCATTCAGCTTTCAGGCAGTGCGTTTTCAGGCGGTGTGTGTATGTCAATGTGTTTGTGTGTTAGCTTCCCCAGTACGCTACAGCCGATCGCTGACCTCACCACGTGTGTGTCTGGGAATGCTGCTATTAGCAGAAAATGGAAAAGGTTTTTCATTTTTTATTTTTTTACTGCGACTGTACATGCAGATAGACGAGCGAACTGTGAGCTCTGGTTCGTGGCACTTTATATCTGCAGCCGCTCCTGAATCCATTTTCATTTGTTTGGAGGAGAGATTAGCACCACGCCTGGCAAAACATCGTCAGGCAACGCAGGGAACCGGGTTTGACACCCTGCCAGAGAGGGAAAGACCCAGCAGAGCATGCTGGGAGTAATGACTAAGAACAATGGCGTTTTGCCTCATAACCAAGGGAGTTCAATTATGATCTCTACTGCTGCAACTCTGACTGTACTTTATATTAAAGTCCAAATGAGATTAATTTGCTCTGTTTTCTTCTGCTGCAGTGTTCAGCTCATCTTTAGAAAATTACAAAAAATCTGCACCCAAATGAAAGAAAGTAATAATTTATCCTCTGGTTTCACAATTACATTGTCTGTGGATATACCAATTTAAAAATCCATTACATACAGCCAGTCAACACATTTCTGTGTTTGCAGGAAGCACTCAGTATTATTTTTCTATCGAACTAACAGCCACAGCGTGCTCTTTGCAACCACTACTGGGTCAGTCCATGCCATTTCAGATAGCAGTGCTGCTCTGCTTTTTCAGTCTATTTATTTGTTATTCGGGACCCAAAATCAAGTTCTTTAAAATATTGTGCCTGCATTTTGAGAATTTCATCTGTTTACAGACCCGACAGTCCTACAAAACTGTCCTTACTGGGAAGCCATTTTAAAGGTTCAATTTCTCCAGAAATGTAACTCCCTGAGCCAAAAAAAAATGGTAAAGACACAGACAGAATTGTTTCCAGCAGATCCAAATTATTAAATGGTTTGAGCAGATGTCGCATTATTCATTACAGGCCCTTGGACATGAAAACATGTGCAACATTCTCAAATGACAGTGGTGCCTCAGAACACTCCTGTAACTGCATATATATGTACCCATGTTTTCTGCTAAAAACACATTCGTTGGTCGACATTTCATTAACTTTTTAGGCGCTTAAGATTTGTAAAATTTACTGTATGTCAAATATGGCAAGTATTTTTTGCTATTTTCAAATGTCTAAATGGTGGGTTCATACTAAGGACTTGTTGTGCTCAGGGGTCTGCACAGTGTCATTACATGTGTATTATATAGACAAATTTAACAACATACAAGTCCTACTTTGCTATATTTTAAGTTCCTATAAATATACTTGCTATGAACACTGAATAGAGAAACTGATAGTAATTCAGCACAATAAATCTTGTTTACTGAAACACATCATGGCAAGTGTTACAACAGCACCAAGATCAATGCTGCACTAAAAGCAACAGATGACAACAACACAAAAGAGCCCTCATTCTTCTGTGGATTCACATTTCTTTTATTTGCAGAAAGGAAATTCTGACAAGCCATTTCAGTGTCTGTTGGTCTGAATGTCAAGCCTTTCCATTTAAGAGAAAGTAATTTAAAAACTGGCAACTGTTGGAGTCACTCAACCATATGGATGCTGCTGGAAACTATTTTGTCTGTGTCCTCACCAAATTTCATGTCTGTGGGAGTATTACTGGAGATTCTGAACCTTTAAAATTTCCTGCTAGTGAAGATGTCTTTTGGAGAGTGAAAATGAAAAACTGCAGTGGTCTGAAACCTTGTGATATTTCTCAAAATGCAACAAAAATAATTCACAGAACTCAATATTGGATTCCAAATAACAAAGAAAAACTCTGAACAAAACTTGAGATTGTGCAGGAGCATATTTCCTGAATTCTGTCTTGATTTGATACAGACCGACCTGAATGTGATCTTTTTATTTCACAGTTGTTGCTCTGCTCCTGGCTTGCTGAACAGTCACCAGGGTGGCAATGACACCAAAGGCAGCGTGAAGCCAACAGAGGAGTCAGCTGGATGCTTCTAACAGATTGGTGGCCATTTAGACGTCGAAGAGTCATTTTTGTTGAGCTGAAGCCAGAATTTCTACCACTTCTTCATAATTCCACTAAACCATTTGGTTCATGGCGTTACCATGAGTTCAAACTGTTACAAATTTGTTTGTGAGGAATCATACTTTTCCATCAGATTGGTGTAGCAGATGGCGGTCAGAACTCTAAAACCTAAAATACACATCAGGCTGAGTCGCCATCGCCACAGAGACAAGGCAGAGGTATGAATAGGCTCGTTTGAGATGGCTGTGCCTCGCCTGGAAAGCAGACGAGAGCAGGCGGCAGCAGCAGGGGGCAGAGCCAAAAAGCTGCAGTAAAGTCGGACAGTTTCCAGCAGCATTCAATCTGTGCAGAGAGTTACAGAAACACTAATATCCTGTTAGATCTGACTCTGATTTCATAAAATCATCAGCTACATATATCAGTTTGTACACAGTCTCCGGTGGTTTTAATTATGACAGAGGAGCTGAATGGAAAGCCTCAATTTTTTTGTGGCTTCTCATGTAAATTACTAGCCTAGCCGGGATAGACAACCCACGGCAACGAATTTAATTCTCTGCCAGGGTGGGTCTAGTTACCCTCCATAAGGCTCGAGGTTGGATGCTCCTAAAACTGGCCGGACCAATCACCATGAAGTGTAGAGTCAGAAGGCGGGCGTAACTAAGTGATGACAGAGGCGCGACAATTCTGACAGCAACAACCGGAAACAACTAGCCTAGCCATGCTAGACAACCCACGGCAACGAATTTAATTCTCTGCCAGGGTCGACAACAAAAACGACAACAGTCGCTGAGCTCCATTAGCACCGACTCTGAATAATCTTTCTGTTAACATGTCTGTAATACACTTGAGCTTCACCCATTGACTGAATAAATAAGGCTTCACCGAACTCCCGCATCTTCTGATTTCCGGCGCTCTAGGAGCCTATTTGTTGCGCTGATTGGTTGTATACCTACCCAATTGCTGCAGAGTGATTTGATAGACAACCTTTTAGCCCACCTCCCTCCCTGTCGAGCGTGCCTAGACCCTTGCGTCTTCAGAACATGGGTCTAGCGCGGCTAGGCTAGTAAATTACAGTTTTAAGAATGTTTATATCCACTGTCAGAAGTTTTCATGCTACTAAATACTTAAAGAATTATAATGTACATATATACAGCATCTTTGACTGAAAAACTTCACTATCAACCACACAACATGTAATCCATTTAAAATCAAACAAAATCTAAATCTCTCCAATTCAACCAAAACTAAAAGTTTCAACCAAACATCACGTGTTGAGCCAAGAGCCGATTGGATAATCAGCTCTTAGATCAGGTAAGAGCCGGATATTCCCCATCAGCATCCGTGGCACCTCTCTTTAAAAACTGCTGCCGTCCAGATCTCATCGGATTATCATCACCAGATTATCATGTCAAAGCAATTCAGGATCAAGTATGATGGAAATCTCCCCAGCATGCATTGTGCGGTTACCACTGGTGATTGATTCTGCAAAGGTCTGGCTCATCTCAAATGAGTCTGACAGGAAACCCATAGAGCTGAAATGAAAGCAGTAAAACACCTCATCATTACCGCAGAATCCACAAGTGAATCAATTTAAACTGCAGAAGCTGAAATTGTCATCAGAAAAGTTATGTGAACGTTTCCTACAAAAATGCTTTCAGGGGGTCAGAGGTCACTCCTCCACTCTTGCAGCTTTTTATGATAGAAAAACATCTTTTATTGTACAGTTGCTCACCTTTTGCACTCGCAATACAAGCAAGACAGTGTAATGACCATTCACGCCTCAGACATTCTGCAACTGCCAATCACAGGTAGGAAATTAAAGAAAAGTTTCAACACTGACAAAATCCTAGAGGACTAAAATAACTCCACCCACTTCTCCATGTCCACCAAACTATTCCCGTTGTCGGCTTGGAAGCTACAATTATGAACACAAGTTCTTTTTGCATTGCGTGCCCGAGTCCCTGCCTGCTCTGTTGTCAGCCCACCCACTCTCAATCTCAAAAGACATGTCTTGCTTTCCAAATAAAAACCATTCAACTTTTATTTGGAAATCACACTGACATGATTTTCGGTTGCAGAAAAGACTGACTTTTCTAAAATTCACTGGGATTTTACCATATATTTATGCATAAATCATCACAGCGCCGCTATCCATGTGTGCTCTTTTGGATGTAGTGGGAAGGAGAGAGTCATTAAGTCCAAGTACCAGCTTCTAGTCTGCCTGAAAAATTTTCCTGCTAGCTGTCTCCCCCTGTAAGTAGTCCACTTGTTCCTCTCTCAGTTCGGCCCAGCAGTCTGCTCAATTGTTCTCATCGCACTCTACGCCTCCTTCAGACTGTTTTCTCTGCAGATTGTTCTCTGTCCTCTCCTGGTAGGTGTTCTTCCCATCCTCCATTCTCCTCTTTAGCTCCCTCTGGACAGACTTAACTTCCTCCCTGTCCCAAAGCCCTGAGAGCTCTCTTCTTCCTATTTAGAAGGGATTTGACGCCCTTTGTGGTCCAGAGTTTGTCCTTTAGAAAACCGATTTTTGTTGGAATCTTAAGCGTCCACACAGACGCTGAAGTAATCTGTAGTGCCGTGGGAGAGTCTTTTGACATCCCACAGAGCAGGTTGAGTCTGTGCATTCATTAGCCGTCCTGTAGACCGTCATACACTCCTGAGCTCCAACACTCACAGTCTGGAGATGTTTGTGCTTGACAGCCAACACGGCTCAGGATCACTTAGTGAGCCTGCAGTTTGGGGTCAGACAGACTACAGCTACAGCACCTACAGCTTATACAAACATACATGTTCTGACTTATCTTGTTATCTCGCATTAAAACAATGCTTTCATTAAATACAGTTCACATGGGAAATTACACATACAGCACATATGTTGTTTAGTGGTCAAGTGGAATGACATTTAGAGGAGTCAGACAGAGGCTGCCATGGCCAGCTTGGTGCGCCCTGAGCTTGCCCGCGGCCAACCTGATTTTTTTTTTTTTTTTACCGCAAATCAGATATCCCACGCTGCAGACCTCCCACTGATGGAGGCCAGCTGAGTCTGACTCACTCACACTGCTCCTGGGCTTGCTGGTCACTGTGTTTTTAGCCTTTACAGACATTGGGTCTGTGAGGATAACAATAAACATCCAGCACCTCTCTCTCTCCCTCTGCTGTCCTCTCGATTCGCAGTCAAGGGGACTTCATAGGAGCAAACACACTGCTGATGCATAAGGAATAACTAAAGAGTGCTCGCTCTCTCTTCATCGCTCTCTTTTCAGTGCATGTTTGTGCGTGACACTTCAGTAGTAGTTTCTATGTTTAGCTAATTTGCAAGCAGTAATGCATCAGAGCCATGGTTTTTAGCTCTTCTTTGTTTTTCTGTAGGCTCATCACCCATCTCTCCCCTCATGTTTCCCCTCTGTTTCCCCTCTGTTTTTTTTCTCCAGACAGAAGCTACCAGACCTCCTCCGTTTCCTCCTCCACTGCATGCTGCTGCACCTGAATGATTTTCATTTGTGTTGTCTTCGCTGAGTTTTTAATGTCAAATGACGTAAATGACGGTCAGGTGGGCCGAGGCTAAAAATGACTTCAGAGGCAAAACTGTCTTTGTGGTTAACGGTATGTGCTTGTGTCTTTATCGCCTGCAGTGATTATAGAACTCTTGCGATGCTTGGGCTAAAAAACTGATGCCTGCAGTGGAGATCAGAGCAGGGGAGGCTCAGGGATGTTGACTGAACGTCTGCCTGTTCACTGTCCAGCAGGTTTATGTGGCTGCATGGATGCACTCAAATACAAATACACATGTTGTTGGTATCATTCAACCGTCAGTAGCATTCAACAGCTATTCATGTGTAGCAGTCTGCTATTTTGCCTTTTGTTACTCAGGCCTCCTTTCATTTCCCAGCATCCCTCTCTTCCTCGTTTGGTCTGTCTCTTCCCCTCTCCCTGTTGGTTTGGTCCATCTCCACATCCTCAGGCTCAAACAGCTCTCTTGCTAATGAAAAAAAAACAGAGCTGCAGTGTGTGGACGAGTGTGGCTGTATGCTGGGCTGTGAAGCAGGGCTGTTTATTTGCACAGTTCTTCTTCTTTTCTTTTGCTTGTGCAAGTGGCAATAGATTTAATAGACTTGGCTCAAAGTAGAGGCTTGAACGGTAGACTTCTGACCTAATGCCTTGACTTAAGACATGATGTGTCCGGTACTTGAACCCCTGATGATCTGACTTGACTTGAGATTTGAAAGCAAACCCTTCCTAGTCCTCACATAAATTTTGACTGGGTAAAATCTTGGAACACTGCCACAAGTAGAAAAAATATTTAAAATGCTAAAAAAGCTTTTCAATCTTGACTTGTGATCTGTGGTCACTGATTCAACCCGTAAAAAACTTCCTCTGTGCATCAACGTTACATATATAGATTTTTCATTTGGACATTAAAATAACCCCTTTCTGACATGCAATGGCTTAGATCTAACACTGCATCATTGATTTCTTTAGAATATGCAAATCTATGAAGTCCTCTCCTCCCGACTTGCTGCAGCTCGAGCACTGTAGCTCACCCACAACTCTGCTCAAACAGCTCAAACTTCAGGCTCCACAGTGACAAGTTGAACAATTGCAGTAATTCTGTCATACGTGTTCGACCCAGAAACCAAGTCTGAAGTCCCAAATCAACAGGATTGGCTCCAGAGGTTTGTTATGTATGAAACCCAGGAATCTGTGTTTTTAAGATTGCCATCCCTACACTGCAGTATCAAGGTGGAGGCGCTCAGCCATGATTTTTATTAGTTACATGATGATCGGCATACATTTGTCCGTCTGTTTGCCTGTCTGCTGGTAACATTGCTCAAAAACAGACCAATGGATTTGGATGAACTTTTCAGGGAAGGTCAAAAATGAAGTGATTAGATTTTGTCAGTGATGCAGCTTATAGTCTGGATGCACTGATTTGTTAAAGCTTTCTGTATCATTGCCAGATAGCAGCACAGCGTCACTGCAACTATGACAAGTGAACACCACATCAGCTGCCTGCTGATGATCACATGATTGTAAGCCTACTACAAACAGACTACTGCGGACTCATCTGTTGAAAATGATACAAGGAATAATTCTGTATTCGTACATAACGTACACATGCATAACACGCCTGTGCTCTCTGCAAGGTAATTCTTAATTAAAGATTTCATCCGTTGGAAATGAAACGACGACCGAGCAGCCTTGGCGGAGTACTGCGCTCTCTGAGTGCTTTTCTTGTTTCACTCATGATTTGTTTTCTAGCACATTATCATTACAGCATATATGGAGTCACTGAGGCTACAGTAGCAGCTGCTGAATGCTCAGTAAATCCTACTTACTTATAATGTCACCATGTCTCATTTCTACTTGTTGCAAAAGATGCAACATGTGGGAGTGGGAGATTTGAGTTTGGCTGCTGAACAATTAGTAAAGCAATGTAATACCTTTTTAAATGGGTAATGTGTACTGAATAACTGATTACAGTTTTCAAGTAACTGGCCCAGTCACATTTATGTGTTGCTCCAACAAACTAAGACATTGACAGCAATGAATCCCAATGCTCAAATTTCATCTTTTAAGTTATCAGGTTAAAAGGAGAAGGTAGTTTGTAATACAGAACAGTGGAACAACCACTGACTCTTCAACAACAGGCAGAAACAGTAAGATTACATCAGAAAGTATTAAATGATAAACGGCATGACACTTGACTTGCTCCATGACACCTACAAACACATGCTGTGACACATACACAGTACAGTGTGTTTTATCTTTGGGGACTAAAGACAAGCTTACGAAGCATTTAAAGTGACTGATGCAACATCAGAGAAAGATTTTCATATGCAGTCTCTCCAGAGTATCTAACATCTGTGTTTTGATTTTTTGCTTGCCTCTATCTTTGTGGTTTTTCACAACAACAGGTAATTTGGTGACAGAAAAAATGCTTTTAAATGGAATGTACATTAAAAATTCTTTCTATTTTTTGTGTTTTTCTGGTAATTAAAAAAGACTCATTTAGATTCAAAACAGATTTTGAAATAACAGCGCTGCTGACAGCTGCTACATTACACTGTGAGGAGGCTTTGCTGCCTAAAAGCACGTTTTTGTTAGAAGACTAGACTTTCAGAATAATGCATGAGTAATATTAATATTCCCTCAATTTGCATTAAATTATCCTGAAAATGTAGATAATCAAATTATTTAGCTCACAATGTTAGTTAGTGAATTATAAATCTAATTTGTAATTCTGCAAAGGCACGAGGCATTTGGAAATACGCTTCAGGGAAATCAAACAGCACTCGCCACTCATCATAAGGACTTGGTTTAATAGACCTGAAGAGGTGAATAAAATACTGTGAACACCTGATTATATACCAGAGTTTTTTACAACTCACTGCAAAAAGCTCAGACCAGTTTGAGTAGTTTATTCCAGTAAACTGGTTTGGTTTTCAAAGCAAAGGGCATGATTAGCTAATTGGAATACTATGTTGGGTTGCAGATTGAACTAAAAAAAAAACCTGTTAAGAGCTGAACCATCTATTCTGCCAGTATCCATCCAAGGGGCTGGAGCGTACTGCAGCCAACACTGGGGAAGGGGTCAGCTACAACCTGGAGACGTCACCAGTCCACTGCAGGGTTACAACAAAGAGACAGACAACAATTTACTGCCAACTTAGAATCACAAATGAGTCTCCCATGCATGTCTTTGGACTATGGGAGGAAGCCAGAGCAGCTGGAGAAAGCCATCACAGGGAGAACATGCAAACTCCACAAAGAAAGACCCCAACTGACCAGTAGACTCCAACCCAAACTCTTCTTGCTTTTAATAATAACAGTAACAATCATTTAAAAATGTATAAAGCACTTTCAGTCAAAGTGCTGTACACAGTGATAAAAACAATAAAAACAGATTTAAAAAAAAAAGGCATCAGTAAAACAAACAATTTAAGATTCATATGTAAAAGTATATAAGTGGGTCTTCAGCTTAGTTTTAAATACATCAATGGAAAGATGCCTGCCTGATTTCAGCACATAGACTGCTCCATAACGTTAGTGTACGGAATGAAAAGGTGCATTCCCCAAACGTCTGCAACAGTGCTAACCACTGCTGCCAGTATACTGCAGTTTCAAGTAATGATATAGGCTCTGTCCTGCTCTTGCCAAAGACACATAAATGGTGGATTTATGGCCCCACATTGGTGTCTGTTTGTGTAGCTCACCATGTGTGCAGAGTGAGTAATTATGGGAGTTTAACCAACGCTACTCAGACATGCTTGTGTGCAGTTCTCCAACAAATAAACAGCATGTCGCCCTTTAACATCCAGGCTATGCATAGGTTGCTCCTGATTGGTTGAAAAGTTGCCTCGAACTGAACAGCGTAAAGCCACGAAGAAAACTGCACACGTTTATAAGCACTGCTTGTGACTTCTCGTACAACAGTCCATCAGTCTTCTCTACAGCAAGGACAGAAGCAAAGGGACCAACATCAACACAAAAAAAGGAGAATGACCTACATCCCTGATTGTTCCACATATTTTTGATACTGCCCCCAAATGACAGCAATTACTTCAATTATATGTGTGTCTGTGAAGTGCTATGTAACATCAGTGCAGGGGAATGTTTTGACCTTTAGACAGTGCTGGATGTGCCAAACTCGTATCCCAAATCATCAAATCCGGTATCTCTTGGTCAAATAAGATATACCGTGTGAGCATATTAATATTAATGCAGAATTCCAACCTTTCAGCACTGTTTATACTTTACTAGTGGGCAAACTACCCAGTTCCATCTGTAATGATGAATAACGCTACACTTTGAAAGATTGCACATTATTTTCTGGAACATGTAGCTTTAGCTCCAGACTTTTACCAAAACATCTCAGCCTAAGCTTACATTTTCAAATAATTTTACAAGGTTTCTGTTTGAAAACATATCTGCTAAGACACTTGGAAGTTTGCAGAAGTTAAAGATTTCACAAGTTAGTTGATAATCTTAGCTCATCGGTAGCTAAAGCTAATCAAATCTGTCCAAAATATATATGGTTTTTTGATTGAAATGAAAAGTCTGCACACGTTTTGTTGTGATGTCTATATTTTGTTAAGTTTCACACATGTCAGATGTCACTTAAAATGCATTTTCATTGCATGCAATTCCCATACATATGGCCTACCATGGACCTTCTTCACCTTCTACTAGGCTCATCAGGCTACTAACACATCATATAATGCTGGTAGAGGGCTGATTTTGCATCAACAAAGAGGAACAAAAGTCCACCTTTGGAGGTTGGAGGGTTTGGTTGTGGCGTAAATCAGCAGATTTTTAACCAAAAAAGTTTGAGCGCCATCTTGGACGATTATTATTATGCTATTTGTTTGACATAAGTCTTGCTTTGACATTTCTTTTCGCTCACTGTCTTTCAGTGTATTTACTTGCATTTTTAGGTACCGAAAGTATTTGGTTAGGTTAAAACAGGATCAACATTTAAGTGAAAATACATGCTGTCGCTACAGCAGAATGACGCTTTAAAATCACCGACAGTTCCCTCAGTACATTGATCACAAAATACATACAAACATCCTGACAACCACATTTCATACAATTCTTACCTGAAGAAGGGGATACGTTTCTGCATGGAGTTTGCATGTTCTCCCTGTGCATGCGTGGGTTTTCTCCGGGCACTCCGGCTTCCTCCCACAGTCCAAAAATATGTTGAGGTTAATTGGATACTCTAAATTGCCCGTAGGTGTGAATGTAAGCGTGATTGTTTGTCTGTATATGTAGTCCTGCGACAGACTGGTGACCTGTCCAGGGTGTCCCCTGCCTTCGCCCGAGTCAGCTGGGATAGGCTCCAGCACCCCCGCGACCCTAGAGAGGATAAAGCGGTGTATAGAGAATGGGTATGGGGAGAAGGGGATATGAGAAACAACGCTTAATAGACGAAGCTCCCTCTGACAGCTTCAGTCCAAATGGAGCATCGCATTTGAGAGCTCCCCCTTCCGGCCTCCGCAGGCATAAGCAATCAATCATGATTGTTAATCCTCAAGTCTGAATAAGTGGATCAGAGATCTTGATAACTTTTCAACTTACTGATACATTTTTTAACAGTTGTTAAAGTTTTTTCTGCCCTTTTTAAAATAGCTTTTTAACCTCTTTTACAATATCATGTTTTTATACTGCCTTTAATATTCAAGAGTATTTATACCTCTTTTTATCTGAGTTTTTTTCTTTTGCATGATATTGAATTTGTAGATGAATTTCCCTTTTATATTGGTAATTTATGAAACCACCAGTTTCTTAATCAAAATCCAGCTATCACACAGTTACATGTGTTACACAGCTTCATTTTGTGGGTGTTCTAAATTTTACCTACACTTGTTCACATGAGGTCGCCTGCATTATCTTGATTACTTTTCATTAATCAGCGATCAGACACATCTTCAACAAGTGCTGTATGTCCACTAGATGTGTTTTTCTCCCATGGTTTGCGATGTGTCGGACCTCTACACACTACATTGAATTTGCACAAAGTATAAGTCAAATCTACTTTATGCAAATGAGCTGTGGCCTGCTCTGGGGAGATGCACCGGATCACAATTTGAAATGCACCACAACTGGACCAGCTTGCAACGCAGTGCATGGATGGTGGAGGTCACTCCTGGCCATTTAATGTTGATTAGGCTGATTCCGTACAAATGAGGTTAAATTTCACGCATGTCATGAAAACAGAACGCTCGACAGGAGCAGCAACAAAAAACTTCACTAACTGTCAGTTGTTTCTTTGTGAAACATGTGTCCAAGGTGTTGAGTTATTTCTGTAGTAATTTTCTGAGTCTGTGGCTTGTTGAGGTGTTGTCCTCTGTAATAGGCAGCAATGAACTGGTCATATTTTTCTGGTGGGTTTGACAAAATAATAGCAACACTTTGCAGGGGAACAGCTTGCAGGGTTATTGCAGGCTTCACTCCTATTGTTTTGTCGACCATCTGAGTTATTAGTCTTCTTTCTGTCCCCTCAAACACACACACACACACACACATACACACACACACACAGAGACACAGACACACACACACACACATACACACACACACACACACACACACACACACACACACACACACACACACACACACACACACACACACACACACACAGGCCGACACAGGTTGACATGAATAAACAGTCACATGACAGAGAAGGCTGTAAAGTCTCTCTGTGTAAGATTGTTTTTCCTGTGAGGCAAAGCCACATATTTGCCTCGGAAATAGGAGCACTTTCTCTCCTCTCTGTCCATCATTGACTTGCCAACTGTCAGATGTTGCTGTCATCCTCAGACGTCCCTTCATCTGTCTCTCTAATGGGAATCCCCCTCTGTTTTCTCTTCACACAGTCCTTATTTCAACAATCTCTTTCTTTTTTCCCTCTTCTGTGTCCCATTTTGCAGTCAATTTCTCCTCCCACTCTGACACACATAGAGCTTTGAGGCGTCCTATTAATGTGTTACATAAATCTGATTTTGATTATTATTTAACAATTTACACTGTACCACAGGAACCAGAGGAAACAGCTAAATCCAAACTTAATTTCCTTCTATTTCTTTGCACGATGCAGCCTGGCTGCTCCTGTTTCAGGTTATAAATGTGGCAGACTGTCAGTCTGTGCTGCTGCCAAACGATTTTCAGAAATGTCTCACCTCTGTCACTCTAACCCTCCTCTCTCTCTCTCTCCCTGTTCCCTTTCCCACTTTTCTCTCTTTTTGATAGTGATGTGAAAAGTGCACAGACAACGAAGGCTCAGCTGGTTGGGAGAGGACCTACATCTGCAAAGGTAAAAAGTTCTCGCTTTTCCTCTTCACCTCTGTCTATTTTCCATTCTGCCTCTGAACACCAACCTTCGCCGCCACATGACAAGACGGCAGAATACAAAACATTGCTTTAGCAGTCCAGAAAGCAAATGGCATGCAGCAAATATATGTATCAAACAAACGCACACATACGCACATGCACCACAGTGAACAGATGTTTATCATGTGATTTACCCTTTATTTTTTCTGAGAAAGTGCTCATGACACCGACACAACACTGTATTTTGTGTGCGAAATTCTATTTTATTTCCCCTTCAAGAGAAATTGTGAGCTGTCAGAAGCTGAAGTGTCACAACCACCCAAGGATGACAGGATTTGTAACAAGGAAATACAAAGATGTTTGTTGTACTTTCAGTTTGGATTGGTGTTTACAGAGTCACAACATTATAAAGCAAAAAAACGTCCCTTTATAAAATATTTTAACATTGTAAAAGTACATTGGATATTTTGTGACATTTCATTTATCAAGAGCTGTCTACTTGTTGATTAATTTCTATTCATATGTATTCTTACGAAATTAATTCTTACAAGTCAGTGTTGTTACATTTGCAGTTAGATGCATCCACTTGTGGAAGCTGCTCAGCACAACCACAGCACAGTGTGGAAAGCTGGCAGCTCAGTCACTGCAACTCACCACCCAGATTTATCCTGTCAGTCAAAGGACAGAGTGGTGGCTGGCAGTAAGAGCATACAGGGGATGTGTTTATTTCTGAGGATTGTGGTAACCTGGGAGGAGTAGCATCCCTCAATTGCAAAAACATACGCTTAATGGATATTTTATATGGATGCTGCTATGTTTAGAATCAGGGTATTTGAAATCAGCTCATTTTTGGGGCTAAAATTTCAAGAATCTATCCAACAAAATGTTTTTTTTTTGGTTGTTGATACAGTTTCAAAGGCCTCATGCTGGGAAGTAAACAGAATAAAATATAACTTAACAGTTCAGGAAATAAATAAAGCATTAAAAATTCAAAGAATTAAGAAAAAAAGGACATTTTTAGTGTAGTGGGTGAGGGATTGGACTCATGACCCCTATTTATCTTTTCTTTTTTTCCTCAAATGCTGGTTACAGCTCTATGCATGTATTGAACTGGTGATCATTAACCTGTTTTAACAAGTTTAAGTTGCAAGAGCGGATGGTGTTTCAAGTCTTATATTAAACAGGAGAACATGTGCTACTGGGTAATACAGTGAAATACAAACATGAGAACGTATTGATACAGTCAAATCTAAATATATTTTCTGGACTTTGAGTTTTGCTTTGATTTTGGATGGAGCAGGTTGCCAGCTTTCAGTGAAATACCCCACTGTACCTGCTGGCAACTGCAGGCAGAAAGTTGGCAACTAACGGGTGAACACAATGGAGCATTTAGCTACTAAAATGTCAGATGTTCTCATCAGGACTGAGTGGAGACCAAAAGCAGAGCTAGAAGGAGAGTGTGTGAAGGAAAAATTACTCTCTTTCCCATTAGTGAGGTATTTACTTGCAGCTGGTAGCTGAAGACATCCCAGAATATCATGCAGGTTGCATCTGTCAACTGCAGTGACCTTAAATGGAGTTGTAGATCCTGTAAGTCACCTCATATTATCCTATGGGTCATCACCTTTGAACCCCGTTCCTATGTGCTTCTCCCAAACTGAAGCTGTGAGCATGTTTACACCCTCTCTGTCCCTAATATGACCCTGAGAAAGGAAAAATGCTGCAAAAGAAGCAAAATGAGAGAGCCATCTGCTGTAAGAAAAACATGACTTGGTCAAGATAAGATATTGTCTAGTTTGACGTTCCTGAGCAGACATGCTGTCTCTGTAATCTAAATATGGACTTCCTCCCAACTCAATATATACCCAAGGTCGAAGAGAATCCTCAGAATTGATGCTGCCAGTGCTCGCATCACTGTGTTGCTTGTCGAATCACTTCTTCTGAATTCAGTAAAGCTTATTCTCAACATAAGCCATCTGAGTCTCCAGAGTGTCTCTGTGTCTGCTTCCTCAAACCTCTCTCGACATCGCAGAATTCCCTAGCAGAGTGAATACTGGACTTAACGCGCCATAACATGCCAACAAATGAATGATAATATTGCTCAGAAGCTGATGAATGGGCAACTGTTTGAAGCTTGAAACAAGAGCAAGTAAGTCCTCCAGTCACTGTGCTCATTTTGACATAGTGTGACCAATAGCTTGTGGAGGTTAATGTTAGGAACTGGAAGTAGACACTGATATGCAACTGGCATTACTGAGCCATTTTACAGTTTTTATCTTTATGACTCTCCTCTTGATCATTATCCTGTAATTGCCACCTGCAGCCACAGTGGCCTCAGTTTAGCAAATGTTACAGTCACTTTTTGAGGTGGCATTGTGTCTGTGTTGTCTACTTGTTTCTATTGACACAATTGGGAAAAAAATAGGTTACTACAGGTTTAGCATTCCTTAAAGTCATTCTATTGGGATTGAATAAACCCCTTAAAATTCACCCCTGTTCATCCGAATTACACATTTAGAAGTTTTTTTTTCCATGAAAAACCTCTATCAGTGCTTTCAAATTACTTAGATGTAACTCTACGACTTTGCTTCCTCGTATGTGCAGATCTGTGAATATGCAAATTTTTGCATATTCACAGATAAATATGGAGAAATATGATACAGAAAGCCCCTCCTTGCAAAAACTGATAGTATTGGTTTCTCAGGTTAACACCTTAAGAGACACCTGTTCTCTGACTGTAACTCTCAGTCATCATGTGAATATTCAAGGCAGAAATACTCAGCTTTGGTGCTGACTGCTTGTTTTACTCATAATATGTCTTGCAGCATCTAAAAACAAACACCATGTGGATGTGTTAACAAGGTATTAAACTTGACTTTCACCAGAGGGTGTCTTTAATAATACAGCCTACTTCATCAGATGTTTTACTTCTGTCAATTTCTACACATCAGTAATTCATCCAGTGGTAGAATTTTTTTCTCTTAAACCTCCACGTGTTTATTATTAGTTGTGCACAAATTGAAAGATTCTTAAACCAAAATTAACTGCAGGGGATTTTGCAGATCTCATCCACTCGGTCTGACATGATTGATAATCACACAGAGCTCAAGGTTGACAGAATACTGCCATTATCATCACTTTCATCGCTTATATTGTCACTGTGACCTTCATCAGTCATCAGTTTAGTCATTACCATCATTATTTCATCCTCCACAAATATACCCACCATTGTGTCTCCGTCCCACTCTCCGTTATTCCCACCTCAACTCTGACAAACAGCATCTGATCCTCCCGACACACGTGTGGCTTCCTGCCCTCGTCTGTCAGCATTTACACACCAAATGGTGTTTGACCAGGATTCAAGGCTTTTCTATTCCCATCCCTAATGCATGTGAATGACCTGTGTGTGTACATCTGTCTGCATGTCATACTTCCTGTCCTCGTGTCCTGTCAAGACCATAGATTAAATTTGTGTGTCTAGATAGAGAGAGATTGTGTGTGTGTGTGTGTGTGTGTGTGTGTGTGTGTGTGTGTGTGTGTGTGTGTGTGTGTGTGTGTGTGTGTGTGTGTGTGTGTGTGTGTGTGTGTGTGTGTGTGTATGTGTGTGTGTGTGTGTGTGTGTCACAGAGAGACAGATTCCTGCCAAAGGATTCTCATCTTTGAGCCCAGTATCAGAGATTGATGCAGAGATGAATGCTATTTTCCCAAGCTGTGCGTTTACCCTCTCTCTCTCTCTCTCTCTCTCTCTCGCTCTGTGTGTGTGTGTGTGTGCGTGTGTGTGTGTGTGTGTGTGTGTGTGTGTGTGTGTGTGTGTGTGTGTGTGTGTGTGTGTGTGTGTGTGTGTGTGTGTGTGTACATGACAAAGGATGGTAGTTGGGTGTGAACTGGAAAGTGTGCAGAGCGTTGAGTGATTTTTTTCAGGGAAAAGTGGAATTTCACATTACAGGAGGGCAAATTATCCGACAGGGGAGACAAGTGCTGCTCTGTGCCTGTTGTCTAGCCAAGTAGGTGAATGAATAATTGAGGCTCACAAAAAGATGCACCTTTCCACTTAGAAATTGATATTTACACACACATTTCATCATCTGTGCAAACACATGTGACATGGAATTTCAGCAGCGTTTGTGCATCAGTGCGAGAGGAAAGTATTACATCCTTTACCTAAGTAGAAGTATCCACATCACACCATACAAATACTAAAGCAAATATCAGGTCGGGAGCTAAAACCCTTCAGCAATACAGAAATATTCTCTGCTAAATGTACAGAAAATATCACAATTCATAGAAAACACGATTCTGCAGACCAGCTTGTACGTGACCGTATTTGAATATTAGAGCTGAAGTCTCAGTGTGTAAGCAGCAATGTTGTATCGTTGTTTAAAGCAGTATTTTTTACTTCACATACAGACTGGTACTTTAGTCCAGTTGTTTCCAGCCACTGAGATTGTGAGGCAGTGGGGTTAATGGAGGGCAATACAGAAACAAAGCAACAACAACAAAAACAGCTTTGCTACATTAATCTTTTTCTTATTTATCTTTTTGTGTGAAATGTTGCACAATTCTACGTGTTTGAGCCTTAAACAGTTAGATAAAACCATGTGAGAAGGTCACAGGGAAACTGTCATCAGCAACTAACAGACATGTATTTTTTGTTATTGGTTACAAGTGAAATCCAAGTTGTGAGCACCTATTTAGTCCTTACAATATGCTGTATTCTACAGTTGTATCACAATGTACAGTTTGTCTAAGCACAAACTCTGCTTCAGCACAGGACTTGTAAATGTACTGGTTTGACTGTGATGTCAATTTTATTTAGACTTCACTAAGAAATCATGAACCCGGCAGCACCTCCTGCTTATAAATGCTAAATAGTGGGGTTGAAGTAAAGTGTTACCGACACAGTTGTCTCCGAGGATTTTACGATCAGTACAACAAACACTTTCTCTCTCCCTCTCCTTGGAGTCTGGATTTAGGTTCCCTCCTCCATGATGGTCAGACATGCAGCAGACGTCTCTTATACAGAACAGACAGGCACAGTAGAATTTTATATGTATATATATGTATATATATATATATATATATATATATATATATATATATATATATTTATACACATATGCAGCACATCAGGCTGAACAAAAAAGTCAGTGACAGCCACATTCCAAACCCAACAGGAAGTGAGCTATTTTGCGTTGAATGTCAGATTTTGCCCATTTTTCATTTTTTCTAGAACGAACTCCTCCTAGGGGGAAACTCCAATTCACCTCAAATTCCGCCAGTACATACAGGAGACCTTAATGATCCAAATTATTAAAATCTTTTTCCAGAGTCAAAGGCCGTGTCCGTGGCGGCCTCTGGAATTTTGATCCTTCGCCACAAAATTTCAAATGCTGTGTAAATGCCCTGAACATGCTCCAATCTGCCTGAAACTTTACATGTATGATCAGAGTCCTGCCCTGATCACATCCATATGATGAAATACATCCTCTGTCAAAAGTTGTAGGACAGGTTCTACTTTATTTGAATGAGAAAGTTTCCTAAAACTTTTGACAGGGTGTGTGGATATATATATATATATATATATATATACTGTATGTATATATATATATATATATATATATATATATATATATATATATATATAAACTTATGATTGCGATCCTACTACAAATCGACTGCTGCAGACCTATCTCATACAACAACTGAGCAGCCTTGGCAGAGTACTGTGATCTCTGAATGCTTTTCTTGTTGCATTTGTTGTCCTCAGCTATCCATTATTATTATAAAATATCTGCTCATAGCAAACTAAAGCGTTATTATGCTATTAATGGTTCTGTCAAGACTCTCGGCAGAACCACTGTCAAGCGTGTGATTAAAGTTAGAAAGGTTGGCAGTCTTGGTTTAAATGTTAAAATGATTTCATGACATTTAGCAATGATGTTGTAAAATGCAGCCAACTAAATATCCCTCACCCTCCCCTTCAAAGAATGCAGGAGAACGTATGATGGCCACCAAAGATGCAAAAGCTGAGCTCTGTGTTTGCTTTGTCCGTTCTGTGCTTCTGTAGAAACATGTCAGTGCAACACGGTGGACTTGGTGGAAGAGGATCCAGTCCATGTGGATGTAAAGAACCAAAACCTGATTCTTATTCTTAGGTGATTTTATACTAATAAAAATATAATAAATAACATTATGTTCCATTTTTGACAACAGATATGCCCAAATCTTACACACTGGACATTTAATATAGAAAACTTTAATATAGAAAAACTGTTCACTGACATTTTTCATCTTTTCCTAAACCAAATTAACTCAATGCAAGACACTTTTGTTGAACACTTAAGTACGTGTGCAGTCTGTGCGCTGTTCGTAAAAGCAGCGCTTATGTCAATCAGAAAAAACAACAAAAAAAGCTCTGCCTGTGGACACAATTCAGGTAACAATTAGGCTGCACAGTAGAGCATTACTGTAGAAACAAAAGTGCCCCATATAAACATAATTTCCCAGGAGACAGAGTTGGGAGGGAGGACAGGCTAATGTGTGGGCTCGAACTCAAGCATGAAAGAAATCTTAATGACACATCCCTTAATAACCTGAACCCCATCGCTGTAATACTTACAGATGTGTCACATGTAATTGAAGACTTTGGCTTTGACCTGAGCTTGACCCACTGGATTCTGGATTTGGGAACTGAAAGCAAAAAGCAAAAAAATAAATAAATGCACCTGTAGACGTTGAGTTTTTACCTGGCAAAATCAAAGAGAAATTAACAGTCAGTGCTTGCATGGTTACATATGAACAGTTCTTTGTTCAGGGTTAAGTGAAAACACTATTAACACGAGTATGAAAACAAAATGCTCTGCTGCTTTGTCGTTTCATTGGTCAACATTACAAGGTCTGACTAGACTCACGCTGGAAAAACACGAGACACAAACAATTCTGGGAAGCACTAATCCAATCAGTGTCATGTAGTGGCACCGGTGAGCAAAACTCCACAGTTGCCCTTTAATCTTTTCACAAGGTTGAGTCATGCGATCTCAGCAGAGCTTCGTACGGAGTCATTTCCACATGCCTGATTACGGTTCCAGCAGAGGAGTAGAGTGCTTTACACTTGGTCAGTCCAAACATGCAGTTAAACACACATCAGATCATAAATTAGAGCAGCTGCTGAGTGATCAATCACAGGGCTGTTAGGACTCACAGCATGTAACGGTGCGTAATGATACAAAGGCTGCTGCGGGGCTGTTAGTGGAGGCTGACTATGCAAGAGTGAGGACAGAGCAAGTCTTATTTCCTGATGCATGACGATGAGGTTTATGATCAGTGCCGGTTTAGTCGAGGTGCATCGACGGTCGTGTGTGGTGGAGGTGACGAGCTCTGCAGAGGTTCGGCTCTGTTGCTGCATTTAGAGAAGCAGGACTCAAGTGCAGGTTACTGGAGGCAGGTTTCAAAAACAAAAGCCAGCTTTACTTGAGGCTGATTCAAACGCAAAAATCTAAGCGGGTAACAAAAGTGCAGGGAACAGACTGAGGTTTACGTAAAGAAAACACAACAAAGAAGTAAAAGCACTAACCACAAACACTGGAAGACAAAACACAGGCGAGAGGGGATCAGCACAGATGAACTGCCAGCTGACAAGGGGAAGCACTGGACTATAAATACACAGAGACTAATAGACTAATTGAACACAGTTGAAACTAATGAGGGCAGGGCAGCCAATCACAGAGGAGAGGGACGCAAAGACGGCAAACACATGAGGCAAGTGATAAGCAAAATGAAAGAAACAGAGTGACATGGAACGCGCTCATATGGCTCGGTGAGATGAGCCAGAGCTGCACAGAATCGATCGGTGTGTGTCACGTCGCAGTAGTTTTGTGTCCAACTTGATGCCGACTTGTTTCTGACGTAGGCGACAATGACATCAAGAGGTCAAGGCGGGTGCAGTTTTTGGAAACAGGTGCTGTAGTTTTTCTCCAGCGACGCCTTGAGGGCATGTTGGGTACAAAGGTTAGCCTAGCCGCGCTAGACCCATGCTCTGAAGACACAAGGGTCTAGGCACGCTCGACAGGGAGGGAGGTGGGCTAAAAGGTTGTCTATCAAATCACTCTGCAGCAATTGGGTAGGTATACAACCAATCAGCGCAACGAATAGGCTCCTAGAGCACCGGAAATCAGAAGATGCAGTAGTTCGGTGAAGCCTTATTTATACAGTCAATGGGTGAAGCTCAAGTATATTACAGACATGTTAACAGAAAGATTATTCAGAGTCGGTGCTAATGGAGCTCAACGACTGTTGTCGTTTTTGTTGTCGACCCAGGCAGAGAATTAAATTCGCTGCCGTGGGTTGTCTAGCGGGGCTAGGCTAGTTGTTTCCGGTTTTGTTTGTCAGAATCGTCGCGCCTCGTCACTTAGTTACGCCCGCCTTCTGACTCTACACTTCATGGTGATTGGTCCGGCCAGTTTTAGGAGCATCCAACCTCGAGCCTTATGGAGGGTAACTAGACCCACCCTGGCAGAGAATTAAATTCGTTGCCGTCGGTTGTGTAGCGCGGCTAGGCTATACGAAGGTTCTATTTTAGCTGAATTGGAGAGATTTGTATTTTATACGTCTGATTTCGAAGGTTTATTCTGTGAACAGAATACGTGCTTCTTGGTTGATGGAGATGTTTAGCAGTCATAGAGGCTGAATACATTCAGATTACACCTTATAAAGTATATATAATATGTATTTCTAGTCTACTGTGTGTTTGTGTTGAAAAATTAAATGCTTGAAGTTTGTATGAAAACTTCTAGTTATGATGTTTCAGACCTGACAGTCCAAGTATTGGATGCAATTATCTTTCTATTTTGTACTATATTTCTTTTTAGTCAGTTTGACTATTTGTCTTTAATTTATTGAGTAATTTGAGAGAAACACATCTGTTCAGCTGATTTATATGCAAACTAATCCGGTGTTGAATTACATAACGATTCATGTAAAATGGAGGTTGGACCATGGACAGAGACCTCAATTGTTTGTACATCTTTTAAATTATTATTATTATTACCTTTATTTAACCAGATTTGTCCCAATGAGATCCAAATCTTTTTTTTACCAGAATGGCAGCACATACAGTTAAAAACAATCGTTTTAACACAATCCCATTTTAACATAGACATAAAAAATACAAACAATTAATTTTACAAGATTAGTTAAATTAAAACATTTGCTCTCAATTAAGACATTTGCACTCCAGAAGCCTGGACATAATTGATCATAGCTTTAAATGCATTCAGAGATACCAGACTTTGGCGTTTGAGCTCTGACTGCAAAATGTTCCGTGTAGTTGGAGCAGCAAATCTAAAAGCATTCTTCCCCATTTCTGTTCTGACCTTAAGAACAGGGAAATGCAGAAAGTCCTAGTCCTATTATTCCTGATTAAAAGAGATGATAAATAAGATGGGGTCATCTCAAGAATAGCCTTATAAATCAAGACATACCAATGTTTAAGCCTGCAGACATGTAAAGAGGGCCACTTTACTTCAGAATACAAGACGCAGTGATGTGTTAAAGCTCCACAGTTTGTAATAAACGTCAAAGCGTCATGGTACACACTATCCAGAACGTGGAGGCATTGAGCAGAGGAATTCATATATACGATAATAATTGGAAGAAAAGTTGACTCCACCAGTTTCAGTTTCACCCTAGAAGAAAAGCAAGACTTACTTCGGAAATAAAATCCGAGTAATAGTTTCAGCTTCTACTATATTCAACCCTGTCAGAGTTAAAACTGTGTGTAAACTAAAATATGTGTCTGACAACATTATAGTAAGTCACCGTATTTCTGTAACTGCACGTACAGACTGAACTGCTGACTTTTAACTCCGCTTGCTGCTGCTGCCGCTGCTTCTCGGCAGCCTTTTATTCGGCATACAACATACTAGTCTTCCCTTTTCCCCTCTCTGTTAAAAGCCCCTCCCCTGACACAATCCCACAGAGAGTCAAGCTAAAGGTCAACATTCATTTGTGACTTCAGCTGTCATTTCAACCACAATCTCCCAAGTACAAGTCCTCCATCCAACTCATTCCACCGCTACGTCCTGCTCTTGCCAGAGGTTTTGTTGCTTTTTCGACAATCTCCCCTCATCTTAGTTTAAACACTTGCGATTGGTTAAAATCTCCCATCCTCACTTTTCTAAAGCTTGAAAATGGACCCCACAACAGGTGCATCAGTCTATTTTCCTCCCACGCCTCTTGAAATACAACACGCTGAAAGGTTGGTGTGAAAAGTCGAAAATACTACTGTTTCAGCTTTGATTAAAAAAATATGAAAACCAGAATTAAAAGATTTAATAAATGAATTAAAATCTTATCTGGACTTCAGTTGCAAAGCTGCCGTTGGATGCCCATTTTATGCAGCTTTCTCTGCATGTTACTACTGTAACAATCCTCTTCAGTATGGGAAATGACAGCATCCTCCAGGCAGCAAACTGCCACACTAAAAATTTACAATTTTGCGGAGGATCTGAATCATGCTCTAAGGCAGCCCTGCTATTTTTTTTTTACTTTGTGAATTAGCTATTTTAATGATGATGCTCGCCTCCCTGCATACAAGTGTTCCAACAAAACATTTCCCTGTCGCTAATATGAGGCGATGTCGTTGTTTCATCCTTGACCTAGCCTCACTCAATATGACTGTGATTGGTTTAAAAAATCCAAACAAGCCAGAACAATTTCTCCCCAATAGTCAGACCACTGTGGGCTGCAGAGAAGGAACATGAACCTACACAAAAATCTGTTCAAATAATTTGTCTGAAAAAAACTAAATTTGTTAGCCAGGTTTTAAAACGTGGGAAAAATGCTTTCTGTTCAAGTTTCTACTTCTGCATCTACACACGTCTGTTCAACACATTGGCCCTTCAACCTTTTAATAGCCTGTTTCTTATTCTGACAGATGGCAAGAACATCAAGATAGAGATGAGGATTTGCCTTTGATATCACTCAAATTAATTTGATAGAGTAAGAAATATTATGCACAGCTTGATAGCATATCATTAAAGTCAGCCAATATCTCTCTGGTTGGCTCCAGTAAACATCCAAATTAGACCCAGCAGCACGCAGAGCGGATCCATCTTGGTTTATTGATAAAGCACAGCAGCAGCAGGAGACACATGTCATCATTCAGCCATCATGAGCACCACGCTCTAATTATCCATGTATCAACCTGACTGAACAGGTGCATACGTGTGCCATTTGTAAACATCAATATATTTTTGTCAAATTAACTGCCACATGGTGGTTTAATTACAAAGGGTACCGTACTAAACGCTGCAAATAGATTCCATTTATCTAGCCTGAGTGGCTTTTTGGTTCAAATTAGGACCATATTTTTCCAAAAAATGTTGCTGCAAAGATGCTGTTTCATTCTATCCTGTATCTCTTAATCGTTAAAAAAAAAAAAAAAGATGTAATTTATTTTACTGCAACCTTCTTTTAACAGCAATAAATCTGTTTATCTTGGCTGCACAGATCTGAAGTCATTTAATTTTGCTACGGTCTTCTCAGACAAACACTGATTTTCTTGAAGAAAAGAAGTAAAAAATCTTCGAATATGTGCAAACAATGGTAACAATTATATTTCCTTTTGCTTTCTTTCTTTGTCTGTTTAGCGTTTTGAAACCTTCTAAATGACTCTCAGTGTTTCATCTTCTGAAATTCGCCATGTCCCAAGATATACACTGTTTCACATAAACACAGCATTTTACCAAAGAAGACAACAAATACAACCGCATACATGTGGCACAGTGCAGCCTTCTTACGTAGAACCCAAACTCTGATATAACAGTCTGTCAGATGGAGGAGCAAAGGAGTTCAGCAGTCTGTTCAGTCAAACCTGTAGGACTCTTTAGTTTGATGGCAAAAGCTAATCAAATTCTCCTCAAATAAAATATGACAAGGGTCGGGCGTAATATTACCTTGCCAGTTGTCCCAATTATGCAGTCAGGACCTCTCCCTGTATTAAAAGGTCAGCCTGAAGTATTTGCTGTGGACTTGAACTCTTCTGAAGATTTTTAACTGTTTTATTAGCAAGTGATGGTGCTCCTCCACACATTAGTGCCTGTAGTTTCCCGCCTGGAACATACCGAACAGACAGGAAATTGTTAAGATGGAATTCTGTTTTTTTTTTGGTTTTTTTGGCATGGTGTAAGGATTGACTCTGTGTTTGGTGCTAGAGCAATACGCATCGACTGTATGTGAAATATGGACATAGTGTCCAGGTTTTAAAAGGGACATCAATGTGGAAGTGTCTTAAATCTGCCACCACCAGCAGGGGGCGACACCTCTGCTTGGAAAAAGAAGTCTGATTGAACAGAAGTCTATGAGAAAACTCACTTCTGACTTGAATTGTTACCTCAGTAAAGATTTTGATGAAGAATTTATGGTTTCAACAGCTGGTTTCAAGTCTCCAATGCAGCATGATGTTTGTTTAGTAAATTGCAATCATGCTTGGAGTAAAATAGATGACACAGCAGAGTATGATTTAAGGCAGGCCTGCCTTGTGACAGATCGTAACCACATCCTCGAATTGTGAGTCAGATCCAAGCCTCGTTCATTACATTGGGTTTTAAAAGAGCAAGATGGAAACTGACAAATTCCCGTCTGGAGGCTGCAGAACGGCAATCCACAAACCAATGTGTGACGTTGCAGTTACAATGTCCAACTTTCATATACTGGCAGTATTGTAGAAATCTCACTAAATCGGATCCTGAGGGACAGAGAAGAAAAACTGGTTGATGGCTGCCAATTGTCTCAATAACAGTGTCATGTGCTCCCACCCATTATACTAACGTCTCAAAATGAAGGTTACATTAACGTATTTATTTTAAAAAGCTAAGCTTAGCAAAAGCAATAACACATGTGCATGTGAGGAAGAAATGTCCTGAAAAGATCCTGTCACCATCTGTGTGGTTCATTTGTCTCCGCAGCGTGGCGGTGACAGGTGTAGAAAGAGAGGCAGACAGAGCAAAAGGCAGACGGAGGGAAGTTGATGCAGAGCCCGCTGACACATGAAAGAAGATCAAAATCAGCCACATAACTTCTCCTCGCTTTAACACGGGCCCACACATCTATGCCGCACGTGCTCAGACGCCTCCGAGATGTGACAGACGATCGTCTAGCGACAGGACACACAAGGAAACACAAAAGCGAAAACAAACAAAACGAAACACAAAGTAGGAGGAGGTGCATTTTGTATACAGAGGTACTACGGGGAACGAGAAAGGAGGACAGGGCAGAACAGACTGAAGTGCATGTATGTGTGTGTGTTTAGAGGGATGACATAACTTGAGACAGAAGTACTCTTTATCCACTAAGTTCTGCAAACAAGGAAAAACCAATGAACAAATAATATCAACTGAGGGATAAACAGATAAACAGCGCTGCAGCTGGAAAGTTTCTAGCTGGTAGTTTACCTTAACACACTTACAAACACACACGCATTTGAAACTGTTATGGTTTATTTTTGAATTAAATCAGATTTCAAAGTGCATACGCGCTTTGGGGCAACAAAGATTATCCTCAAATAGCCGATTATCTGCTGGAAATTAGCATCTTTGCCTCTATGTGTTTGCACAAGTCTGTTTGCGTGTCTTGTCCTTAAGCGTCTCATTTGAATTCTTCAAATGTGAAATTTGCTAGGTGGGACTCACGCTCACAGACACAGACAGATGTCTCCTGGGATTATGCAAAATGGTCGAAACCTCGCTGTAAATCTGCAGCCTAGTCAGATCTCTTCCACCCAACACTTGAAACCATATTAGAGGAAAAATGACTAATAGAATAATCCCTCGTTGTCGCTTTAGAACCCAACTCTAAGTTTGTCACGAATTCAAAACAATACCTGTCTGTGGCAGGGGAAGCCTAAAATTAGCTGTGAAAGTGTTGAATTTGTGGTTGGGAATAGAGGTGAGGCTGCAGTGAAAGAAAGACCTAATTTTGAGAATCATACACTGTTTAAGAGATAAGTCCTTCATGGATTTATATGCATATTTCTGTGATTGCTGCAAATTTTGGGGATTTTAAAGGCATTTTTTCCTTTAGAAAGTTTTGAGTACACTGGATTGAATGGCTATGCATCAAGTGAACAGGTGATGAAGAATTGTCGATCGACTCTGCAGTTGCCTTCTGCAGTTTTATGGTTTCTTTTAGCTCATTTGTTTCGGGTTCCTGACACACAAATATGTCGGCGCACTCTCAGCCAGTCGCAAACAACACAGCAACATCTATTTCCAGGACAAATCCCTCCCATTAACCTCTTCTGTATTACCTGCCCACCACCAAAGTTAGTGATTATAGTCACTGGGCGTTTGTCATTTTGTTAACAGAGGGGACGGCTCGATGGGAGCACATTCCTGCTCCCTCACTCCCACCACACACACCTAAGAACGTGCGCTCTCAGATAAAGTGCATCATTGTACCTTTAGTGGCCCAGTAGCTCATCGCTTGGGTGCTACCTCCTCAGGTACGACTTTTCACATTGTGTACTTATGGTTTGTACCTTTAACAGACTATTTTTGTACGATCATTTAAAAAAGGCTACATTCACATTTTCACATTTAGGTTTCAGTCCATTTTTGAGGACAATATGAGTCTGTGATTAAGTAAAATATTTACCACTGTGTCAAATACACCTTCTGATTTCAGCAAAGTTAAAATCTACTTGATTTGCCCAAATAGTCTAAACATCTCTAACAGCTGTACATCTTTAGCAAATACATCTCTGGTGGCTGACACTGTTAACTGTTTCTTCACACGCACACTGGATAGCTTTGTCTGTAAAAATGGAGGAGTCAGTCAGGGAGATTTATTTTCCTGGTGACAGGTATTGGCAGAGGCTGGACACCATCCTAAACTACTTTGGCATTGACACCTTTGGAGGAGCACCACAGTCTTTAGGTGTCTGGGATATGCAAGAACGAAGTCGAAGGATGAGGAGAAGGCTGAGATGAGGCCTTCATTATTTCCTAAATTGTGACACATCTTGATGCCATCTACAACATCAAAACCAAAAGAAGAAAAGTCAAACTGCCTATTGACTATATTAGGTGGAGCTTTCAGCAGCTACAGATCAAGATATTACCAGAGAAAATGATGATGTTACTTCTGATCATGTGGATGTGCAAAATGGCAGCTGGTGCCAACCAAAAGCAAGGTTTGAACTCTTCAAAGTTCGATACCTGGCCTCTTGACGCCTATTGTTGCAAATTCACATCATTCAGACTGTTCATTCAGACTGCAGTCGAGACAGCGTATCCATTCCACCAACACTGGTTTGTGCATATTCAATACGTACACTGGAACCTTTTGCAAGTTCTGGTTTCTCATAGGACCGGTCGGAGTGGGACCTAATTATCATATTATATCTGTTATTATTTTTCTGTATCTGTTCTATGTATAATTGACAAATTAAAAATCTCCACTTATTTCAGCATCAACTGGAAAGCAAAAACAAACACCAAAGTTTATTTTAATTTAATTGTAAATAAACTCAGGCGTCAAGGGGTTAACATAGTTTGATTTGCATGCAATAGAAGGCTCATACACTCAGGTGTCGTACTTGGTGGACTGGTATGTACACCAGCTGATTGTGGCTAATGTAAAAAAAACAAAAACAAAACAAAAACAGACATTTGTTACCCAGTTGATTAACTCTATGACTCACTTCCGCGGTGCTTCTGAGTGTCCCAAAGGTCTGCACAAAGACGGCTGGGGAGCAGGCTTCTTCATTCCGGGCACCAACATTATGGAGCAGTTTGCCTGTTGAAGTTAGGCAGGCATCATCCACTGATGTATTTAAAACCAAGCTGGAGACCCACGTATTTACTTTTACATATGAATCTTAAATTGTTTGTTTTACTAACGTCTTTTTTATTGTTTTGTTTTTATCTTTGTTTACTGTTTTATCTGTTTTTACTGTTTTTATTTCTGTGTACAGCACTTTGATTGAAAGCGCTATATAAATAAATTTATTATTATTGTTATTACCGTTGCATTTTGTTCTAGTATCACACATACATAGTGTTACATTCTTATACTGTACTCGCCACTTGCAGCCCTGATTTGCAATCGCTGTCAAATAAACGGGATGGAGTAGAAGTAGAAAGTTACAGAACATGTAAAATGCTCAAGTGAAGAACAATCACTTCAGATTCACCTCGTTACCTTCTGTCACTGCATTTGAATTATGCCATATTGTTGTGTTAAAAATAGCTACATGTGAATGTAAAGGTCACTTGCTGCTATAGGAACAGAATGGTCCACTGGCGCATGACACAAGTGTGTGTGTGTGTGTGTAGGTGTGTGTGTGTGTGTGTCTGGTTGTGAGATGTGATCTTGGGAGATGGATTTGTTACACTCAGCAGGAGAGAGTTTGTAAGAGTTGGTGTTACAGCGTATCGTGTTTTTAAGAAAATGACACCTCAAAGATAAGAGCAGCATTTTCATCAAATGCACTAGATGGTCCTGCTGCTCTACAAGTGCTAAAGAGGCAATTTCCAAGCCTGTCAGAGCTGAATTATGAAGAAATATCAGCAGATTGCAGCCAGAAAGTCTGACTCCTATCAAGGATTTATGTCAAACACAGCTGGTTTTATCTGAGGAAGAATAAATAGTTTTAGTTGAAATATGGGGGGAAATAGTGGCACAAAACATTATACATCAGGAAGAAAAACATGTAGAGTGATGGAGAATATGACCCAAGGAAGAAATATCAATAAATATGCTTTATTTTGGTTCGGGTTTGATCAGATTTGACGGCGGTTTTGAATTAAATTGAGCCTCTTTTGTGCTTTCAGTGCTCAACAGTCTTTGATTTTATGGATGTATTTCATCATCAGTGGGGATATAAAAAGAGCAGCAGGCATTTCAACACATCTGATCGGTGCTGAATGGCCCTTTTAATACGTGCACGTGTGTCAAGTATTCAACTACAGAAACATAATGCTGAGATTATGAGGAGGTTGGCATAACAAAGAAGGAAGCGGCGGTGAGATGTGACATTGGTCAAACAGATTATTAACAGCTTGTTGTGTCTGAGTGGAAGTGGAACCGTGAAAATGAAACCCACCATGCTGCACCTCAGAGATGCCAATCAAACTGGGTTGCACTGGCTGAGTAAGCAATTCTTCACAGAGGATTTGCACACAGAGTGGCAGAGAGGTGTGATTTCTTCGCTTTTTTGAGTGTAACACTCACTTATTGTATTATTTTGGCAAATGATTTGACATGCTGTTTCATGAATTCTCTTAACGGCTTAGGAACGCTACATTGCAGTTTCAGGCCTCTAATCTCAACAGTCTACTGTCGCTGAGTAATTTTACATGCTACTGAAAATACTGATAAGAATAGTATCGATAATGATTAGCAATAACTGAACACTGAGCAGGTTTGCGGGGTCAGTAGCTGCACATCTGAAACACATCATCTTCCACACCAGTAGCAATGTCCTCCACAATCTGCTTTATCAATCCTGAGTGAGTGCTCAAATCACATATCTTGGAGCTCTGCCTTCATTTTAATCTTTGTTAAAAATCTGTAAAGTTTTGTGATTGTATCTTGCACAGTTGTGACACTATTAGTTTGAGTTTGACAAAATCTGTCCACACACAGACAGATATATAGACACACAATCAGCTCTGTGGAAGCTCCTTCTACAGTAGATGTCTCCAGGATCTCATTTTAAAATGATGACACACAGACAGACAGACTGGCAGAATCACAAGGTGAAAACATTGCCAGCTTCACTATCGCGGCTGGTAAATATGCAGCTCTGGAGGCAGAGATATTTGCAGAAAAGAAACAGGGAGATGGAGGACAGAGAATAAGGCACAGAGCTGAACTTTTCTTATTTTGCAATTGTATTTCTTTAAACGTAATGTTCAAATGTATTCTTATTGTTATGATAATACATTGCTCTGTGGTTGAACAATAACAACAAGCAAATTTCACCTTTGCTACTGAGAAAAGGTAGTTGTAGTGCAAGAGGCACGGGAACAGAATCCTAAATCATTTTAAATTTGAATAAATGACAAATGATAACAGAGGCTCACTGCACTAAGGCTTTTTATACATGACCAGATCAAAAAATATGAGAAAATGTGGCAATAAATACATAAAAGATCTACCTTATTTTGAGACAAAAGAATGAGAAGAATGTGAATGAAGAAGACAAAAATCATTTGTCTTCTTCATTCACAATCTTTCCATTCCCCTGCCACTCTACTTCCTCTCTCCTCCTGACCTGTAACTGTGTGTGTTTGTGCTGTGACTTCCTGAGTGCATACTGGATGAAGAAACTCTTTTATCACGTTCTGCTAGCGGTGGCCTGCTGCCTCCTTCTCTCTTTCCAACCAATGTGTGACTGTGTTTTACATCTGCAGCCATGTAGGCGATGTGTTCTTAAGTTAGCTTGTGTGAAAGCACTCTGTTTACACACAACCATGTTTTATGTATGTAATGCATGGAAGCTGTAATGCACATTGTAACAAATCAACAAGCTGTGCTTTAGCACTGTGCTGTGAGTGTATTGTGTGCACAAGCGTGAATGTCAGCTTTTTATTGGCCAATTCAGTGAAGCCGTGTCCTTAGGTCAACAGATTTTATGAGGTTTAGACAAAAGGTTTACTGAGTCCCATTGGATTTGTTGCGCAAACACACACAACCTCTCTATGGAGGGTCATTTCAATCACACCTCCAGAGCACACAGTTTCTGTGAAGTGACCTTGAGAGCATGGTGACTGTGGGTTTGTATGGAGTGGGATGAAGCTCTGCCATAACGAGATGTTGACCTCGGCTTGGTTACTGTCTCAAGTCACAGAGCAGCTTTCCCACACACCCTCAATACAAGTTAGGAGGTGGTTGCACTGTTTTTCTCTCCCTACCCTGAAAATAATGAGGCTGCTGGTTCCAATGCTGCCTGACTGGCCGGTCCCCCTCCCCTCATCGCCAATCAAGTGGCAGACACCCACTCATTACTGCTTAAGCAGACATACACGACTTGATGTGGCGCGCGCACACACACACACACACACACACACACACACACACACACACACACACACACACACACACACACACACACACACACACACACACACACACACACACACACACACACACACACACACACACACACACAGAGTCCGACTTCACCTAATGCTGATTTAGCAGCACATACCATCTGTCTAGAATGATTAACCTTTCCATCAATCACTGGTCTCTCCATTACCCAGACACACATTTACAAAGTGTGCACACACCGACTCTGCACTGAGTAAAGGCATCAACACTTTCATACGGAAATGAAATAGGAATTTCGCTTTTATCCTCACTGTTTTGTGCCTGAACCTGATGCACGCTTATGCCATTTTTAAAGGTGAATCAATCTTTATATCAACAAGCAGCTTAATGTAAGGAAACGTCTCCTACATGAACACAGACATACTAGTCAAAGTTAGAATGCTGATCATTTCATGTTAGAGATTTCTATATTTGTGTTTTAACTGCTGGTGGTCACTCTTGTTATGAAGCAGGTTATTTAGTTTGCTTGAGGATGCAGCTTATTATGATGCATTCCATTGTAACACCGCCCTCTAGTGGCTCTAGCACTTATGACATGAGTAAAGTAGGAAGTGAGGTGACACAATTAGAGAATCAAATTAAAGTCTGTATAGGGAGGAGGTCAAGGTGGATAGATGGGTCAACAAAATATTGGCTTTCCTTCTCAGAGATGTCCCATAGTTAAACTGAAACTCTGATCTTTCCCTAAACCTACACTATTTAAAATTTGTCACTCAACACTGTGTAAGTGAGCTTTAAATGCTATTTACAGTTTAGCATGGTTCCTTTTTGACAACAGCTGAGTAGGAAAGAGAAGGCAAAAACTCTGTAAATTTAATTTATATCAAACCTTCAAAAATACCGGTAGAAACAAATCGGTCATTAATTGAAGCCAGCACTCCAGCTGACCTCAGTGGCAGGTGTTCATGTTAGAAACATCTAGAAACATCACAGAAACTGAGGGCTGCGCTATGAAGTCAAATGAATGGGTATGGTGAACCTAATGTCAGAGTGGTCAATGACGTGAAAATTGGTTGTCTTTTAACCTGGTAGATCACCATGGTAACTGATGCTGCAAAGCTACCCTGCTCTATAGGAGGTTGTGTTCAGAGTTTGTGGTTTAAATTAGCTGTAAGAGGTGTCTGTCTTTCACCCGTCCTTTAAATGGCCACATATAGTATCCAAATAATATGAACTGTAAACTGAGCAAATATATATTAAACCTGCTGAGCCACATGCAATGTAATCCCACTGAATGAAGCTGTACAGCTACAGGAGACAAACTGTATGCGTCCTGTTGCCACGGAAACCTGCATGTACTGGGTTTGTGATGCATAAAAAGCATAAATATGTTTTTATTCTTGGTTTTGATTCGCTGTCAGGTCTATTTTACACTGCTGGCATTGCAGCTGATGGAATACAGTTCAGACAAGTCTATTGGTATACATCACATTTAATACTGAAATATTTCTTACACCGCTCCATTGCGGCTCATTTCACTAGAATGAAGAAGGCAGCGCACGACTGGTCCATTCTGTGAGGAGAGTGAGAAGAGTTACGTAACATGTCAAATGTCCCTTTTTATGTGAACATCTGAAGAAGAATACCTGGTCAACAAAAACAGCTGATAACCACTGTGTGATGTGGGTTTTAGGCTCGACAAAAGAAACCCTGGCTATGTCAAACCTGCTGCCCCTTTCTGATAACAGGTGTGCTGCTCATGTTGCCATGGAGATGCCACTATCAGTCACGTTTGATAAAATCAAGAGTTAACCTTGATAAGTAATTAGTAAGCAAGGATGTGTTCTTTAAGTCTTGTGAAGCTTATTTAATATCGCTCTTTTAAATAAAGAAATGTTCAAGGTTTCAAAATATGTTTTCAGGTGCTTTAATGTAGTACATAAATCCTTTCATCCACTCATTCTTCTAGTCAGCACTCACTCACGCACTCACTCTCGTTTACTCTCACAGGAGTTCACATTAAATTAAGCTCTGGAAGGTCCTTTGGGTCTTTTCTAAAACTGCGTGTGCTTGTGTCCATATTATATGTTTACTGAACATGTATTTTCTGCTGATGTATTTGCACACATGAACAACCACAAAGTGCATACTAATGTTTCAAACCTGATTATTCTGCACGTGTGTGTGTGTGAGCATGTGATCCATTGTCCCGTTGTGGCCTGCAGCTACTGTTAGAGAATCTCAGCAGTGGTTTAGTGCAGAACAGGCAAACAATACCATTAGATAGTTAAGAGGGATGAAACACTTCAGACACGAGACAACACTGAATTTGAACCAACACAGATGATGAAGGATGCTGCCGGAATCTGCTTCATCTCAGAGTTTAGAAATGTTTGATGACACTGCCAAAGAAGTACTGAGCAGGGTTTCAGTGTTAAACTACAAACATTTTTATCAGCCTAAATGACAAAGTAGAGCAGTATTAGAGAAGAACTCCAAACCAAATGCCACACAGAGGATTTGGTCTCTTTCAACAAAGTATAGCTGTCTTAGCATCAGTAGGAAACCTGCTACACTTATCTGTGTCTTGTTACTCTGCATCCTGTTCAAAGCGAAACAGCAAAGCATGTGTGCAGTCGATCCGGCTGATATTTTTAAATAATATCTCAATAATTTATGTTCACCCAGTGTGACTTTCTCTGCTGGATTTTAAGTTAAATGTCTCATAAATAAATCCAGGCTTCAAACAACACACTTTTTAAAAGAAAGATAAGCCAGAACTCCATCAAGTCAATGCTGAGCCTTTCTAAAAATATTTGCATTCTCCACTAACATTATGCTCTATGATGACTTGATATTAAAGGGTTACTTCAGATTTTTTTAGTGGGATTGTATGAGATACTTATCCATAGTTAGCATATTACTTAGATGGTTGTCGGCACAAACCCAGTTTGGAGAAGCAGCACACAAGCTGAGCATTGAACTGCTGTGAACGCCTTAAAAAACTCACCTAAAAAATCAATATCAGGTTAAGTGTATACTATATTTAGAATGTTTTCACCACATTATCTCACCATCAGACAGCTCAGGGAACTGAAGGCGTTATATTGCACTCTTCAAAGCTACCAGACTCTGTTCTCAATTTTACCCTTGCAGAACACGGACGTTTCTGTTCTGTCAATGCCTCGATCTGTTCGTCTGTTTGTGTTGCCGCATGAGTTTGGTGTTTTAACACATTAGTTTGGATCCACTTATACTTAGATGTATTTTTTGGGTGGCAGGAACATATTTTCCTGCTGCCCCCATCCACAGCAGTACATTACTGAGTATCATGCTGGTGTTTGAGTTTAACTGGTGATACTAGTGTGCAGAACATGGATTTTTCAAAGGCATGGCTTCTCAGAACCCATGGTGTAACAACCAGTGTGGCTACATTCTCTTTAATTTATATTTCTGCTTATTTTTTTGTCTGGACAAGGAATATGAAAATATCAGGAGCCCTCATTTTGAAAATCATTTGTTATACGGCCTCATGAAAGAAAAACAAAAACTATGCGCTCATGATTGAAACTAGTAGAGCTTCAAGTGTTAAACACCATGCATGCTACTGAGAGATTTAGCAAATGAGATAGTAGACCAACACTCAGTGTTTGTTTTGTTGGGAAATCAATGCCACTGAATAGTGTAGCTTTGTGACATGTTGTTAAAATATTAAGACTCAGCCAAAACTGTAATATGGTCATCAAAGAAAACACCCCGTGAGAAACTCAGAGGTCAGGCAGCAGAAGGAACGAGACGAGCCCCCAGTAGAGGGCAGAACCACGCCCATGCACGATACTCTGTATCAATTTTGACCATCCTACATATCTCCCTTCCTACTTGATCTGCTGACCTCTAACTCCACAACTGAGCAGGGGACCTTAGACTGATCTTCAGTGCCAAGTTTGATCATCCTGACTTCAGCACTTGCAGAGATATCTGACCGGACATACACACACACCCACATACATACGGTACATACATACTTACCCAGCCAGCCAGCCAGATACCGAAGCGAATGCAGTAACCCCGCTGACGTTCGTCAGGCGTGGTTAATAAAGGACTTAGATTAACAATGTTTTACAGGTAGATGGAGCCAAAAATGAAGCTAAAAGTGAGCAGGTAGTTTCATTATTCTCTGTTTATTGAAAAAGAATGCCTATTCCTTTGATTAACTCCAGTGATCTTTGAATACATTTTAACAAAACACTGCTGTGGCTGGGGGGCTTGGGGATCAGCACTTTCACCTTGCAGCTAGAAGATCCTAGGTTTGCGTCCTCTCTGCATGGAGTTTGCATGTTCTCCCTGTGCATGTGTGGATTTTCTCTGGGTACTCTGACTTCCTCCCACAGTCCAAAAACATGCTGAGGTTAATTGGTGATTCTAAATTGTCCATACTTGTGAATGGCAAAATGATTGTTTGTCTGTACCTGTAGCTCTGTGACAGACTGGTCACCTGTCCAGGCATCCTCTGCCTTCTTCCTAAGTCAGGGATAGACTTGAGCTCCCTGCGACCCTAATGAGGATTAAGTGGTGTACAGATAATGGGTGGGTGGATGCTTTGGCTGGATTCTGTCTCTCAGTCGGACGAAAGCCAGACACCGATGTTAATCTTGTTGTACGCTATCACACTATGTTAGTAATACAGCCTGAATGTTTTACTTGGAGGCTGAACAGTTTCAGTATCATAATGTGAGATGAATGATAATACTGACAATAAGAACATTTTGTAAATTGTTTATTGACTTTTGCAGTATTTTCACACCAAATTTTTATTATCATCTACAGTCTCCATTGACAAAGTAACAGCAGGAGCATCACCAGTTAATCTAACACCAACTGAACCAGTAAAGGGATAAACCGGTCCTCCTATCTGCTCTTCCAAAGTGGGAGCATGCAGGCCACCGTCTATTGCAAGTAATACAATACATAAGTACCTCATACAGTCCCTCTCTAGAAAATCCAAACTAACTGTTTAAAGTACTCCAAAAATTCTTACGTGCAACTTCAGACCAAGCACTTAAAACTACAGAGAAGTTAAAGGCAGTCCAGCAGAGACAGCTGTCCCAGCTTCAGGCCAAAACTGTACAACAAACAGGTGCAGCGAAGTGTTAAGACACAATATTGAAGCCAAATTACCAGACCAAAGCTCCTAAGTTACTGAGACAAGAGAAATTCACTTCAGCCTTATACCCTGTAAGTTAAAGAGAGCATTTCTGCCCTTACATCTTATGAGCTGCAGCAAGTGAACTAATGCAACACATACACTGTTTCACTCTTTAAAGTAGAGAGTTTTCACATTTCGCTGTTACAACTGTCAAAGTCAGTTTGTCAGTGAACCTTAAAAACAACATAGATATAGCAACTACGACAAATCTAGCTAATATGAATACACAGAGACACGATAGAAGCGCTCGTATGAAAGTGGGAGATCTGTGTTTCCAAAACTGGGGTTACGTCCCCCTCAGTAGAGTGTTGCAAAGTAATTGTGAGGCAATGCGGGATGATTAACAACAAATAAAAGGCAGTGGTGTTTTTCAGGTGGGAGAAAATGTTGGGGTAACAACTACTTGCCAGACAAACACAGTTTTTACTGTGTTGTCTTGATGACTCCTGCTGCTTTCATGTTTAGCAAGAGAAAGATGCCGGAGATCCTGACAGCTTGTTCTTGAACAGGTGCTATCCCCTCAGAATAACACACACGGGAGGCAAATTCGTACTGTACAAGATAATCCACTTTGTTCACACTGTCTGCAGTTGCTGTCTTCTTTTTTTTTTAAAAAGTTAACTGCTGCCAGCTATGAGCAAATAACACCAGCATTTGGAAAACAGCCAATCAAAGAACAGTGGGGCAACAGACAATCAGACCCACTTGGATTCAAACGGAAGGCATCCACTTCCATCGTCCAACATTTTGGCTTTCACATTGTTGTTATTCCACACTCAGGGCGGTTCACATTGTGACTGTGGGGCTTATCCTACATAAAGTAGGAGTAGGTGTTGGTTAACCACATGCCACCAGATCAGTTTCAGTGCAACTTAGCACTGATCCTTTAAGTCTCTGAACTCTACTGGAGGGATGAAAACTATTCTTTCTGATGATATTCCCTCAGCTGGTAACTTTCTATGATGATGGTAAAGAGAGTGGACGTACACGTTGCTTCAAAATCTCCCATATGTAGGTGTTCAGTTGGGTTGAGATCTGGTGACTGTGAAGGTCATTGCATATGATTCACATCATGTTCATCACAGCACTCAGTGACCCCCTAATTCCTGTGAATGGGGTCATCGTCATCTTGAAGAAACCACTCCAATCAGGGTGAAATGTTTCCTCATAGGAGAAAGGTGAACAGTCAGAACAACTTTGTATTGATGTGCAGTGGCTCTTCCCTCTGACGGGACAAACCATGGCAGCACAATGTCCCAACAACATAACAGAGCCACGGTAAAGGGTTTTTATACTCGACCCTGACACAGAATAAAGTTTGCTTGATGATGCTTCATTATTCCCAGAATTCATTTCAGTTTCTGTTCCCTGTTCAAACAACACTATCAAAACAGCAGCAGCCAGAATAGCAGGTGAGCAGCATTTCAGCGCAACACATCACACACACAAACATGTAGAAACACACAAAACGACCAACACAAGCTGGCAGGCGTGCAATGACACAAACATGCACTTCAGCTATGAGTTAGGAGCCATCCAGATAATTTTAACCATAATGTGTAAAGTTGCAGTGACAAAAGGTGACTGTGTGTGTGTTTGTGTGTCTGTTTGTGTGCGTGTTTGTGTGCGTGTTTGTGCATGTGCTGAGTGGCCACACTGATGCTGCTTTTATAACATTTTACAGTTGGCTGCATGTATCAAGACAGGAAGGAAATGAACAGCTTGAGGTGTCTGAGTGATGCTTCTTCAGCGGCTTCTAGCTGTGTGTGTGTGTGTGTGTGTGTGTGTGTGTGTGTGTGTGTGTGTGTGTGTGTGTGTGTGTGTGTGTGTGTGTGTTTGCCTATGAGAGACAGGCAGAAATAGAAGAAGAGAGAGAGAGAGAGAGAGAGAGAGAGAGAGAGAGAGAGAGAGAGAGAGAGAGAGAGAGAGAGAGAGATGCGTTCCTCTATGAGTTATAGTTTGTGGCTCCGGTCATTTGTCTGGTGAAGTTCTGAAGGTAAACTTTGCAAAAGTTTTCAGACAGGCCATAACACGGTCCACCTACCAGAGCACATAAGCTCTGCTTTCTATTACTAAGAAATCTCTTTCTCACTCTCACTCACTTTCCCAGCGTAGAGGTTCCATATTTATGCCATCACAGCAGTGACAGCAGTGGCTGGAGGCGTTTTGTTTTCAGGTCGCCTACCCTTACACCTGACTCTCACGGACACGACTTTTCTTAAAGATTTTCAGTGAATTTCTTCAAATTTGGGGTGAATCTTCACTTAACCTCCAGGATGAACTGATTTGATTTTGGAGGTTAAAGGTCAATGTGACCTCACTTCCTGGACTCATATCTGTCCAATTCTTGTAAATACAATATCTCAGAAAGGCTCGGAGGGAATTTCATTACATCTGCCTCAAATTTCAGCTCAATCTTTCCTGTGCCAAATTCCCACTGCCTTGAGGCTCAAAAGGTGGAAATGAAAAGTTTGTCACTCGTTGCTTCAGTTTTGGTCTGCAATCATAACTCAAAATGTACAGGAAACGCATGATGGAAGTACAGCCGTTGTGTCTGTTTCATGAATCAATCAGAGGAAGGTCACAGGTCAACATTGCTCCACACAGATGATGTTTTCCAGTGTCTTCAGTGGAGCAGAAGCTTCGGTGGACATTCAAGTCACATGCACACATGCTGTCTGTTTTTACTGTTTCCATTATAGCATTTTGCTTTTACCAACACATCAATTATTCCACCTCAGGCTGTGTGTGTGTCAAAGCATTTTTACAATGTTTTGAATTTTTTTGGTCCAATTAACTGCACTTTCTACTCTGTGTTTTTACATGCAAATTGACAACGCACATAAAAACATGTGGATGGTAGCTGTGAGCCAGGATTAGACCAGGGATGCTTTAATGCATTGTGACCACTAGAACACATGACACCCGATGATACAACAACAGCACTTTAGTGATAACATGTCCACAAAACCTCAACTGTTGGTCCACACAGCATCAGGAGGCAGAAGCAGTCAAATGTAACTTTGAACTGTTGCCCCATGAGCTGCACTCACCCGACCTTCACTGCATGACTTCTGTCCGTTTCCCAAACTGAAATCTCACTTGCTTTGCCACCATTTTAAAAGTGATGATGAAATTTAAAAACTTTTACAGCAAAAATTAAGTATTGGCCGACAGAAAAACAAGAATGTACCCGCCTATGACACCTATAAGGTCCGACTGACTGTGGATTGTGTCATTATGTGTGTGACTGTGTTGTGGGGGCTACAAGTTTATCATGTTGTCTGTGCTGTTTTTATTGGTGTTGTTGGTCCTCTGACTACCTTTACTGAAAAGCCCAACAAGGGACGGGTGTTGAAAAGTAGCTTAATGCTATGCACTCTATATGTAATGTGTTAGCTGCACGGTCCCTGATCAAATAAAAGCATAAATGAAATCATCCATGCTGCTGAGCACCTGGAGGCCCAAGATGTGACCTGCTTCCATGAAGGTCTAGTGAAGCTTGAACATCATGGAACAAGTGTATTTAAGTTAAAGGTGACTATTTAAAAAAATAATAATAATAATGCAAGAACAATGTTTCTCCTGTGACATTTTCTGGCAAGGTAAAGAAGTTTTTAAAAATTAGTTTTCACACCTTTGCCCTAGGTGTGAAATCTCACTCCCCTCTTGCCCCACACACCCACCCCCCAACCCCATAAACATGCTGCGTTTAAGGCCGTTCATAGCCCCCGCAGACTTGGAGTTCATAGCCTGTGAACTGCCAATAACTGCAGGGAACTAGGTAGGTTTTCCAGAATTCACAGGGTCGGCTCTTCATGCAGTGACTATCTGCGAAATAAATTAAAGTAAATTCTGTTTAAATCAGGTTAAACGATCTGCTTTTAGTGGGAAATATTGCTATTGCATGGCCCTTACATGGATTTCAGCAGGAACCTTTACTCACGGAAAAATCATCTGAAGAGTCCTTTACCATATCATTATATCACATTACCGCCTCCTTATACTACGGCTGTGCTAAGATGTTGTATTCTGTGATTTGGTGGCAAACTGAAGAGACTTTGCAGTTACCAACAAAGCGATTTATTATAGGGTAGGACCCTCTGAACTTGTTTTATAGCTCTTATCCAGGTTGTTTTATCTTGGCTAGATCCTTGCTTGTGTTGTATCTACTCTCAGATGTATGTCGCTTTGGATAAAAGCAAAATGAAATTGTAGAATTGTAGTATGAAAAATTCTGATGGATTTTTTTTTTTGTAAAGTTGCCACCGTAACTACTGAACTTGATCACAGTTGTTGCCTGCAGGGAAAAAAAAGTGACCAGCTTGTCAAAGGCAGCATTCAAGCCTTCAGCCACCAAGAACTGAAAGGTCACAAAGACAGATTTTTAGTGGAGTTTTCCTTAAACACCACCTGAGGAGTGACAGGTCACAGTGACCGCTGCAGCACTAATGCCACATTTATGCTGGACAGGAAGGTAATGGCAGATTTGTATAGTGCCAGTGTTTCTGTGCCTCCATTCTGGCAGGTGTGTAAAGCCACGTCTTTTGGAAATGACTGAGTAACGGTAATGTATCTGTGCGGAGTCCATTAGTTTTGCATGTGTACAATGTGGGAGCCTGACAAATCCATTTATATCCGAGAGCGTGCATGTGTGGGTGTGTGTGTTTATTTGTCTGGAATCGCACATAGCTTTCAGACATGTTTATCTTCAACATTTGAGTGTGCCCGAGAGTGTGTACGCGTGTGTACTTCAGAGTGTGAAATCCCATCAAGCGTGTTAAAACCCTCTTTGGCCTACTGCCTGCTCACAGAGACAGTCTGCACACACACACACTCACACACACACACACACACACACACACACACACACACACACACACACACACACACACACACACACACACACACAGTCATCACACCTGTGCATGTGTTTGTTTTTCTCTGCAGGCCCGTGGATGTGTATCGGCTTTTAGAGAAGCGTGGTGTCAGGTGACGATGGTAATTTTCTGATGCACGTTTCACACAACAGTTTGTAAAGCTCCATTTCACACCTGAGGTTTTAGCTCTTCTAGTGCGTAACTACGGAGTCCTGAGTGTGACAATGTTACATTATTATCAGTGAATGAATGAATACATGAAAAAAAGCAACTGGAAATTGAAGAATCAAAGTGATTTAGATGCTAAAAGGATTGGAATGAAATATCGCTCAGCAGGAGGTAAATGAAAGACAAAAATTGCAAATGTAAAACCATTTAAAATTAAATCTAGAACATTGTAATGTCATTTAACTGTTTTTGAATTAGACTATTTTATCATTTACACATCTAACTGGGAAACACGTTATATGACCAAAAGCATATAGACACTCCTTGCCATATGGCGTGCATGTGATTTACAGATGTAGCTATTCTTTTGCAGATTTTAGGTGTTTTGATTTTAGAGGCTGGTTGCAGGGACCTGCTGCTGTGCAACCACATGAGCGTCAGTGATGTTTGCCTCTGATGTTAAATAATAAAAGCTGCCTCACAGTCTGTTCTTCTTTGTTGGCTGAGGTTAAGGTCACAGCTCTGTACAGGCCAGTCGGGATCTTTAACATCAAGCTGGGAAAACCATTTTTTGGTTGACCTGACATTGTGCACAGTGGAACTGTCATGTTGACACAGCAAAGGGCTTTAACAAAACTACTGCCACAATATTCAAGCAAACCATCCATGCTTCCCAAAATGGCTTGTGAAATGTTTTGATGAATTCCTTAAAAACAGAGAAAAACAAAAACTTGCTCATAGGGGATCTAAGGAATCCTCAGATTTTTCAGGCTTTCATGTGTTTTTGTATGGTTTTAACTTTAGTTCTAAATTAGTCAGTTTAACATCTATTATTAAAAATGTTGGGCCTTAGCCTTAATATTTAAATTAGTTATATTAATCTCAATAATAATTGGTACCGGGAGTCTTCAATATCTGTTATAGACGGATAAGGTGATATTTAATATTATCTTCCTTCATCGTTACATTTTTTCCAGAAAATAACACTGCAGGGCCTTATCCTCCATAAATAAACTTGTTCATTTCACAATGCCAAAGTCTTTTATTTCTACTGGATGAAACAGCTGTTGCTATGATTTGACCTAAATTATCAAATAAACATAATAATTGTCTTTCTGATATTTATTGTACTTCTCTGCAATCTTAAGTTTTTTGTGCGAAAGACTATGCTGACTTTATTCTTTCGACTTTAAAAAACTGATCACATGTTTAACAGTCATGTAAGCTGTTATAAAATGTCCCTGTAAAATAATTTAAAGAGGCCATGTGAAGAACTTAGTGTGCCTGCTGAGCATTAACATTTCGCTTTATTTTTTTCTTAGCTTGTAATGCATAATGAAGATATACTTTATGAAAAAAATATTTAAATAAATATGAAGAAGATGAAGTGTAGTTGAAGTGTATTCTTGACCTTGAAAACGGCAACTGGTAAAGTATTCTTACCTCACAGTGCATTCAGTAACTGCACCTACAACATCGAACTCCATCTGCTGTTGAAAAACAAATTCAATATTACGAAAAGCTCTTGAATAGTTACTAGACAACCCTTAGCGTTTGGGCTTATCTATATAGCCAGTTAAATGAATTGCATATATAACTTGTAGTGGCACTCTCAACACTCCATACATACCGGTCACATTTTGTGTTGTTGTGGAAAAGGCAGGATTTCCTTCTGTATGTGGCGTATTTTCAGTCTGGTGATTGCTCTCATTTTCTCGCCTCTCTTTCATGTAGCTCTGACTCTTTCCACCTCTGCTTCCCATCTCTTCTCTGTCCTCCTCTTTCTTCGTTCTCCTCTCTGAATACTAAACGCATTACGTAACCATACAATGCTTCGCCACAGAGGATCATCCATGGCATCTCACATGTTCACGTCTCTCTTCAGGGCAGTGACAAGTGTAGCGCCACAGGGCCGATGGAGGAGATTTATATTGGCAGCGCCTATTATTCTGGCATTACTGCCACACTGCAAAGACAGAGACAGACAGTGAGAGATTCCGCTATGCAGAAACAGACAGAGACAGATGAGACAGAGATATTATACCAAGATGGGAAAAGTAAAAGACTTAGTATCAGTAGCATTGTTTTCTTCATTTCATCCTTGCAGACATCCTTTACATCACTGTAGTGAGCGTCTCTCACTCTCTGTCTCTGTCAACAGCACATTCTGGGTAGCAGGCAGTGGAATATTTCTATAATAGAAATGTCTGTCACGCTCAGTGTTTCCATATCTCTTATAGAAACGTCCATCACACCAAGTCTGGACGTCAGCTCAACTCTCAACCTCCCCACCCCTTGCTCCAATCACCACTCCTCTTTAAACACCCCCTACTTCCCCCGAGAGCAAGGAGAGGGGGGATAAGAGATGTAGGTTTTTGTTCGCCCTCGGGTATGTGCGTTGTGGTGTGATGTAGAAGCCTTATTTCCACAAAAGTCAATCACTTTGAGAAAGGGGGCGGAGGGTGATGTAAAGCGAATGAGTGGAGATGGGTGAGACTGAGAGTCAAAGCAAATTAACATTCTCGTGGTCTCCTTCGAGTCGTGTGGACGACAGACACACTCGTGCTGTGTCTCCCGGTTGTGAGAGGTGTAGCTGAAGTCGCCTCAGAGCGAGCTGCTTTTTGATCCGACTCCTCTCGTCTCTCTTTTTTGCTTTTCCTCTTCACTTATTCCTGCCCTGCAATCTAATCTAATCCAGATGACTCACTTTCATCGATTGCACAAATCTCACGTGTCATTTGGGCCTCGCAAAGTGTATGTGTGTGTATTCGTGTGTGAGCGCATATACATCAGAAGGTGAGCACTTTTGTACTGCCCAGAACAGACTGTGTAATACGGTTTGATGCGAAGTCCCAAGACACTGAGGAAAGATTAATTCTTCACAAGCCTGCCCACAGTTTGACACCTCCATGTCCCGGGGGATCAATAAGCTACATAGTAAAAACACAGGCACGGGGAATTTATATATATATTTATTTTCTTAGCTAAATCTATATTTAACCAGGTTTCACCTTCTGGGATCTGAAATCTGCAAAGGAGACCTCAGTAACAAACAAACCATATACTATTGATGGTTTCTGATGAATAATACAGGGAGGAGAAAATTCTGGGGACAGACAGACAGGCAGTCAGACAGAGAGACACAGGCCTAGCATCCCAAAAAAAACAACCTAAAAACGAAAACCAACTTATTTGGAGCAATGACAACTCCCATGGATTCATCTCACACAGCTCCAATGAAGGCTTTGAACTCCGGCAGAGAAATGAGTTTCTGAATTTTCAAGCCTTTAAGCAGACAAATTTACACGATGAACTCAAAGCATCATAAAGACTGTCTAGCACATCTCTGTCAGGGCTTGAAGCTACAAAGGAAAAACTGTACACTACTAAAGTCCATATTTCTGTGTTACATAAATACCTAAATTATTTGGGAGCAATCCTAAAATAGCCTTACAAATCAACATAAAGCATTAGGAGAAGATGCATATGACAGCGTGTGCAGAGCAGCCAGAGAGCGTAAGTGAAATCAAGAACTTTGTAGTGAGAAGCAAGCAAAAACATGAAAGCAGGAGTGATATCTGAATCTTTTTCCCCCCTTTCTTTTTGTGTCGGGAAAACACAAGCTGAAATGATCGTACAGCAACCGTGCATAATTTCTCAGAAAATAACACCGAGTTAATAATACAGAGTTTGTGGAAACAGCTACTGAGTAAAGCTAACCCTCCAGGGCAGAGTTTCTCGTGGCATTGTTTGACTGACATTTACAGGCTGCAGACAACAAGCCCACGTAGTTATTGACGGATTTTATAATATCAAGCATTGGAAAGGCCCATCATGCTATTGAGTTTATATTCCATTTGGAAAGTGGATACTAGCAATCCTGGCTTGTTGACATTGATGCCCAATACAGATGTTGCTTTCTATTCAAGAACTGCTGAGTCATTAGCAGTTTCATTCAGCGCTGTTTATCCTGAATTGTGCTAGTGCTATTGGCATGTAAGCACACCATGAAAGCTCACATCAGCTAGTCTTATAACCACAGCAGGGATTTAAAGAGCTCCTATTATGTTTTTTGGGTTTTTACCTTTCCTTCAGTGTGCTGTGGCTTTTTTTTTTTGAGCATGTAAAAGGTCTGCAAACCTACAAAGTCCAAATAAAAGGGAATTATTCTCTCCCTCAGAAAACCCTGCTCTTTATCTGCCTCAGACGCCTCGTTTGTAGTCCAGGCTTTCCTTTTGTTACTTATTTATGTCACCATCTAACATATTTGCATGACACCCTCCTAGAAACTAGTGTCACATGCCCTCAGTCGAAGGATGAGCATAAACGGTCCAACTGCAGTCGTCTCTCCTAAGGCCTGAGTTCTGTAAACCAGTGGAGTATGTTCCCTTGCATGAAGCAGGCTAAGCTAACTTTCACTTATTCAGTATCAGCAGTTAAAACAAATTTCTAAACTATCTGAGGCAAAATAATTAGTCCATTTGGATTAGATCTACAAGGTGTCATATGAGTTGGCTGTGTGTTTCATAAGGCGTGGATGCTACTGTATCACCAGTTGCTGCTGCTTTCCTGCCAGTGCCTGAAGCACGGCAACACAGGTGTTCAGTAGAGTAGCACAGCCCCCAGTGGCTACTTTGGCGAACATTCAAAGAATCAGCAGCTTCCTCGGAGTCCGCCATTCTTTCCTCACCAGAGCTGCTTCTACTACAGCTAAGTCTCCCTGCCTGTATGTAGCCAACATTACAATACCCCGCCTTCGTTTGTCCAGCCGACCAATCAGAGCAGACTGAACTTTATGGAGGCGGGCCTTAAAGAGAGAGGAGGTGAAATGAAGCGTATCAGACAGACAGTGCAAAGCGGTGCTGCAGCAATGTACAGTCTGGGAAAAATCATTTGCATTTTTCAAATTAAAGCACGTAAACATATTCTAGTAGACCCCAAAAATACAAACACGAATCAGTAAATGAGCAGAATAAATGGAGGAAAGATGGAAGTGGGAGCAAAAGTGGTGGTAAACCTGCAGCATGAATCGCATACTTCATCTTTAAATCACAGGTGGAACTGACAATGCGCTCCAGATGCAAGTCCAGGTGGAAACAGAGCTACATATGAACAACAGAAAGCAATATTTAGCAGTGTTTAACTATTTTTATAGCCCAGCTAAACAGATATTGGACAAATTCAATTACAATGACAACACTGTGCGGTGGAAACTAAAATTTAAATTTCCTGTGCATACTTCCTTAAAGCTTTGCCAGTTGAACCTTTTGTAACAACTTGACGCCTATTATCGCAAATTTACAACACACCACTTTCATTTAGACTGCAGCAGAGATAGTGTGTCCATTCCTCCAATGCCGGTTTGTGCATATTCAATACGTACCTCGGAACCTTTTGCAATCACTGGTTTCTCGTAGGACAGGTTGGAGTGAGGGCCTAATTATTATATATCTGTTATTATTATTATATATCTATGTTCTATGTGTAATAGATAATTTAACAATTTAACTTATTTTAGTATCAGTTGGAAAGCAGAAACACAAAAAAAAGTTTTTTATTTAATTGTAGTTAAATTCAGGCGTCAAGGGGTTAAAGAAAGCAGCACCGTTTGGAAATGTCGCGTTTGCATAAGCAGTTACACAACTCTGACATGACATATAGACAGCTGATGATATATGATAGTGCTCATTACCATACGTAGGCTCTCCATGGAAATGGATGCACAAATTGGACAATCAGATTTCAGTGGAAATTGCATGCTCCGCACCTACTAACTTTCATGAAAGGGTGTTGACTTTAAACTGCAGAAAATAACGCTGCATTCTGATGCTGTACTGCAACAAGTGCAATCACACATTTCTTTTATTGTCCTGGATGGTTAACGGAAAATGCTGACTTTAACTTAATTCTCAGAAGACTTTTACTTACATGGAAATATAGTACAGATTTACAGTAGATCCTGTGATGGACTGGCAGTCTGTCCATGGCGTTCCCTGCCCCGCTCCTCACCCAATGTCAGCTGGGATAGGCTCCAGCCCCCCCACGACCCTCTGGGTGCAGCTAATGGATGAATGGATGGATTTGCAGTAAATGCAGACACACACACACACACACACACACACACACACAGTATATGGGCACAACAGGTCATTTGTCTTCCTCTTTTCCCGTCACCTTCATCATCATTTTTCTGTTGATGGCTTCATGCAGCTTTGCTGGTCGCTGCTGTTTTCCACGCTGGTTTGGAATAGTAATGAGAGTACCGGTGTGAGCGTGTGACACTCCACTACACGCTGAGATGTGGCAGCATGCGTTTCATTGCACGCATGTATGTGTCTGGTTCTGCATATGTATGTGTGTAAATGACTGTGTGCCTGTTATTAATGTGCTCATATTTCTGCCTCGCTCACAACGTACCCAGGAGTATAACCCATCTCCTAAGTGCTGCTCATCAGTCACATGGAGGGAAAAAGGGGGGGCAGGTTGGGTTGTTGAAATGGGATGTCTCTGTGGGTATTTGGTATTTGTCACAATATAGCAATAGAGGTCTGTGTTAAAAAGAACAGATTATTCAATTTGGTTTCATTTCTGTTGTTTTGTCCACAGTTCTACAGCTGTTAAAAACATTTTACGCTAATTGTTGCAGAAAAGCTCTGAGGGTCATACAGGTTCTAAACAAGCTACTCGGTTTATCGAGCGTACAGTCAATGAGCACTTTATTAGGGATGCTGGGTACGGCAGCCATTTGCTCTCAAAACATTCGTTCGTTGCATCATGGATGTTGGAAGCAACCCTTAGAGATTGGGCTGACATGATTACATCATATACTTTCTGCTCACGTCTTCAGCTGTAAATCCCCGCTACGCCACATCCCAGAGGTGCTCTACTGGGTTTAGATCTGCTGACTGGGGAAGCTGCTAAACTCACTGTCGCGTGGATGAAACCAGTCAGAGTTGACTTCCATCAGTAGATTTGTTACTTTAACCCCAACTCCCACAGCAGCAACCAACACACACCTATGTAGCCTAACTATTCATATAAAGGCAGTTAGAATAGAAGAATAGAATAGATTAGTCACTTTAATGTCAACCAGAACATACACTAGTTGGTGCACATTATGACTGAAATTCTGAAGCAACAAGCTCGCCATCGGACTGATAATACAAAAACAACAAAAATGTTTTTTTCCTAAATAAAAAAAAGTTAGTTCAATTAAAAGAAACTCCTACTAGGTTACATACATATTTTGTGCAGATCTATTCTTTTGATGGATGTAGACCTTAAGCATCTCAGTGATATATATTTTTTCAGAACGCATCGTAGTTTTGATTAATGTCCTTGGCCTTCAGTCGTGTAATTGCAGGTTCCTCATTCACATCACCTGCTCCACTCTCAGGTAACACCTAACATCTAAAATCATGTCCAATCTAAAATACATTGCAACAGAGGTGGCATGATCTGTGGTATATGTGCACTGATGCTGTTCAATGATTATAAAAAATACTGAAGGAGTGTATTCATATAAATAATATAGGAATACTACAGACAGCAGCGCTTCTCTCTGATCTTCTCGCTCTTGCTATACTTTACTATTTGTCACTTTGATCATGACAGTGACACTACATTATACAGAGCGTACGGCGCTTCAAAGTTTGTGAGCCCTTTAGAATCTTCTTTCTTCTTATTTCTTGATTAATTTGACCTTAAACATCATCAGGTTTTAACACAAGTTCTAAAAGCCGATACAGAGAGGCCATTTAAACAAATGAGATAGAAAAATGTATGGGTCTTTTATTTTTATGACTGTTATTTGTGAAAATAATACCGTATTATGCGTCTGTGAGTTCTAAATATATCAGAACCTGTAGGGCTTTTAGCTTTTTTTTAAAGGTTAAATTAGAGACAGGTATTTTCAAACAGGAGGATGACACTAAGGTGTGAGACAGCGTTGTGTTTTATTTCAAGAGCAGGGAACTATTAAAGTCTTTACAACATGTTTGTTGAAGTATATCATGACACAAAGAGAGACTGAAGATCTGTGGAGACCCATAAAAAGAGCTAATGATGCTCATCAGTCCAGAAAACATTTTAAAAATATAAAAAGTTTGGATTCCACGAGTCAGAAAAGAGACCAATCTGCTGTCCGTGTTGCTGAAAACACTGACATTTCCACTCATATAAAGCCCAATGATCACATAAGTTACTACAGCCAGCATTGGTACGCTACAATAAAATATATTTCCATTTATAGGCTACTTGTTGGTACATTTGGGTAGCTACCTAGATTATTAGAGAGGCCACATCTTATACATAGTTATGGGAATGCCTACACGTATATCCTCTTTAGTACAGTTTAGCAAGTGGATCAATCCTTTACAATAAAATCATGTTCTCACAGCTGGAGTGGTGCTCAAGACTTAATCTCAGGAGAGCCTCGATGGAGGGGAACAAATTTAACTGGAGCTTATAAACTGTGCCTTTGTGTGAGTGACAGCCCACACATGAATGTAAAGAAAAGTACACAGTATCATTTAACCTTAGAATCTCATTGATCCTGTCTCCATGTCAGGGATATCTTAATTAATGAAATTACTGCCATAGTGTCTCGTGCATTAATGCCCGCTGCTCTTTCTCTTTGTAGATGCTCCTGCTGCTGTCTGATACTGCAGGTATTCAATTCACTCAGAGAAAAAAACAACTACAAACATTTGAGAGCATGAAACTGGATATCAGCTCCTGTTAATTTTTTTAAAAAAAATCTTTGATTAGATTTGTAAGGACATTGCACTGTGAATGTAGATTTTAATTTGTAATAAATGTGAAATTGTAGGGCAAAGTGAATGAGCTAAACGTAGACATGTCCATGTCTGCACCTCCATCAGCTAAAGGCATGTATACTGTGTTATTTGTGCTCTCAGTCATATTTATTAGCCAGTGTTGGTGCTAAAATATGGAAAAAGCCTGGCGCTCAAGCTTTGTCCTGTGTTCAGATGAAAGGCTGTTTAACATATACAGTTTCTCCCATGAAGGTCAGCCTCTCCTATGAGACATTACATTAGTTTGGCAGCATAAGGGAGCAAATCAGAGCCTGAAAGCCGGCATCCTATGCCATAAATGTGAGCTGGCAACACTGCTTATGATAAATAATAAATAAGTCAGGCACACTACATATTACATATTGAACTAAAAGCCTTTCTGCCACAGCACTGCCTCTCTGATCATTCTGCTAATAAAGAGGATGGTTTCACCCTCAAATTGCTAGCTGATGGCAATATAGAAGTAGCCATTAGAAGATGGTACATTGTGGCCATAAAGTGATGCACATGACCATCAACAATTCTGAGACAAGCTGTGGATTTCAAAGCATGATTGACTGGTACTGAGTGGTCCAAAGTGTGCCAGAAAATCATTTCCCACATCCTTATACTGCCGCCAGCATGTGCTGTTGACACAAGGCAGGTTGAGTCCATGGATTCATGCTGCTGATGCCAGATTCAGAGTCGACCATCTGCTTTCCTCAGCAGAGATGGAGATTCATCAGTCAGTCATATGTATTTCAAGATTTCAGCTGTCCAGTTATGGTGAGTCTGAGCCCAGTGCAGCCACAGATTGCTGCTCTTGGTTGACTGGGATGGAACCCGATGTGCTGCTGTAGCCTCACCGTCTCAAGGCTGGACTTGTGTATTCTGAGATGCTTTCCTGCTCAGCACCGCTGTAGTTAATATCTGTCAGCTCCAACCAGTCTGCCCATCCTCCTCTGACCTCTCTCATCAACCAGGCATTTCTCTCTGCAGAGCCACCACTCTGATTAAACTCCAGAGACTGTTGTGATGAAAATCTGATCACAAACACTCATACCAGCCTGTCTGTCACCCACAATCAAATCACAGTCGCTGAGATCGCATTTTCTCCCCATTCTGATGTTTGATGTGGACTTTAAGTGAAGCTCCTGACCTGCACGACGTTCTGCATTGCATTGCTGCCACATGGTCTGATTAGCCACCTGCATGAATAAGCAGGGTGTGTGGTTGGACTGTTTTTGAGTGTTTTAGAGTGAAAACGCCAGACGAAAGGGAAAATTATGACTCAGATGGTCTGTGATAGAGATTTATCACAGTTTACAGACCCTCACATCCTGGTTCAATGTTATGATAGCTACTTCAGTTGTGTCAACACCATTTTCCTGTGCAGTGAGAGATTATTGCTAGCATTTCATCTATACCGGAACTTCAAACGACATGGTTTAAATAATCCAAAATGTATACAACGCATCTAGTTATTGGCTGAATATTTCTTTTCCTTTCCCTAGACTTTTTACTGGTGTCACTCATCTCTTACTGTGTCTCACCGGATGTAGACTGCAGGTGTAAGCGATTATTTCTGTGGCATATTTCACCAGCATTCTTCTCCTTTCACTGTCTCTGTGTTGCCATTTTCAAAACCAATATGAGAAACAGCCTCCAAGCATCAATTACAGCATGAATCCCACCTGCATACAGCTGCAGGACCAAAATGATTTGTGAACACACCTGAGAGACCCAGAGTAAGTCTTTAAAAACTCAGATGGATGATGCTGACCCATCGTCTTACATGGGCATTATCAGCAGGAGTTGATTTGACACATATCACTCTGTCAGTGGCATGCACAACTTCACAAGAGCTTCTGTGATATCAGTCTAATAGAAATCTACAAGAGCCGCACACTGCTCGCTAATTATCTGTGATTTTAATGAGTCTGGTGAGCTCTTCCAGAGCAGAACCCTAAGCAGGCTTCACCACTAGGGCACCAACTATCGAATTATGTTTGCTTCTGTTAATCAAGAGAAGCCACATCATACAGTGACATGCATCTTTTACGCTGTTTGTGCCGTTTTGTGGGGAATTATCCATTTTAATGACGGCACTTGCCTCCTCGCATGCAAATGTTCCACCAAAACATCCGTTTAAGACCATTTTAATTGGTTTAAACAAATACAAACAAGTCAGAGCAGAATGATAATGAAGTGCAGCCAGACAATTTTCCAGCGTTGACACAGCGCTGTGGAAATAGGTATGGCTATGCGAGACCACCTTTTTCCTATATATCAGCAAATAGTTTGCACAAGCTCTTAAAATTTGATTAAAAATGGGGCCCAGTTATGAAAAACATCAAGTGACGGTAATCGACAGCAAATCAGAGGGCACCAGCGCAGTGAATACCTCAGCCAAAGCTGCACAATCCTCTAATCTTAGTATGGTATTTTAATAAAAGAAAAGGCAAATCTAATAGGCAAACCTCCCTCTGGATCTGCTTTAGAATGCTTATGTGATTGGCAAACTCTAAATACACGCATCTGATTCACGCAAATAAGAGCATTAATTAAAATCACTCCTGGATCTGCACCAAGGACTAAGCTCTTTCTCTTTGGCCCATGGGCTAACCTTCAACCAGATGTCTCTTTAATGTGCTAAGTATCAAACATACAGGACTAAAGACACAGTTTTCTTGGCAGAAGTAAAAAGACTAGATTTACCTTCCTAAGCAGGATACATCTTCATTGTACTTTTCATGCCTGACTCTCCTCGCAGACCTCTCTGAGTCATACTGTGGAGCTTTTTCTGCTGTTGTTGGATAATTCTATGACACAGAGAGGTCTGAGAGGAGAATCGACTTTCAGAAATACAATGGAGAGGCTGTTTTCTGTTCGGAAAGCTTCAAACTTTCTAGTCTGTCTTATGATTCTGAACAGTTTTGTGAACCGGTTTCACTTACCAGTGACAAGGTGCTGCTTCACACTCTATCAACGAGTTTCTACGAAGACTCCCGGTTATACAAAGTTTTAACACATTTAAATAAAAAGACACTGGACTTCCTGTATTTTTTGTCTTTTTAGCTGTTTTTGAGTATGTGTCTCAATCCTGTCATGAGGCTCAGAGCCCTGCTGTGTGGCAGAGTGTGTGAGAAAGGTGATGCACGGCTGTCTGTGTGTATCAAAGTACCGTCACAAAGCCCTGTTTTTAGCGCTCTCTTAGTTTTTCCCTGCACATGTTTTTTCTCTTACTTTTTTTTTTTCAGAAAACATGCACATCTAGACAATCTGTTTAATTACCGCAGCCATGACGCCATAGCAGTCACTCTTTCTGCAAAGCAAGGTTAGAGTCCGCCTCAGTCTTTCTCCATATGGCGGTTTGCACCCTATGAATCTTTGAGTGTGACATGACTGGAGAGTGAGGCGGTCATGATGCTGAGTGCTGGAGTATTCCACAGCCGGGTGTGTGTACGGAGAGCACGAGCGAGGTCGGGCAAGACGATGAATGATGCAAAATGGAAAAGAGGCCGACACACTCTTTAGATGTTCCTTCTGCGTATCTCAGGTTAGCTACTACAAGTGTATTTACTACAAAAGGCAAGACGGTAACTGCTACTGTATCACTCTCTGCTGCCCTGCTCTCCTCCATCCGACATCACTTACTTCGGTACAAAAAGAGGTCAAGCACAAATCAGCCATCTCTGCATCTTAACTAAACCGTTTGGTCCCCCTGCCTGCTCTGCATCCTCTGCTACACCGCCATGCTCTTCACTCTCAACAGTTTGTTTACCCGAGCTTAACCCTTGGTCAGCAAAACGGACGTTTCCTGCGCATATGTGTGTCTGTGTGTCTGTGTGTGTCGCTGGCAGCTGCTCCTACCCTTTCTCTGGTGGTCTAACTGGGTAGTTTGTCTCATGCTCTGTGGGAGGAAGTCTCACCATCAATTATAGATTGTGCTGACTGGGTGGGAAAAGCCTCTGCGTGTGCGTACACACCCACAAACATTCACCTATATGCCAGCATACATTTGTGACATTTAGATAGATAGAGCGCTGAGATGAAACTGGGACTTCTGGGTTTTGTTCCAGAAGTAAGAGACGCTCATTCAGAATCACAGTGACATTTGAAATAAATCTGATGATATAAAATCCAACCCTGGAACGTAGCCGTGCCCAACAGTATCATGTGTAGTTCAATATATTTGTCTAGACAGGGGTGGTGCGTTAAAAAAAGAAAAAATGTCAGTGTTGTTTTTATCTGCATTTAAAAGAGATTCCCAAAAGGCCAGCTGACTGATGAGCGATGGGAATGAACAGGGACGATGTCAGTACAAACCTTTTCATTTATTAAAAGTGATATGCCATCACTTATGAGAATGAAGTGAATGCATCATTAATAGACTACGTCTGAATACCGCAAAATGCTAAAAAAATTACTTTTCTTCTTATATTGCCATTTAGTACTTTTATTACTTATATGAGGAGGATAAGGACTGTGGATATTTGAGGTGCACTGACTTTAAAATTAATTGAAAACTTGTGGGCAAATGTTTTCCAAGTCAAGAATTAGATTTTTCTATTTTACAGCCAAGGACAAACATTTCTATTTCTTCTTTAAAATGTTTCCTTGTTGCTTATGTTAATGAACTCAGTATTTAGGGATTTTAGATTGGTGAGAAAAACCAAGCTAGAAACTTAAGGGCTTCTCATGTGTACATGGAAAGCTGTTACAAGTATTTTTCACTATTTTCTGACACTGTTATAGATCAGGTGTGTCAAACATGTGGCCCGCAGGCCAAAAGCGGCCCGTCAGAGGGTCCAGTCTGGCCCCTGGGATGACTTTGTAAAAATGACAGAGAAGACATTAACTGCAAATTGTAAATATCTAAAACAATAAATTTAAAAACATTTCTAGACCATGACAAGCTGTTTTGATTACAAAGTAAAATACTAGATTTCTCGTTGTTCTTTTGTCATTTTGTGTCTCATTTTTGTAATATTACATCAAGTTTTTGTTGTTTTTTTGTCTGACTTTGTCTGGCTTTTGTCGTTTGTCTGATGTTTCTGTTGTTTTGTTTTTGTTGTTTTGTGTTTCCTTTTTGTCTTATTTTTGTCACTTTGTGTTTTGCTTTGTTTGTTGTTTTACAAAGTGTTTTTGTCTTGCTTATGTTGTCTATTTTTTAATCGTTTTGTTTCTGGCTTTTGCCATTTGTTCATTATTTTTTGTCATTTGGTAATTTTTTGTCCATTTTTTTTTTGTTTTGTTCCGTCATTTGTCTCATTTTTTGTCCTTTTCTTTCTCACTTTTGTAGTTTTGATCATAAAGTAAAGTTCTGCATCATTCACTGTGACTGAGTGTTGTGTTCCTTTGTAGACTCTCTGTGATCTGTAAGTTGTAATGTGTAAATGATAAACTGAGGCATAATACTGCTGAAATTGAATTTATTTCTCTTAAGAAATCTCAGGGTGTTGATAATGTTTTGTAAAAGAAGACAGTTATTTATATGTGACCTTTTTAGCACTAAAACAAAGGAAAACTTTGGAATTGTGGTTATTTATTGGCTGTTATGTTATAATTTTATTTGTTCAGCCCACTTGAGATCAAATTGAGCTGAATGTGGCCCCTGAACTAAAATAAGTTCAACACACCTGGTATAGTGAAGCACTTGAATTTACAAAGGGACAGGATAATTAATATACAGTTACAGGAATTGTTATACATACCCCTAGTGGATATCTCTGGCCTCCCTAATCTGACTTTACCACCAGACAAGAAAGTTAGCATTGGATGACTGAGAGCAATAGCTTTTTTTAGCCACAGTATCCCTTCATCCAAAGTCACTAAAGTCAGGCTACACTCTGGACAGGTGCACCACAGAGCTAACACACAAAGAGAAAAGAAGCAACCACACTCAAGAAACATCTGTGTACAATAGTGACTTAATATAGGTCAATTGGAAGTACAAGTATTACTTAAAATTGCACCTTTGCAACAGAAATAGTTCTAGCGAGATAAATAGTAAAAGAATGGGTGACTGTCAAACCTGATTTAAATTTAATTGTTAAATCGGGTTAAAATCGGGGTTTGTGCTTCAATGGCGTTGGGTGTAATATCTAAGGGCAAAAGAAATTTGAGTTTTGTGTGACCAATATACATAATATATGTAGATCTGTGTAGATATGATATGTAAATTTTATATATCACTGCTGACCTGGGAGCGGTCTTGTATTGTCTGTGTATTGTTGTGTATTTTTTTGGTATTTTTTTGTTTTATGTTGCATTTGTATATGGATTGTATTGTAAATAATGCAACTGCATTGACACATTGTAAAGATGTTGTATGGACCCCAGGAAGAACAGCTTTGGCATTGCCATAGCTAATGGGGATCCAAATAAATCAAATCAAATCAAATCAAACACTCGCACCTAGAGCCACTTTGTCGGAGCACCTGACATCTGTATGGCTGGATGGTGCTGGTGGAAAGCAGTTACGTAAAGTGACATATTATGGGGTAACTGAGGTGAGCGAGGGGCAACATATGTTACTTAAAGTGAGCACTTAAACACTGTCCTGCCATCTGATGCAGCATCTGGATGAACGGGAGTTTAATGTGCATTACTTCCACGTGCAACCTATAGCTCATGTGTAGTTTTAGAACATACAGCAACATGAAGACATCACAGTAATATAAAGGGTAGCTATCAATCCCGAATGATATATTTAAACAGTCGCTGGCTTGTAGTTAGGAATAATACTGCTAAATACATTACATAACACATGTAAAAAAAAAAAAAATATCTGTTTGGCAAATACATACTTGTGACTGTGGGAGGAAGCTGGAGCACCTAGAGAAAACCCACGCAGGCACAGGGAGAACATGCAAACTCCACACAGACAGACCCCAGCAGGGTCCGGCCCAGTACCGCTTACGGTTAATAAAAACGAAATATCTGATAAAAGGATTTGGTTAAGGTTAGTGGAGTTTGCGGTTATAGTCGGTTTCCTGCATCCACAACCCTGACCTCCACTCTCTCAGTGCTTTCATGATGACAAATGAGAATGGCTCAGTGTTCTGTAGCCCTCTGAACTCCAAAACCCACTGGCAAATTTCAAAATTGTGATATAACAAAAAATAAAAATAAAAAAAGGGCCAAAATTACAGAATTTAGCAGAGCCAGAAACTGTGAAAACCCAAAGAGTTGCTGGATTTTTTAAGCATTTTTCCCTTCTTGTCAGAAAACACAACCAAATCTATAATTAAAGCTGTGATATTTAATCAAAAATCTCTTAATTCTATATGTCTCATTCTGAAATTTGTAACATATTAGTTACAACCAAAAACTGAATTATGCTTTGGTGACTGAAAATGTAAATAGTTCAACACCAGTAGTTGTTGTACGTGTTGATCCCAGGTTTTTTTTTTAATCAAACAATTTTTTTATGGCTTTTTCACTGAGTCATGTTACATTTCTGAGTTCTCTCTAATTCTAATCACAGTTGTTGGTCTAGAGGTGCAGGACTTTATTGCAATGAAAAAAAGACCACAGTGAAGAAAAATGTGACAAAACCGAAAAAAAAAAAAAAAAAACCCAAACTGCTTGCGATTCAGAAAGTCAACATTGTGATCAGTTTCTAATATTCAGATCTGCAGTAGATACTTGGTAAATCCCAGGAACATATTCCAGTTCTGTAAGAAGACCAAATAATGAAAAGATAACTGAGATGGAAGCACAGAGGATACACAAGTTGGCGGACTTTAGCGCCCTGAAAGGACACCGAAAAGTTCAGCGGAGCTTTGTCCCGTTCTCACAAAGTGTTGCTCTCATTCGCCCTCCTTCTCAGATTAGAGGTGGCACATCAGCACCTCTCTGCTTCGCTATTCATCGGTAATCAATAGAGAGGGAACAGCAGCCAAAAGATGCTTGTCAGGAGGGCTGCACCTTTCACTGCTTCCCATTCCTTCTCCTTCACTTCCATGATGTCACTTCCATGTTTATTGCTCTTCCAGCTGAGAAACAAGCTCTCACAGAGAAGAGCGAGCCACTGTTCGAGCAAATTCCCCAGACAGACAGACAGACAGACAGACAGACAGAGAGCCACTCCACATCTCTATCTCCTCCCAACCTCCTCTTTTTCTCACAGAATCTCTGCCTCCTTCTCTGACGACCTTGTTCCTCCCTCTCCCTCACTCTTTGTTCCATCTCGCCACCTCTCTCCCCTCCCACAAGCATCTTTCTTCACCTCTCACTTGCACTCGCTTTTTTCTTCCTCCTGCTCACCACAGCTCTCTGCGAGCCTCTTTCATTTTCCCGCCTCCCTCTGTCTCTCCCGTTCCATCGTACATCAGCTGTTTTTCCCAGGAAGTGTTTTATTTGGAGCAGATTAATTAATTAGATACAGTATCAGAGCCATGGCCATTCTTAGCCAAGGCCTATCGAGGCCCTGAGGCTAATGGAGCAGCAGAAAATGTGTGTATGTGTGTGTGTGTGTGTGTGTGTGTGTGTTTACAGCAGCAACAAACTGTGTTTAAGATCTGCAGGTGATTGTTGTGTATCTGCACTAGGGTGTGCACTAATTGGTCTTGTCAAGAAACGTCTTCTGAGTCTAAAAAATGTGCCTGAGCATGCATAAATGTGTGTGTGTGTGTGCGTGTGTGTGTGTGTGTGTGTGTGTGCGTGTCAGACTGTTACATAAGAAGAAATAACCACCTCTATCTCATCATGCTGGTAACAGGGTTGTGTTTGTTGCAACTCACAAATAAACCACTGTTTCATTAGCGATCCCTTCCTAACACCCTCTTCCCATCTCTCTCTCTGCGTTTCCCTCCAGGGACGAGTTCTCACACCAAGTACAGAGCGGCAAGCAATGAGGACGAAAGAAAAGAGGTGCTTGTCCAATCAGAGATGCAGATGGCCACAGAAGACATGAGCACCAGCCAACCTGGCACCGGGACGACTTCCACTTGCCAATTTATACATCACAAATCAAATGTGACCCCCTAATTAAACATTCGATACAGTTTACCGAGCCACGCATACTGCCAATGAAGTGATACGTCCTGCACTCATTTCTATTTCGCTAAATTCTGAATTCTTCATGTTAACACAAAATTGAATTTTGGGTATACGGGAGAAGCTAAGGAGAGACAGCAGGAACCTTCTCCATGCTGTGACTGTAACCACAACAGTCACAACAACACAAATCTGTAGAAAAAACAAGTCACTGCACTCTAAAATATTACCATAGAAAACACACCCTCACTGCCTTTCCAATGGCTCTAGCCAAGATGAGTAAATGTTAGATGGCGGGCACCTCTGGTCGGTTTTCTCCAATGGATCCTGCGATGACATCCCCAATGGCCCAGAGCACAGGACAGGGACGGCAGAGACATAACACGACTGGAGGCTCTTCATCAGCGGTCTTGTCCACAGCCAGCTCCTTCCTCTGTTGGCTTGCCCTCCTGTCAATAATGCGGTTGCCAATGGTAACAGCTGACTGCTGGCTTATCGAAGGGGAGAAAGGCTTCGTGTGGCTGGCGATCTGCAGCATGAACCAGCCTCCCTATGAGGCCATCCCCTCCCACATAAACAGGTAAGAAAACTTAGAATGAAAGTGAGCTATTTCCACATTGTTGTGGCAATTCGCCAAACAATCCACACACCTGACACACATCTCTCCACAGCACTATTGTGGATCTGAGGCTGAACGAGAACAAGATACGGTCGGTGCATTATTCTTCACTCAGTCGCTTTGGCAACCTCACCTATCTGAACCTCACCAAGAACGATATCAGCTATGTGGATGATGGAGCGTTCTCAGCACAATTCAACCTGCAGGTGAGTGATGGCATCAGGATCATTGACACACACAAACGCACAGTCATGAATGCAAATATATGCTATGAAGGGAAATAACAGTATGCACTTTCATAGGTACAACTTTGGGGCAGAATGTAAAATGTTGGGTGGAGTTAGAGTATATGCAGAGTTTTACATGCTAAACATTTGTCCAGCATAAAATAATGTCCAAGTGATTACACAGTGAACACTCAGAGTATACACCAAAATGTCACAAAATGAAAATCACCTGCCTGACACTGTGCAGGACCCCCTCATGCCTCCAAAGCAGCTCTGACCAGTCAGGTCATGGACACAGAACCTCTGGGGATGTCCTATAGCATCTGGCACTGGGATGTTGACAGTAGTGGAAGCTTCATTGACTAGATTTGTTCATCCCATAGGTGCTAAATCAGATTTGGATCTGGAGAATTTAGAGGCTGCATTAAGGCCTCAGGTTTTTTGTCATGTTCGTCAAGTTAGCACTGATTTGTTTGTGAGGCGCGGTGAGGCTGATGTTGGGGCAGGTGTGCTCGCTCTTCAGCAATCTTTAAGTACACGTCAAAGTAAAGTCCTCATAAATGCCAGGACACAAAGTTTGGGAGCAGATCATTGCAGTGTAACGAGACAATCATGACCATTCACATGTCAGTGGTTTTAATGTTGCTCCTGCTCAGTGTGGTTAATATTAGCTCAGGTTCAAACAGGTGCAAAGTAAAACTGCTGTACCCACATTAATGCACTGGGAGACTAAAAATCCATTTACTGTTTATAAAGTACTACATACTTAACACTGGATATTGATACTTGTTGGCATCAACCAGTTTTGAAAGAAAAATGCATGACCTTGTTTACTCAATCTTTAATTAAACAAAGACATGTTTAAAAGATATTGATAATAATCTTGTATTTAGGGTCTATTTACGCTTAGACGTTATTTTCTCTGTAAAATAAAAGAAATTAAGAATCAATACTAAAACATCCTGAGCCCTTTTTTTTAAATATTTCATTGTACTCCGCTGATCTTTGCTTTTATTCTTGTGGAACTATGAATGAAGGACTTGAAACAGTAATGACAGGGAGTATTTTTAAACTGTGTCAAAAATGTAGTTTAAAAAAGTAAACTTTAACTCAGTTAAAGGATCCATACTCTTCCAGCATTACGTGCACAGATGGACACGCAGACACACGAGAAAGACAACACCTGTTTATCATAGCTTCCAGAGACATTCAGGCAAAGTGTTTCACCAAACCGAGCTGATGGCAGCCATAATGAGCTGGCATTGTTACACAGCTGCTGGAGCCATGCCAGGAGGTAACATGTGAACGAGAAAGATCTGAGTAAACTCAGCGCAGCACAGAGGCTTAGATCACCATGTGAAACACGAACTGTACTGAACCGTCATCTGTTTGTTCTGTATGTTTCCAGCTTGTAGTGAGTGATGCCTGGCACCGACTGGCTCTTCAGAGATTAGGATAATCCCACTTGTCTTTGTCTCCCCCAGGTTCTCCAGATGGGCTTTAACAAGTTGAGGAACCTGACAGAGGGGATGCTGCGAGGCCTGGGCAAGCTGCAGTACCTCTACCTGCAAGCCAACCTCATCGAGACTGTTGCACCCAACACCTTCTGGGAGTGTCCCAACATAGAGAATATAGACCTCTCTATGAACAGGTGCTGGTCTGAGTCTGTGTGTGCACTGATGAGAGAGAGAAAATTGGATTTGCCAGATAAATCTCCTTAAAATATAATATATTTGGGTTTCCAAATTGTTAGTTGGAAAATAAGAAGCATTTTAAAATGCTACCTTGGGCTTTGGGAAATTATACTGTGCATATGAACGAACCATTATAAAGAATAAAAAATGTAGAGATGAATCCATTGTAATCAGTGCTAACAATCTGGCATTCTGTCTGGGTTCATATTTTGTGATTTGTTGTTGTAGGACAGTAACTGGCCAGAGGAAGAAAACAAAATCAAACATTCCCAGCACATCCGCCCTGGAGCTAGAGCGAATAATACTGTAAAATTTCATAAATGAGTCAAAAACACACTGGTTAAAGGTCAGGCTTGGTGTCATCACCCCAAAATCACAGATCAATGGCTGCTTTCTAAATTTACTGATTCGTACTGATGTGCAGATTCACAGGGAAAGTTCAGACAATCCTAGTTTTCTCACTAACGGTATCCTCAGCAGATCACAATGCAATACTGCAACAAGCCATCCTCTTTCTTTCTCAGTGGAAATAACTGTCTTGTTCTTACTATTGGTAGCATAATTGGTATTGATCTCTTGGCCAAAATATATAGCGCCAAATGAAACAAGTTTAACTGTTCTGTGGGGCTGGTTGAAAGCGATTGTGGGAGATGTTTATGACCATAAACTGAAGTTTTAGAAGAGTGAGGAGCGAGTGCATTTAATTTGACAGATGACAGAGTGAAAGTTTCCACTAAAAATCTCTTATTTTCTCTGCCTTTTTCCAGGATCCAGGTGTTGGACGGCAGTTTGTTCTCTGGACTCTCCAAGCTGACCACCTGTGAACTGTACACAAACCCCTTCAACTGCTCCTGTGAGCTGCTGGGTTTCCTGCGCTGGCTCTCAGCCTTCCCCAACAGGACCAGTGAGCGGATGGTGTGTGACTCCCCTCAAGGGTTCTCCGGCTATAACCTTCTGAGCCAAAACCCCCGCATGCCTACCCAGCGCAACGCTCTGCACGTGCTCAGTCTCGTATGTACAGACGATGGCAGTAGCGTGACACACATCGACGTCTTTGACTCCACCACCCAGTCCCCAGACTTTGCCTCTCCCTGTGGACTGGACGACTGTGCTTCCGGGACCCCTCCTGATGAGGTGATCAGCTTGAGCCCGTTCCCCGATGCCAAACCGATCATGATATTAAAGCAGGTGCTACATTCCAGCGCTGTGATCACGGTTCAGATTCCTCATCCGTACAGGAAAATGTACATTCTGATGCTTTATAACAACAGTTTCTACACAGATATCCAGAATCTGAAAAAACAGACAGAAGATGTTGCGCTAAAGGACTTAAAGCCTAACACTGACTACACATACTGTGTGGCTTCTATACGAAACTCCCTGCGCTTCAACCACACCTGTCTGACCATCTCAACTGGCCGCAGAGCTGGAGCTGAGAGGATAGCCAATCAGTCGTCTGCCACCCACTACATTATGACTATTCTGGGCTGTCTGTTTGGCATGCTGCTCTTCCTTGGCCTTGTTGTCCACTGCCTGAGGAGGAAAAGGCTCATGGAGGAGAAGGAGAGGAAGATGAGCAGAATCCAGAGGACTTTGATAGAGCTCAAGTACGGTGGAGAAGGAGATATTGAGGGAGGGAGTGGAGGATCTGTTTCTCAGAAGCTAGCCGGTGGGGACAGTCTGTCCAGAATGCCTTACTTGCCTCAGGGTGGTGAGATAGATCCATACAAGCTTCAGGAGGTGATCGAAACACCGGCGCACAAACCTACTAAACTTAACTACATGGAGGTCAGAGGCTCCGGCATTGAAAGGGAGAGAGAGCGAGAGAGAGAAAGAGAAAGAGAACGAGAAAGAGAGATGTCACCACAAGCAAATCCCCAGGGATCAGTGGCAGAGATTTCTACCATCGCTAAAGAAGTTGATAAAGTTAACCAGATCATCAACAACTGTATAGATGCTCTCAAATCTGAGTCTACCTCCTTTCAGCAGGGGATCAAATCCCCTTCTTCTGCAGGTGGAGGAGCTGTTTCAACTGCAGAGCCACAGCTGGTGCTTCTGTCTGAGCAAGGAGAGAGAGGAGAAAGAGGAGGTGAGTTCCTCTCCCCGGTGTATAAAGGAGGGAGAGGAGGAAGAGAAGAGAGGGGAAGAAGCTACCATCATTCACTGCAGCGACACCACAGCATGGAGGCTCCTCCAACCTCAAAAAGACCCAGCACCTCCTCCTCTCCTGGCTCTGCCCGGAGCCCTCGCTCCTTCCGCTCAGAGGGAGGCTACCACTCCTCTGAAACCCGCTATATCGAGAGAACCTCACCTGGAGAGAGGGGAGAAAGGGGAGGAGTGGGAGGAGAGCCCATCCGCACCATCACTCCAGCAGCGGCTATCTTACGAGCTGAAGCCCAGAGAATCCGCCAGTACAACGAGCACCGCCACTCCTACCCCGGCTCCCAGCAGCATCTGCAGGAGCTGCAGCACCACCCCCAGATCTTGCAGGAGCTCCACCACCACCCTGGGGGCCGTAAGCCCTCTGTGTTAGACCCCCTCACTCTCAGCAGGCAGGCCAAGCAGCGGGAGTTAGCCTACTCCCAGCTTTCACCACACTACCCGCTCTCTCCCCAGTACCACAACCTCAGCTACTGCTCCAGCCCCGAGGAAGACGAGGAGGAGGAAGGGCTCCTCTGCACCCCAACCCTGGGGCTGTGGGAGAGGTTCAAACTGCACCGGAAGAGGCACCGGCAGGCATCCATGGAGGACGAAGGATACGTGGCAGCCGGACACGCACTGAGGCGAAAGGTTCAGTTTGCCAAGGATGAAGATCTTCACGACATACTGGACTACTGGAAGGGTGTGTCTGCCCAGCAGAAGGCCTGATCGCACATGTGGAGACCCCAAACACTTTGAAGATGGAAAAATAACAACACTGCATCCACTACACATACAGACCTATTCAATGAAGACCTGTAAATACACACAAATACACATAACTTACAGGATCTGCTGAAGCAAATTGCCCATACGTATAAACACACACACACACGCACACACACACACACACACACACACACACTGGCTCATACTTCACACAAACTAAGCCTTTTCTTCTGAAAACATGGAGGAGGACCAAACTAATATATTATATTGAACAACAAAAATCATAACTTATAGAGACTGAGTTAATTTTGTAATGTAATGGAAATTATAGCTCAGACTTATGTAGCTATTTGTACTAAGTTTTGAATGAAGAAAAAAGATTCAACGTTAAAAATAGAAACCTTAAATGTTGCCGGGCAACCCATCCTGAACAGCCCAGCGATGTTTTTAATCTGCCCTGAGACTGACATTCATCAAACCTGGCCACGGCAGATTTACTCCACCAGAGTCATGAGAACTGTTACGGCGGTGACTTGATCAAGACTTTGCTCTGCTGAGGAGGTTGTTTTTTTAGCATCGCGCCCTGCGATTCAGCCACTAGCGCAGGCATTTTGAAAAATTCGCTGCGATTCGGGAGATTAAAATCATCAAAACGATAAATTCTGGATGGGTCGCCAGGCAACAGTAATATTTAATTGTGCTGAGAATGAGTAGGTAGCTCTCACCAGAGAGTGAGTTTAATGTGCCAAATCAACCAAGGGGATAGTAGAGCCCTACTGTGTACCAACTTCTCCTCACCACTGTTTTTATATACAGAATTTAAAAAACCTAGTATGATATGTTGTTATTACTATTCATTATTCTTATTATCATTACTGGTCTTCTTATTATTCCTATGATCCTCATCATTAATACTCTATTATTTGAATATGGCATGGCTCTGTCGTGTGACTGTGTTTTTGACTGTTTTGAACCTCTCAGCTGAGAAGTGCACACCAACAGAGACAAACAGTACGATGGACGAGACATTTGAGTTCTCCTTTTCTACCAAGAGGAATGTGCTCTCTGCTGAGCCAAAAACAAGTCCGCCTTTTCTCTTGGTGAACCCCTGCTACACCTGCTCCTCATCCTCCTAAAGAGGGAACGCTGTACAGATGAGAGAGAGAAGTTCTATATTTGCAACAGAGGTGACTGTTTTGTTTGTACAACACGGTTTTGAAATCTTTCAGACTTTTCAGAAACCAGAATCCCAAGTTAGTTACCTACCTGCTCACTTACAATAGTACGTTTTTGATTTTGAAATCGAACTAAAAATTCTAATCTTCAAATGAATGTCTTTAATTCCCACAGGGGAAGCATATCTGCACTGTTCAAAATCAAAAAACGACTCTTAGGAAAAGACCTAAAACTCTCAGCTTCCTTCCCGATACACTGTAGCTCCACTGTGTTTTATCAACAATTCATTTTTTTCCTCTCCTCCTTCTCCCATCTCCCAGGTTTTTACTTTTTATTTGTTTATTTTTTTGGATTCCTCTGGTTCCACTGTGGTGCCATTGTGCCAACTTGATAAATCACTAAGAAGTATTTGAAATGCTTTTAAATACTACTATTTACAGACCTCTTCTCCTTTGCATTAATACAGTTCAGTTTGCCAAACAGAACAACAATTTGCACAAAACGATCCACCACCATTGGCTCACTGCTCCCCTTCTATCCTCCAATCATTTCTAAGACCAAAGTACTGTGGTAGTAAATTGACCCTTACAGCCCTGTCCGGGACCCAACCACTGACCCACCATCACCCTTACAGCTAAGACTCTAGTACCTACATACACACACACACACACACACACACACACACACACACACACACACACACACACTCTCAAGTGTACTCATGCACACACAACTACAAAAACACACAGATGAATGTATTCTTTGAGAAGTTAGTACTGTTCAGCAGCTGGATTCTGACAAACGAGCTGAATTCAAACAGTCGTCTGTCCTTTTTCTGACAGGTAACTTCCTTCGGACGGCCACTTGTGTTTCAGAGATTTTAAAAAGAAAGAAGGAATTATTGGCTTTCTGTAAAATTGTCCACACCAATGCTCACAGATGACCAGTTTGTCACGGAAACCCAAAACTGTCACTCAAGACGTCTATTGAAGTAATGGCAATGGAGTTTTTATATGAGAAGGGTTATGGTGAAATGTGATTAGTATCACTCATGTGGTGAAAAGAGACTTTGTGTATATCTGAAATATCTGCAGGATTTATATACCGGAGGCGGAACAGAGGAGAAAAATGTGATAATATACTGTAGAATATTCTACACGGAACTGTGCTACAACAAGTCATTTAAAACCGTGAACCAGCGATGGAGTCAAGATTTCACTTCAGCGCATTTCGAATTTAACATGCTCGTGGTATTCACAGTGTTGACTACAATTTGTAATTACAAATGTGTATACTGAGTGAATTGCACCTACTTGGCTTTCTGATTTGAAACAGAATTGATTCCAACCTTGAAACAACAATGAAAACGACACAACAGAAACAACAGAGCTGGCGAACAATGAAAAGTTCATCGATGAATGGAAACACTGTATAAAATCTTTTTTCTCTGCTATAATGAGTTCAGAATGCTCAAGTCATTAAGCCCGGTTAAAGCCATAATCATGGGTTGGTAAAATCACCACAGCTGTTTGTAGCACTGAAAAAGCACATTCATTTGTGTGGTTAAAAAGGCTGTTTTTTTCCTCTCCTGATAATGCGGCAGCGTTGACGTGGTTCCTCTGCAGCAAACAATCCAACTCTGATACAAAAGGAAACCGATGAGCCGTGGTTGTTTCCACATTACACGTCCCAGATTGTGGCTTTAACTAAACAACAGCCTTAAAAACATTCGATTTTCTTTCGTCTTTTTAACTTTAGCAGCTTTGAAAATGAAAAAAAAAAATCCAGATTTCTTAACTTATACTTTCCTGACTGCAATTTTCTAATTGCTTGATTCTTAAGCCTCACTTGAGCATTCTTTGAGTAACAGTAATATCAATGTAGCGATGTATTAAATTACTGTTTTTGGTTTTTCATTCTGTTTATGGAAAGTAATGGTCTGAATTTATCATGTGTCAGAGAGTAGCAGAGCTAATCTCGAATGAGGCAACAACAAGCCGATGGTCGAGTCGAGGAGTCGACAGTGACCCTAATCAGCACTGCTATTCTTTGAACCGTGATGAAAAGAAACTGTGTTTTCGAAACAGCAATGCCTAGAAAGTGGAAATAAACTGAGGTCCTACTGACAACAGACAGAAGTGACAATGGAGCATGCTGCAAGGAAACCCTCAGTGGAAACTTGTGTTATATTCTTCTAGTGAATGACTCAGGAGCAAGAGAGAGTGAGAAAGGGAGAACGCTCTACCATAGGATCTCTCAGAGGCTTTCTTTCTTTATTTTCTTGTCAAAAATTAAAATGAGCACAATAAAATAGCCTTCCTTTTACTGTCTCCTTTCCTGGAGAAATCACATGTATGCCAGAAGTGCCAGAAGAATCTGAGGACTTTTCATTTCACACTTCAGACACGTTTTATGGTGACCTCCACCTGAATTCTCACAAAGTCCGTTCTTTCACACACACACACACACACACACACACACACACACACACACACACACACACACACACACACACACACACACACACACACACACACACACACACACAAAAAAACATTTTCTCATTCACTGTGTATTTCGTTGAACTAGATAGCTTTGGTGTTATTTGTCAGCTGCTTCAAATCTTAATATTATAAGGATGCTAAATTTTGTGTTGAAATTTGTTACAGTTACATCTATTTCTGTAAAACGTCTGGACCAGTCACCGAACACACTGGGAAAAGTATTTAATGCAGTTAAAAGTGAAAACTGTTGATGTTGAAGTCTTTTGATTATCCACAGTAATTGAAAAGTTGTCTCAAGACCCACAAATTGACCAACAACTGGACAATACCCAGATCAAGTCAAAGTTTTAACCAGAAACTTGCCTAATTTAGATTTTTTTTTAACTTAAGCTCAAGTGACATCATCTTGTCATACAGACAATTCTAGACAGCTTTTTTTTGTCCATGATGTCACACATTTGTCTGTCAGGCTCCTGCTGCCACTCTTAAATGATGGAATTCAGTGGTATTATGTCTGTGGTGCTCCTAGTTTTCAAAAATTACCTTTAAACAAGGTGAAGAGCCTACAGCCATAGTAGCATCTCTGAGAGGCTGCACTTAGGAACAAAGCAGCGCTTTGAGCTAAACACTACTGCTCACATTGACAGTGCTAACATAATAATGTTCAGCAGGTGTAATGTTTTACCATGTTCACTATCTTAAGGCCAATTCATGGTTTCCACATGAACGATGCAGACTTTTGATAGTGGACAGCGGATGTGCACACAGTTCTATTTATAATAGGCATGCGTCAGACAGTCGCATAGACTCCCACATCAAACACAAGAAGACACACAGAGGTCATGTCCATGTTTCTGTAAGGTTGGGCCTTTGCAGCTTTTACAGGACATAGTAGCTTCATACTGATTAAACGCTGTGATTCTTCTCGAGGTGTGCTGAGCACCATGGACAAACAAAGCACCAGATTTCTGGAGAATTTATAACTTTAAGGTGCCATCAGTGGAAAGTATGTACAAATCAAGAAACCAGCCCAGCAGTGAGTACTTCACTACAGCTCCTTAATTACAAAGATGTGAAGGATAAATCTCATCACACAGCCTCGCCTCATGACAAGCATTTATTGAAAGCACCATTTGTTTTCCTGGCATATGTGCAGTCAGTGGGCTCGCAGTGCGTCCAGTCTGGAGGGAACAAATTCTGGCCTGCAGACGAATGTCAGCACAGGGATCTGTGTGGACTCATGGACTTGGGTGGATGACAAAATTTACGTCACCCTTGTAGACACACAGAGGCAGAAAGAATAAATTTGCCTTAAGCTGAGAATGTTAACATGCAAATGTTTACCAACACCAAAGATAAAATGCCCCTAAGAGCGGTGGCAATGTCATGTGTTCTGCAGATAACTTGTCATAAACCAAAGTAGTTGAGAAGTTGTGTAAGAGTAGATGTCACCAGATTCTACCATTGGGGACCAGGAATGTCTGCGCAAACTGTAATGGTAATTCATACAATAGTTGAAGACGTGTAAAACAAAAACAATACAACTGATAGATCAATCAAAGGCATCTAAAGTGTCATGATGCCAGTATGACCAATAATCAACACCAATGTGTCTGTCAAGAAAAAAAACCTTACTTAGTTCTCTAGACTCAGCTGCATTTTATCAGTAGAAAGTAAATTAAAACAAAATTACAGTCACTTACATTGTTTTGGAAGGAATACAGCCCTGGACATCCATCCATCCATCCATTGGTTGAGCCTGCTCATTTCTGCAGACAGCTAGCAGGAGGCTGAAGCCAATCCTGGCTGGCAGTCGGTGAGAGGCAGGATACACCCTGGACAGGTCCACAGTCTATTGTGGGCTATCACAAAAAGACAGACAGCCATGCACACTAACAGCTACGGCCAACTTAGAGTCACCAGTCGACCTATCATGCATGTCTTTGGACTGCAGCAGGAAACCAGAGAAAACCCACCGAGGCAGAGCGGTGTTGCTGTGAGGGAACAGTGCCAACTGCTGAACAACTGTGCTGCCCAAGGGCCTGGATATATTAAACTTAAATTATCTGTATGGCTAGATGGTGCTAGAGGAAAGTAATTATGTAAAGTGACACATTACAGGATGATTGAGGATCACACTGACTAAAACATATGCTACTTAAAGCAAGTACTTAAACAGTGTCTGGACATCTGATGCAACATGTGGTTGACTCTGGATGAACAATCATGCAGAGTTAAATGTGTTTTATTTCCAAATTTAACCTGCAGCAATTTTTTTAGAACATACAGCAAAACGAAGATGTCGCAATAATTTACAATGGTGACAAATCTGTGATTCAGTATCTTTGGTTTGCAGTTAAGTATACAAAATTATGATAAAATAAAATAGAAAAAGCAAAAAAAATATCTGTTTGGCTAAGATGACTCATAAGGGCTCAGATTTGTTTCAGAAAAACTTAGATTATTATGGTCTGGCACCCTTGGTCAAAAATCAAAAAAGACTTCAAAAAAGGAAACAAAAGAATCAGTGTCATGTTTGATTGACAGCACGGAGTTAAGGACTTTATTTTAAGTGTGTCCTTGGTGAAATTAATTCAGATGCTCACTTTGCTGAATTATAACTTGACAGGAGCAGCTGAATGGACCAAGTGAACTTATTTAATGAACTGTCTTGACATCATCTATCTCTGCACAGGGTGCGTCAAAACACATTTTGAATTTTACTGTTACGGGAAAAAAAGCATAAAAAACACTTTGACAGACAGAGAGACGTTCTCTTTTTGTCTTTGTCGATACAGTGTTGATACTTCTCCGGTAATTTCAGGATGTTTTGTGCCAAACAAAAGGTCTGACATGATTGGAGGTTGAACTGTCAACAGCAGCAGGACAATTTAAAATCTAGGCTACCTGTATGTCTCAGCTTGGCTCCACAAACACAGACACACACTCAGATATTTTCCATATACATTGCTGCATCATCTGGTTTCATTCAGACCCTTCTAATGAGAGGCTATACTGTGCATAAAGCAGGTAAGCGAGTTGTTTTGAGAGGCATCACCAATGGAACAAAACAGATAAATTATGTTCAAATATATTCTGATGCTGTGTTGACAAAAGTTGGACAAAAATTTTGCCTCAGTCTCACAGAACACAACTGCTTATCCAACCACTGGCTGTTTTAAAGAGCATAGAAAAAGAGGATGTTAAGAAGCAGAGCGGTCTAACCCACTTTCTGTAGTTTTTTTGAGAAAAAATGGGTTCAAAGTTTTATGTTACGCGATATTTGGGTTGTGGGTTTGACCACTTTGTCACGAAAATCTAGATCATAAAACATTACAGAAAGCATATAAAACTCAGTTCAGATTTTTGTGAGTTAGACCACTCTGCTTCTCACCTCCTCTTTTTCTACTGCAGGAACTTGTCGGTCATTTTAGGGCAGCCTGTCCTGTTGTGTGAGTCCAACCACCAAAAGAGCCTCTTTCAGGGCTGTTTCCCAGTAAGAATAAAGTACCAAATCCAGGACAGCTACCTCTGAGTGACCCTAAACAAACTGCTAGGCTGGACTTGACACTGATTGGTTAGACTTGGGGAGGACAACAAGCAGCGTTTTTGCAATGATCTTGACATTTTCATCGAGTAGCAGCCTTCTCATCGCACACAACGCCATCAACAACTGAAAACTCGTCATATAGGCTGAAATAAACCTTTTACTGTTCTACTTCCTATGTGCGTATAGAACTGGAGTAAAGTTTTTGGCACGCTCTGAGTGGAGGTCACAGTCAAACTTGTTGGATTCCACACCTCAGTGGAAACAGAAAGGCTAAAAGGGCTGATTATGGTATGATTCATGCAAATGTTCTGCTGCCTGCCCCAAGTTCTTCCAGTAGTTATGTCACATACAGTGGTTGGTAAATAGAACTGGCAATGGAGCTGACAGCTCACCGATTTCACACAAAAAGATGAATGTGTTGGTCATGAGGAGTACTTGGCAGGAAGGAGCTTTGTCAACTCCGAGGACATCACTCAAGAGACGACGACTGTGGACTGCAAATCCTGGTTACAAAGAGGGATGTGAAATGGACGAATGTTGGTGTTTGATATGGCAGGTAAGTTTTGATGAGCTACATGATGAGAAAAGTAACTTTGTGTAGAAAAACTTTCTTGTTTATAAGTAGCAGGGATCCCATTAGTTTAACATAAATAGTGATAGATATGGACACAGCTGATCTTATTGTCACAGTGAGATTGTCACGCCCCCAGCAGAGACTTCAAGAAGACGCTTTGCTCAGATGTTGTTCACCAAGAAACAGTTCAACCATGTAACTCGCCACAAAATCACAAACTGCAATTTTTGAATTAAAATTTTCCAGAATCCAGTAGGGCTGGGCGATAAATCGAGTTAATTCGATTAATTTGCCTTTTTAAAACCTGACGATTTGAAAATTTGAAATATCGTAAAATCGAGGTGAGCTTAAATATATAACAATACAGATTCTTCTTCTGCCTTTCACGACTTGTGCACTGGCGTTTGCTTCCGCCTCTCATCTCCTTCCACCAAAACACTCACACCGCCCTCATGGCGGACAGAACAGCAGACGAAGAGTTGGTCGCGAGAAAAGGGCCTCATGTTACATCGATTATATGGAAGTGGTTCGGCTTTGACAAGACTGACACAGAGCAAACTACAGTCATGTGCAAGGTTTGCAAAAGTACTGTGAAAACGAAGAGTAGCAGCACAACTAACCTCTTTCAGCACCTCCGGCAGAGGCATCCTAAAGAATAGGAAGAGTGCCGGCAGCTACGGCAGTGTGGCACGGCTAGCACTAGCCATAGCAAACAGACCGCAAAGAAACAACAAAAATCGATTAAAATCATAATCGTCCAAGATGCCTAAAAAAATCGTCATTATATTTTTTGGCCATATCGCCCAGCCCTAGAATCCAGATATGTGTCGTTTAGTGAGCTTTACAGTAGGACTGCTGCCATTACTTTGCATAATAGATCATGTAGATGCTGAAAATATGTCAGCATCAATATTTTAAACTGATTTGTTTTTTTTTCTCCTAAATTGCTCCATATCGCTGCTTAATTACTGCAGCTTGACATCAGTGGTTTTTGTCTGCAGTCATTGTTCAGCTGCACTCATTTTAAAAGATGGCGGCAGTAGCAGAGTCTCAGTTCAGTGCAAAAGTTTCCAAAAAGCCAGGACTTTGAAAGCAGTACAGTAGAATTATAACTGTTACGCAACAAAAAGGTGATTTGTACACTGTGAAAAGACTGGATGGTGCACCACAGCAACATCAACAACTGAAGAGAAAACACACAGGTGCTTTTCTGGAGCATGCTCTGTCAGAACACATAAAAGTACCGTAAGCATAGCGTCTTCATTAGCGGGGGGTGGATTTTAGCATCTTTTGTCCTTGTAGCTGATTAATACACTTGTAAGACTCTAAACTCAAAAATCAAAAGTGAACCTAAATGAAAAACCTGTTTGATTTTTGCAGATAAAAATGTATTGTTTAGGCTAGTGTTTCAGAGCTATGCTAAGCTAAGCTAATCACCTCCCAAAGCTAGTTCTCTATATCTGACTCAACAGATGTAGACTTTAGGTATAAATCAGATATACTGCACATGTCACATGATTTTCTCAACCCCTTCTTTTGTATATGTGCTTTCAAAAGCCCCTTAACTAAGAAAAAAAAAGCCTTATTAAATTATACATTTGATGACAATACTTGCTTTGTGAGTGCAGACGTTCGACCAAAGCATTTTTGTCCGACACCACTTTAAAGGAGCACAGTTGCAGTATCCTGGGATTCACACATTCAGAGACAACTGATTGGTTTAAATAAAGAAGGAAAAAAAAGCCAGAAAATGATTTTCCTACAGCAGAATGATACTGAGGTGCAGCCAGATCATTCTACGCAGCGCTGTGGATAATCATCTAATAACTGAGACTGCTCTGTACTGTATGAAGAACGAGTACTGTAAATCTATCTCATGTATTCTTAAGATCTAACATACTAAAATCATTTCTTTCCTCCAAAAATATTTGCACCATTTTAAATAAGTCCATGTTTTACGTTCTTGCTGTCTTTTCCTGCATTGATCAGCGTGTCAGACAAGCAACTTTAAATCAGCAAGGTAAAGGTTACCCAGTGCAGGAATGTGTTTCTCACTTTCTACATACAGGGTGGGCCACAAGTTTCCATACAAAGGAAAATGTATAATGTATATTGTTTTATGTTTCAGTTAGAAGATGCGTTTGATGCAATCTTTGGGGGCACTTGGAGGCCATGGTGTATCAGGTGAAGATATGAGACATAAATCATCTGAAGGAGCGTATCACCAACGCCATTACAAGCAGAACTTCAGCTGTGCTAAAGCAAGTTCACCAAGAGTGGAAAACACGTATTAATATGTGTTTTCGAAACGATGGTAATCATACACAGCACATTATATAAATAAAAATGCTTGTCCAAGATAAAATGTTTATTTCTCCTGTGTATGGAAACTTATGCCACACCCTCTACTTCCTCCTGCACAATAAAAAACAGAATGAGGGTCCCTCATAAAGACTCAGCTTCGTTTCACTGCCGGTCTGAGACTCCACAGGTCCACAGGATGCCTTAAACATGCACATGAGAGAAGCATTTATCTAATGCAGCTGCTGTTAAGAAAGTGAATGAGCACATTTCCCAGACTATCTGTTCACATAAGAGCATTTTCTCAAACACTAAGGGGGCATGTAACTCATCTGAAACAGGAATTTGACTTGAGCATCTTCGGTTTTGTTTTCGGTGCAGAGATTTTGCATACTCACCTTCATCTGGCAGCGCAGTCAAGTGCTACAGTACATTCACCCTGGCCCCGGTGAAAACACTCCTTAGATTCATACCAGCGTGATTCATGTTCAGGAGCACAATACTATTCTAGCTTCAACTGACTGAAAAAAGGCAACTTCACCAGCGAGGTTAATCACTCCTTATCGTTTAACTGCTGTGGTATGACTAACTTAGGGGCCTGGCAGTGGACGGCTTTTAGAAAGATGGTATGAAGAGAACTCGTCCTAACCGCGTCTTTTCATTATCCTTCCATCTCCTATCTGTCCTATGTGATTTTCACTCAGGGCAGGTGAATGTAGTATGTCTCCATGGTTACATCAGCTGTCTCCCCAACCTCATTTTCCTCCCTCTGTGACATCTCAGATCTCAAACCCACACAGACAGAGGTACTCTGCAGATGCAAGCGCATGTGATTTTGTGCAAACTTGAACAATAACAGATGCTGGTAGGCTGAGATACACTTTTATTCAGAGACATTAAAATATTTTAATTTAAAACTTTTTGAGATTTGAATCTTTTGTTGAACTTTTACAGCTACATGTGATATTTACAGAAATGCACATAATGCAGTCACGAATACGGCGCGGCTTATTAAAGAGCACTCCCAGCCAGCACAATAAATGATTTTGGTCCTGTACCCAGTGGGGCATTGAAAAGGGCAGTCAAACAACTCCTGGTATTACTGCAGCTCACAGTGGAAGGGAACCTGCGTTAAGGCTCGTTTTGAAGTGCTGTGGTTGAGAGGTGCCCTTTCTAGATGTGGTCTTATCAAAGCCGTCTGACGCAGAGCAGAGAAGGAGCCTCCAGCCTGCCCCGGCGTCAGAGTTTGAAACACAAGTAGTTGTCAGGCCTGTCATAGCCGGTGCTGCAGTGACCAAAATATCTGTCTTTTTATGTGTGCTGCCTGTCCCAACACTTTAACCGTCCACGCTGATGCCTGCCCGAGTAACAAAAAGAGGCCTCCCCAGGCACAAACAATAACCCTCCTTCTTCATTCTCCACATGGCATTTACAGTGACGCCTCCGGCAGGGATGGAGGGTGGCAGAGATATGAAGACAGAAAGAAAAGAAGGAAAAAAAAAACAGAAAGGAGAAGGAAACGGAATTACGACTAAGGGGCTAAGGAAGATAAAAGAGGACAGAAAAACCAAGTTCTTTGCTCATTTTCAGAGTTTTGATTTCCCTGCGAGCCCTGGGGGTCGTCTTTGTGAAATAACCTTCTTTTAAAAATGGGAATTAGACTCGCTGTCTCTCCCAGAGATCGCGGCCTAATGTGGGGCAGCCTGTAGAAGGAGGAGGAGGCTTGATAGAGCATGATGATAAGAGTAATAATGAGAAACATTCTCACCACTGTATTAATACATATTAAAATCAACCCGCTAAAGGGAGGGCCCTGGTTCTTACTGCAATACACACACACAGCCACACACACGGGCCAAGCAGCATTAATAATGTACAGCCTAAGTGAGAGAACATTGTGGAAAGGTCGAGGCTGGCTGAGAGGCGAACAACACAACTTATGAGATATTAGGTCAGCGGTTGCACTGGTTGTCTTCTCTGACTGGACGAACCAGCTGCTGTTTAAATTTCTTATGAGGCCAATCATCCAGCAGATTAAACTAACATTTCTACGCTAAATTGCTTTAAAAACGAGTCCAGTTTCAAACGCTGACCCCACAGCTCTGCCGCTGTGGAGAAGTTCGGGACCAGAAAAAGAAGTGACAGAGCGTAAGCCATGAAGAAAATGACTCCGGCTAAACAAACCAAAGGACTTAGTAGAGAAAGAGAAGTAAAGGACCAAGTTTAAGGTGGGCCAGATGACAAATTTGCCATTTAGCCTTCTTCAAACTATCTCACCTTTCTAAATTACCCCACAAGGTGACACTGAATTCGCTCAAAATGCATAAACACACACCAGCATGCACACACGCTCCCAGATTGAAGGAGGCTAAGACGAGAGATCAAGGCAGTGGAAATTAAAAGTGCTCTAATTAGCCAAACTGTCGCTCTCCTGCTCTGGTAGCCACACTGGAGTCTGCTTGGAGACCTGCCGGCCTGCACGCTTCCACTGGCCCTGTGAACAGTCATACACTATAAACTACATGGGACTGAGGATTAGAGGCAGTGGCTGTTGAGAATTCCATTTGCCAGAAGTTAAGTGCTGCAATGGTTCCAAAACGTATTAATGAATGGAGAGCTGCTCTGTGGAGCTTCATCAGCGAAGGTAGAAAGTTTGTATGAATACAACTCAATCCAAATTTGTTCTTTTGGTCTGGCATCAATTGTGAACACATTATTGTATTATATGTCTTGGCTAACATTTATGCCAGAGGAGGTAGGTGCAAAAATATCCAAAATTTCAAATAGGACCCAGATTTTACTAACAACTTCAAACATATGCTTCTAAAGTGCAATGAATAAAACGGAAGCAGGAGCGTGGGACTTTCTGAGTTCACACAATGCTGCTTAAACCTATCGCCACCAGAAAAATCTATCGGACATGACACCAAGGAATGACTGGTTTGCGATGGAGATGGAGTGGGCTACAGCTGCTGGGATTATAGTTGAGTCTATGATAGAAAAATCTATAAATCCTCCAAAAAGTTTCTGATATTTGAGATAAAATAAAAGAAAGCTGACATTCAGAGGAATAGAGTCTAAACAAAGAAGTGATCGATGGCAAGGCATACCTCATCAGCACGCACTGATAGTCTTTTAATTGCCAGAGGAGGAAGACAGAAGGTCCGCATTTCAGCTTGAAGCTCAAAGTGTGAAACAGATGTATGCAGATATTTCGGTCACTGTTGCTCGTTCAAGCGCACAAACAGCAGCTTTACATTTTACCATTCACACTCAACAGATGACGTTCGGCTGAGCGCACTGAAAGCTTTTTTTTTGCCTTCCGGGAAGCCTCTGATGCCAACAAAAGCATTAAAATCAGTTTGGAAAAATATTTTAATGTGGTTGGGTTTGGTAATCCATCACAGTGAGCACTTTCGGACTTTTGTGTTTTGTCAAAGTTCTGTTACCGTCATCGGGAAGGAAACACACGATCTGCTGGCGCTTTGGACCACACACTGACATTTCAACATTTCAGAGCCACAGCAGCAGCTTATATGTTGTGTTTTCTCGTACTTATTGCAGATGGTCAAGATACAGCGTTTTAGAAGATTAATACATCTTAAATGTCAGAAGTCGCAGCCAGTGTTTTAAAAAAAAGTCTTTCCATTCTAGCAGAATTACCTGATGACAAGAGGGTAAACAAACTGCTGCAACTATTGCAGGAATCTCCAGCTTTCTGTCCGTGGAAGCTCACTGTGTTACAAACTGAGGAAGGATGGAAAACAAAAGATGTCTGGAGGAAAATCCACCTTGAAAGCCATTCAACAAAATGAGTTCTCTGTGGAAAATTGGAAGCAACACTTAAAGTAAACTTTCGGTGTAGTCACTAAATAACTAGTCCAGCGGCATCTCGACAAATCTGAGGAGTCATGACACGTTTAAAGAGATCAGACTGAAATTGAATTTAACTTGCCATTTTTTTTAAGATTTAACTTTTAGAAGTACTTAAAATGAGACAGCTTAGAAATAAAAGAATACTTGTTTTTTGAAGTGCTTACAACTCATTTTCCCATGAAGGTCATTCGTTGTGACGATGCATCACAAAGAAAATAGTGCTTCAGTCAGTCATAAGCCAAGATAACTGGGAAGCATTGCACCAGTGTTATACTCTACATGTCCATCAGTGCACAAGGGTCCACTGTGGTCTGCAGGAGAGAAATTTCACCATCTCCCCCTACGCTACAATGGCAGTAATGTCTGCAGAATACATAGATACCATGTACTGAACTGAGTCCTCCCAGTGGACTCCAATTGGACCTGAAAGAGACTATGTGTCTGTGGTGTCCACAGCTGTCTGTGTGCACGCCTGCAAGCGAGTACTTAAGCCACACATAATAATAGCAGGGTACCTTAGCACTTCTGTGGATTCTCCCCTAAAAACATTTGTCTAACCTGGAGGTTTGTTTGAACCAGGGATGTATGATGGCCTTAAAATAAAATAAAAATGAACACTGACAGGCAGATAAAGGCTGTCAGGCAAAAGGTTCTTTGAAAATGTTACATAAAAATAAATATGGCATGTTTCACGTGTAAGTTGAATACTTTTTTCGTTCTTTGTCTAGTGACTGGGTACTTTTGAAAAGCATTGTGTTGTATGTCTGCAGCTGCCAGTGAGCCATCATGACAACGGTAGGCATAATAATATGTTAATTCCACTACCGGAGAGACTTAATGTTCTCTGCAATTAGGTAGGAAAAATATGTGCATGCATTAGAATCAGCAGTCGGACAAAATGAGTTGGAAAATATCAGTGAAAATCCAGTACTGTGCATCTATAATTTGAACCTATGATTGTCCATCCATCCATTCTCTGTACACCGCTTTATCCTCACTGGGGTCACAGGGACCTATGATTGTCTTATCTCAAAAATGTACTTGGGATAGAAAGAAGTAAAATGTTTTTTACTGCCAACAGGATTTCAGATTAAATGTCAGTGATAGGTACTCATTTCACAAGAAAGCTGTGCACACATCTGCAGCAAGAACAGCAGGAAGAGTTAGACTGGACAGCTGATTAGTGATTTTTTTTATTTCAGTTTTGCTGACTTGAGTTTGTTTGAACTGCTCATTGGACAGTTTCTGCTTCCTGACCTGTTAAACCCCCCCCCCCCCTCCCAGCAAATCGGCTACCTTTCTACATCCAACTTGAACTGTACCATTATTTCAACTAAAAAAAAAGGTGGACAAATTGAAAAAATAAGACGTCTGCTGCAATAAGCAGGGACAACCCTTTAAATGATGAGCATCAGCTACTATCAGAGAGGTAATTCAGATCAATATTGGACAGAATTCAGGAACAAGAAGAGTTTTCACTGCTATCCCACCACACAACACTAAGTGCACATGAATGCTCTCACACACCTTCCTCAGTGAAGCCAGCGTCATGCTGCTGCTGCTGCTCTGAGGGGGGAACCCAAGGAAAAGCAACTCAGATCTGAACTAAAGCATGACAGCTGCTCCGTCTCTCTCTACTGGGACTTGAGAGAGGGAGAGAGTGGGAGACTGGAGGGAGAGATGGGAGAAAGACTCACTTCAGAGAGAACGATACAGAGCTTCCTGTGTGAGTGGAGACTGGCAGATGGAGAGTTTAGTGAGGAAGGTAGAGACAAGAAGAGGAGGGTGAGATGAAAGGAGTGACAGGTCCCCTCTCTCTCCTCTTACTGTCCCATAAGCCTCTCTGGTTTCCAGCTGAGATCCTCCTCTGTAGTGGGGATGTCTCTTCTCAGCGGGTCTCACTTATCAATATTTCTTAGGAAAAAAAAAAAAGCTCCAAGATGAAGTCGAAATGCCTCTCCTATACTTTTTAATAAATTAATCATGCACAAGAATTGCTTTTAAAGATTTAGTGCTGCCTTGAAATGAGATCTGCCGCATATTTTTAAAATATGCCTCTCAAAATGGATTGTTTACTGCTTGGTGATGACTGGGGCTGTTTGTGTGAAACCTGATGTATGCTGCGGAGCTGAGAAGCTCAGCTTTGGCATTTTCCTCCTCACTGTACCACCTCATTTATACTTAATGACATATCAGGGGGTGTGCTAATTGTTTTCGACTCAGAGATGATAGGCTGATGAAATAAAGATAAAGGAATGAATAAGAGTGCAAAGAAGCAGGAAGAGCAGAGGATATAGGGGGCACAGAAAAAAAAAAGCTGTTTGAAAGGTAGTCAAAGACAAATGGAAATGCCCTGGAAAAAAACTGAATGGAGAAGGTCTTACGGTTTTTCCTTGGAAGGCAGAACTCAAACAGCATAAAATTAGCCAGCCATGGAGGCATTTCAAGGGGATTGCTGCTTTGGCTCTTTTTCTCTCATCTATCCACATATTTCAAGACTGTAACATTACACTAATGATGTGGAAATAACCCTTCATCTTCGTCATATGCAGGGAAAAAAAAGTGCTTCTTTTCCTTTTATTTCTCATGCGTCATTTAATTCTCACCGGTGAATTGGAGCCAAACATGGGCTGAATTGACAAGCAGCAAAAACTTTAAAAAATTAATGACAATTTAAACACAGCTGCTCTTTTAGCCTGTAGGAAGCGGCCATTGTGTAAGCACAATGTAACACTCCATGGGTCCCCGACGGTCTCCATGGGATATGAGAATTAAAACGAGAAGGGTGCTCCGGGTGCCAATGCCCTATTTTACCATTTTAAAGAAAGTGATCTGGATCGTCACTAAAACTGAACACTTTTCATTTTACCCCACCGAATTTCATGAAACCCAGCTTGGTAGTTTTTGTGGAATCTTGCTGACAGACAGACAAATGGTACTTAAAACATACCACTGCCTCGGCTCATGCTTTGTCGGAGAAATAAGAATTTTTTTTTTCCTTTCTTTCTGCTTTCATTCAACAATATCTCTCAAAGTGGTCAGCGATTCTCCTCTGCTGGAAATTGGAAACGCACAATTTGTCAGTCCCATTTCATACCAACTCGTCTTATATGTCTTTTATATTTTGCTGAGGCCAACTAAACTCAAGAGTGTTGTTCTTTGGCCTGACAGATCCCTTCACTATTAGTATCCGGCGCTGTGCTACTGGGTTGCCACCTCGTCGGACACTAGTCTGACTCACTGGATGTAAACTTCATGTATAAGCCTGCCATTTCTACCATTTTCTCCTCTGTTTCAACGATCTGTGCGCATATCAAAATCCCCACTGCTGTAGGAAACAACCTCCTCTGAGCAGTCACCTGCACAACAAAAACGGTAACTTTTGAATAAGCTTTGCTTTGTGCAATAACGCCGGCCTGCTTGGTTCTTTAGGTAAATTATCCATTTCAGTGACAGCACTTGCCTCTCTGTGTGCTACTATGGTAATGAGGCAGAGGCAGACCTTTCTCTAGTGTCGACTCAGAGCTGTGGAGATAGATGTAATGTTCACTTTATGCATTTTTTTGTATTATATTCCCACACTATGGAACCAAGATGGCAGTCCTTTTTACATTCTATGTTGAATAAATCAAATAATTTCCTTTTTTAAGTCGAGGTCAGTTGTAACCACATGAACTTCACATCAGACAGGAATCCACCGGCCACTTTGCCGCTCTCTCTCTCATCTGACGACGATTCCTGACACAGGAACAGATGAATGACGGTCATCTGGTGGGTAGAAAGACGTTTCCTGTCGAGACCGGCCAGCAGTGTGGTAGAACCACGTTGGGCTTGTTCTTTTCTTGGAGCAATGAAAGGCGGTCTTGGAGATCTTTAGGTTTTTCGCTACCTGTCTCTCACTCATGTCAATTTCCAGCAGTGCCAAGATGACTGCCTTTGTGGTTTCACATTTAGTTTTAAGCATTATGTGAGAGCTGACAACTTCTGAGTTGTGCTACGGCTTGAATGGAAGCAGGAAACCACTCTAGATCTTTCCATGTGCAGTGCTGCTATGACAGGAAATGGTCTCTTATGTACCCTGGAAATACAATGAAGCCGAAGCATGTCAGATAGGACATAAAGTGTGATGGAACCAGCTGCATTTTTTGTCGTGTACGTTGTATTCTTCAGATAATAAACCTTTAGTGGTCCCAGGTGTTGAAATGAACAAGAAGTTAAAGAAAACAAGGGCGGTCTAATAATTTTTTTCCATGACTGTAGATTAAGATAAACACATGGACAGAATCCTCACTATTTAGAAAACCTTGAATAAACTAGGATAGAAGTTATTTGGATGGTTTAAAAGGCTTATTAGTTTAGATTTTATCCTAGATTAGTGCTTTATCATGTAATTTGCATCACCTTGAATACCATGAAATCTGACAAACACCACCAGCACTGTGGTTCTCCACCATGACTGTAGGTATGTCTGAACGACGTCACTTTTAACAGACTGTTGAAGCCTGAAATGTTACATATGTCTGACAAAAAGAAGCCTGTGACAAAATTAATGAGATTCAAGAAGTCCAGTTTGAGTAATATACATCCATTAGCGCGAAGGCTAATTGGACACGAAACACTCAAGAGTGGTTTATAATAACACGAGGGAGGGTTTTAATGCACCGGAGCTGCTGTTGCTGCTCCACTAACACGCTGCTCGCACTCACACCTTCTGTGTATACAAGGTTCCAGCCCGGACATGGTCTGAGGTAAATTAGGCCCTCGGGCAGAGACTTGGCCACCAGTCATTTAAGTGCTGGGATGCCTTCCAGGTGTCCCCCGGTGTCACTAGTGCAAGGGTCGTTGCTCGCTCATGAACGCTGACCCGCAGAGTTCTTTGAATTTCCTTCACGATTAAACCACAACGCCCAAGGCTGCATGCAATGAGGTGCTGGAAACTGTCAATGTACTGAATCACTAAGTTCTCCAGTGTCTCACTAACGTCTGGATGAGCCACGGTGACTGAAGGAACAGGAGATTAGCTACTTCAGTTTGATGCTGCTACAAAATGCATAATTATCCAAGTCAAGAAAATTACCAGCACACACGTTTTATTAATCACCATTTG